>NC_063171.1:9060825-9402075 GCF_023159225.1 Perognathus longimembris pacificus
GGCACTAGGAGACATAAATTTTCCTCTGAGTACTGCCTTTGCTGTGTCCCAAAGGAGCTGGTACTTTGTGTACTAATCTTGGTTGAAATCCATAAAAATTTGAATTGCTGTTCTAATTTCTTCAATGACCCACTGATGGTTCAGCAGTGTGTTATTTAGTCTCCATGAATTGTAGGATTTTATGTGGTGCCAGTTTGAGTTGAGCTCTAATTTTATTCCGTTGTGGTCTGAGAGAGTGCAGGGAATGGTTTTGATACTTCTGAACTTGTACAGATTTTCTTTGTGCCATAAGATGTGTTCTATTTTGGAGAATGTTCCATGTGCTGCAGAAAAGAATGTGTATTCAGTTGTTGCTGGATGGAATATTCTGTAGATGTCCGTTAAGTCTAGTTGGTCTATGTAGTTGTTTAGTTCTGTGGTTTCTTTATTCAGTTTTTGGCATGTTGATCTGTTTAGAGGTGACAGTGGAGTGTTAAAGTTCCCTACTATCAATGTGTTTGGGTCTATGAGTGTTTTTAGAGTCAGTAGTGTTTGTTTGATCAAGTTGGGTGCTCTTTTATTTGGTGTGTATATATTTAGGATAGTTATATCCTCCTGCAGGAGAGATCCCTATATTAGTATGTAGTAACCTTCTTTGTCTCTTCTTACCTTTTTAAATTTGAAGTTAATTTTATCTGATACTAGGATAGCAACTCCAGCCTGCCTATGGAGGCCATTTGCTGATAGATTTTATTCCAGCCTTTCACTTTTAGAAGTTGTTTACTTTTGCTGGATAGATGTGTCTCTTGTAGGCAGCAGAAAGATGGATCTTGATTTTTGATCCAACTTATGAGCCTATGTCCTTTGATTGGAGAATTAAGTCCAATAATGTTGAGAGTTAGGATTGAGAGATGCTTGTTTGTTCCTCTCATTACATCTATTTTGTTAAAAGCTGTGTCTTCCCAATTCTTCATCTAATATTCTGGTTTTGTATTTAGGGTTCATTTCTCTGTCTGTATTGTGATCTTTATTATTTTCCCTGTATAGTACATCTTTGAGGATTTTTCTGTAAAGCTGGTTTGGTGGTGATATATTGTTTCAGTTTTTCCTTGCTGTAGAAGACTTTTATTTGACCTTTGGCTGTGAATGAGAGTTTAGCTGGGTACAGTATTCTTGGTTGGTAGTTATTTTTATTTAGGGTTTGGTAGACCTCATTCCAGGCTCTCCTTGCTTTCATGGTCTTTGCTGAGAAGTCTGGAGTAATTCTGATTGTTTTTCCTTTATATGTGATTTTTTTTTCTTCTCCCTAACAGCTTTATTAATTCTTTCCTTGGACTCTATTGATCCTGTTTTGATCACAATGTTTTGGTGGGATTTCATGTTCTGGTCTGGTCAGTTTGGCATTCTAAATGCTTCTTGTATCTGTATAGGCCTATCTTTCTGGATATTTGGGAAGTTCTCAGCTAATATTCTGTTAAATAGGTTGCCTATTCCATTAACTTCTTTCTCTAGGTTTTCCTCAATACCTCTTAACCTTAAATTGGGCTTCCTCATTGTATCTTGGAGCTCCTGGAGTGATCTGTTTTGTCAATTGGATTGGTTTTGTATTGATTTTTGATCTTTCTTCATAGATTCTAAGAAATCTTCAGCTCCTGAGATTAGATCCTCTGCTTAATCTAGTCAGGACTGTAGGCTACCTACTTGATTTCCAATCTCTTTCCCTCCCTTTTGACTGGTCTTTCCTAATGATTTCCATGTCCTTGCTATAATTATCTCTTTGGTCCTGCATGGACTTCTTTACTTCATTAGTTTGGTTTTTGAGTGCTGTCTCTCAAATCTTTTAGCTGGGTAGCTATCTTTTCATTTGACTCTTGAAGTTCATTTATCTTTTTGCTTGTCAAGGCCATGAAATTGTCTATTAATTTATGGAAGGATTAAAGTATTGATTCAAACTTTTCATTTAACATGTTTATCAGTAGACTTTGTAGAGCATTTTGAGGGTTCTCTTCTATGTCTTTGATCAACTGCTGTGCTTCCTGCTTGTTTAGAGTGGGAGATAAGACTCCACTGTTTGCCATCTTTCTTGTGCTTCTTCTGCCCATTTGGATTGCGAATGCCAATCTACAAGCACCTGTTAGCACCATTTAAGACCCAAAGCAGACCTTACCAAGCACTGTTGTATGAATCTTAGAAGTTCACAATTACATACAGATACCTTGTATACCTGTATATAAAATTAGATTTGGTGTTCCTAAAGAATACAATTTCAATATAACAACCAATCTTGAGCCCTGTATTCAGTAGTTACTTATTTACTATTACAACCCTATGAGCTATTTTTGTTCTTTATATTAAGTTCTTTTTGGACTTGCTGTCTTTCTCTATGAACCCCTTTGATTCACTCGGATTGAACGGGGATACCCTCTATCCAATAACCAGGGATCAGTGGAATCTGGAGGTTCTCGAAGTAAATCAGGAGGGTAAGTTAGAGGTAGTGAAGAGAATAGAGTAATATGTATGGGGGGTAGGGTGATGATTTTGGTTTAGTTTCAGTGATGTGGAAATGTGGAGAAGAGTAGAATCAGTAGGAAGAACAAGGTTAAAATGATAGACAATGAAGAGTTTCCAGAAAAGAGTGAACATGTTATTCATAGGAAAGTAATTTTAAAAAAGAGAATGTGAAGAGTGAAACAAAGAAAAAATACTGGAAGACTAATGCACAAAACAGAGAAAAATTATAAACACACACACACATACACACACACAGAAAAACAACATAAAATCCCTGATTAAAAAAAAGGAAAACAAAAACCCAGTGACAGCTCAGAAATGAAAAAAAAAATTAAAAAAGTGGAGTCTTCCTTGTTTGGGTAGGCTTTCTCCAGTCTCTGGTTTCCTTGCAATGGTCTGCAGTCTATTTTGCTTCTTGGCTGGTTTGACTTGCACTCAGTTTGCAGGGGGTTGATCTGCTTTGACCCCCTCCCCTGTTAGTGAAATCCTGGGGCTCTGTGGTTTACATAGCTTCCAGGTAGGAGTTGTGTGTCCTCTGTAGACGGGGGACATAAACAGTCTTGGAAACCCTTGCTCTTCCTGTCAGCTGTGGGGCCACTGCCTTTAATGCCTGGCTTTGAATAGGCTGTGGACTCAGCAGGGCAGGGCACCTCTGGCCTGGTTTACCTGGCTGAGAGTCGCTTGCCTGGGGGAAGTTCCTCCCTCCTGGGCAGGGCGGCCTCCTGGGTGGAGCTGGCTATGGAATTCAGCTCCGTTCGGGGCTAGGAATTGGGCTTCCTCTGAGACAGGACAGTTTATCTGTCTCGGGAACTGTTTGTTCTCCCATCTGGTTGTTCTGTGCCATGGGTAGCTGCTCGCTGCTTTTGGTTTTAATTTAGAAAATCCAGCAGGCTGGGTGGGGCACCTCTGTCTGAGTTCTCCTGAGTGTGTGATCCGTGTCCTGGGATGTGCCTTTGCCTGGGGAGGGGTTGTTCTCCTGGGTGGAGCTGTCTCTCACTGGTTAGTCCCTCTTGCCCTTTTCAAAGATGGCTCCTTTGTCTTGGCTTTCTCTAGGCCCACTTTAGTTCCAATCTGGTCTGACCCTATGCCAGTTTCAAAGATGGCACTTTGCTCTGGCAGTGGGGGAGGGCTAGCTTCCAGAAGCTGCTCTGTGTGTGCAAGTGAGAATGTCTTTTGTCAGGTACTCACACTTTCTCTGTGATTTTAGCCCATCTGTTAGTAGCCTGCGATCTCCGTGTGTCTGCTGCCGTCTGGAGGATTTCTTCCTGTTCGTCGCTGTGTGCTTTAGGTGCATGGAGTGCAGGGCATTGTGCCAGAGCCAGCACTGGCATCGCGGTGGGACTCCGCCCAGAGCTCAAATCTGTGTTTTCAGGCCAACAAAATTGATTTTTCCATCCTGGCCACAATCCCTGTACTGTTATAACTTACTTGGGCTGTCTTTCTAGGAGTAAAAGTTTCCCTGGAGTGGTAGAACTGGGGTGTCAGAGAGAGCTTAGCTTGGGCTCTGCTGCTCCTCTGACGTCTTCCCAGAAGTTTTGGACATTTTATTTTGAGAAGAAAATGAATGTGAGATTTTTGTTCTCTAAAAGGAAATACAATCACTGAAACACCTACTTAAGTGTTTATGGATAAAGCAATCTGCATTAATCCTTCACTGCTGAATGTACTTCTAAATCCTGCTTAAGTCTTCTACTGAAGTTTCAAGGCAATATATACTAGACAGAGAATAAAAATAACACCCGGGGTGCATGAGCCATATGCCAACATTAGGCTGATATACAGCTGTTAGTTTATTTCCAATCGTTTCTCAGTCAGATAAATAGCATCCTTCAATAGACTCTTATCTTTGTCACAGGAGGCAGGTATAGCACAGATGGACATAAAAAGAAACTTGTTCAACTTTGGGTTTGATAACAAGGTTGATTAAAGTTGAAAGAATCTTCTAAGAGTAAAATGACTGAAAAATTGACCTGGGCAAAGAATATTAACTAATCACATGCCAGACTCTCTTCTCTTACTTGTCATTAGAATAAAATGTGGACAATATTTTCTATTATTGGCTAATAAAAGGAGAAAGGAACTAAATTTAACTCATTCCTAGTAGTAAACAGCAGATTAAAACCTAGTTTACTTTGTTTGATTATTCTGCATTCTTTCTACATCAGTAATCTGGATTGCAGAAATATAGCATTCCCAATTAAGAATCTGTCACCAGGATATAATTTCAGTAATCAGGAGTTCCACTTACAAACATGGGGGAGGTTTTGGTCCTGGAACTGAGAATTCTTTGAATCATTTGCCATCTTTTATCAATTGTGTGTGTGTGGTTGGTAGCTTAGTTAGTGGTACCTAGCTAGAGTTCAGTCCTCAGCATACACACACACACACACACACACACACACACACACACACCCCTTTAGCATGTTGATAGAAATAGGATTGCAGGTGTCACTGTTTTTGATACTTTCAGGGCTGGATAATTTAACATATGCCCACCTCAAAACTCTAATCTCCAATTATTATTTCTCAAATAACTGTTAATCTATTAAACTACACAATCTATAATGGATAAGACATACCTCTCATTTGTTGAATACATCAGTAAGTGCATTGTTTAATTTCTTGATTTTTTGATAATGTCACCAACTGAAAACAAGCCACCTACCTGCTCAGAGATTTTAATGAAGTAGGCATGGAAGGCAGTACTAAAAATCTAATGGTGCATGGATATTAAAGTAAGTACTTTATTTCTGAAGGAGAAATCATGGCACCCTGGTAATTTTGATCTTTCCAAATTATTTGTGTTATCTTTGTCTTCTTCTGGGAAGTCCTGTCTGCATTGGTGACTCTCAACCTCACCTGCACACATTCTTGGCCACATTGTACCAGCTCCCAGCCCTCCACTGTGAAGGCAGTTGACAGAATCTCTAGAGAACAGTGATGGCATTGATTTCCAGTGAGATTCCCAGGGACCAATTAAACAGGTAGTGTCATGGATTGAGGTATTTTGAGAACTTGATGAAGAGCATGTGATATTCATTAAGTTATCTATAAGTACTTAATATTGTAGGAGATAAAAATGATAGTCACAAAGGAAGATTCTCACAGAGAAGATTACCAACAATAATGGTATGATTTAGAAGTAAGGATGCAAACCAGGCACCAGTGGCTCACATCTCTCATCTCAATACTCAGTAGGCTGAGACCTGAGCATAAAGGTTTGAAGTTTGCCAGGACCTAATAATCAATGAGACACTATCTTCAATTAACTAGCATAATGTTAAGTTGAAAGCCTGGCACGTGCTGGACTAATAGCCATGAGCAAAAAAGCCATGTGAGTGGGATAGCCTAAATTCCATTCCCAGTATTGGCCATAAAAACTAACAAATAATTAAGTAATGGAAGGACAATTTTTTGCTCAAACCTTCCAATAAAATGGCTGTATTTCCTTCCTGAGTCTTTCCATCCATCTCTCATTGTGTTATCAAAGCAATGAGTAATTAATGGATTGTCACTCGGCAAATGGATTCCAAGCAAAAAGGTTTGCATTCACTTAGATTTGCTTTACTTACTAGATTGTGTATAGGGGTTTATGTAAATCTGAAGGGTGGTTTCCATCTGTGAATTTCGTATATTTACTAGGGGTTTGTGCTTTTCCTTTCTTATGTATCAGCTCAAGAAAGCAATCATTACTTATTCTTTTTATTTAATAAATATGGCAAAATTTAGTTGGGCTATCTTTTCTAGTTTAAATATTAACTAGTTTGTGCTGTGTATTTAACATGGTATAAAAATTAAACAGATCTGTCCAAGAATCTTAAATTATATAGGAGACACTATAGGAGATAATCTTAGATTATATAGAAGACACTATTTTTTTCAAATTAGATTATTATTAAAATGGAAGTAACATGTTCTTCTTTGAACAATATTTGTTGTTGAATCTGGGCTCCATTCCCAGAAAGGCTAAATTACCTTGGGTAGATTTCTCATTCATCCTGGGCTTCCATTTCCACTTTTCTTTCTTAATTCCCTCTTGGGATTTTGCCAATGTCAACTAGAAAATGTCTAGTGTGTACTTTAAACTCCAAGAGGAGTGGTATGGTAAAATGCCCCAATTATCAAAATAAATAAATCCCATTTGTGATTATCCACATTGTGATTTTCTCCTAGAAATCCTTAACCCCCCTAGAGCTTTCTTTAGTGCTGCTTGGCACAAATTCAACTGGGCAAATTTACCTAGTTTCCAGCTAATATGTACATGGAAATGATAAATGGTTTTAATTAACCTGTGCTATGGAATACAATATGATGCATGAACTTCAAAACACAATGTCACATTCAGGGACAATAGATTCATTTAAAGAATATATTCTTGGATTTGATTATCTACTTAGATTCTTTCTTGTATTACCAAGGGTATTTTGCATTTCTTTTTGTCTCTTTTAGCCAGTCCTGGAGTTTGAATTCAGGGCCTAGGTGCTGTCCCTGAGCTTTTGTGCTCAAGGATAGAGTTGTACCTCTTGATCAACAGCTTCACTTTCAGCTTTCCGGTGATCATTAGAAGTAAGAGTGTCACAAGTTTTTCTGCTTGGGTTGACTTTGAGCCACAATCCTCACATTTTGAGTCTCCCAATTAACTAGGATTATAAGCATGAAACACTAGTGCCCACCCAGTGTGTGTGTGTGTGTGTGTGTGTGTGTGTGTGTGTGTGTGTGTGTGTGTGCTGGTACAGGGCTTAAACTCAGAGCCTCATGCTGTCATTCTACTTTTTCATTCATGGCTGGTGCTTTATCTCTTGAGTGACCTATAGTCATTGTTTTGTGTTTCAAGAATCTATTTTTTTTCAGCATGAATCTATACTCATTTCTATCAATATAAAGGGAGTAGCCCTTAATTATAACAATTTAAAAAATCAGCAGGTATGAGCACTCACTAGTATAAAACTAAGAAATGTCAATTTTAGGAAAAATTTGCCTGTTTTTCTGGGAATAAGTAGAGAGTTTTCAAATATTTAGTGGAGTCATGAATGGCAAACATATCTTTGTCTCTGACCTTCGGGTATACTTGGGATTTAGTATTTGTGGAGTTTGTAAAGCTTTGACATTTGATGCCTGCTTTATGGAATTCCTAGGACAGGACCTCTAGTGTGGGGCAGGCAGAAGCACAGAAGTTAGAGCTCTGTACTCTGACTGCCAGGCAGTAGGCATTAGCTGGCTTATGGCAACTTACATTCTTTCTTTTGTCTTTCTTCACAGCTGTTGTGTCATCAGATAGCTCTGTGGTTGACCTGGAAACACTTCAAGCTCTCTATGAGAACATGAATGCTCACAAAATGTGCACATCTTCACATGTAGGCTGACTGTGCTAATGATCCCTAAGGAAATCTAATTCAGTGCGGTGAATTTCTGTAACTAAGGCTTGGTTACAACATTTCTCATGACACATGGTGCAAATATGTGGTCTCATGTTTTTAATACCTCAACCCCTGCCTCTGATAACCAGCATTCTTTGCTGTTTCTTTCAGTCTGAATGTTTTTGACACCCCAGAAATAAGAGCATGTTTATCTTTCTGCACTGGCTTAGTTCATTTTGCAAAATATTGTCAATTCCAGCCATGCTGTTGTAAATGGTAAAATGTCTTTCTCTTTTAAGACTGAATATCATAGTCTGTGTGTGTGTGCAAAAAGGTATGTGTTTGTGTGTGTGTCTGTGTCACTTACTTCTGAGAGTGGTTCAAGAATATTATTAGTTCCATTAGTATAAAGACAGGACTTTAATATCCAGCTGCAGTATAAGAACTTGGCAAATCTAATATGGATAAGAGATTATTACATATATACTCTACACATAGGAAAAACTCATATGAATACCTGATTAACATACACTAAAATACAAGTCAGGAGGGTAGAAATATCTGTTATCAATAAGAAGATTCCTAGAACATAGATGCACAAATTCAAGGTCTCATGTTTGTTACAAAGTACTGGGCTCATGTCCCCACTGCTTTGGGTTTTTTTGTGTGTGTGTGTGTGTGTTTTTTTTTTGCATCAGTTGTTTTCCAAGTACCATTTCATACATTTTTGCCTACAGCTGATTTTAGATCAAAATTCTCCTCTTTTGTGTCTGAGATTTCAGATGTATACCACTATGCTCAGCTTATTTGTTGAGATGATGTTTTTATGTTCTGTCCAGATTGGCTTTGAATGATGATCTTGATTTCCACCTCTCAAGTAATTAGAATTATATAGTTTTGCACAATACCTACTCATAACAGTCTTTGCTAAACTAATGTTGATGTAAATTAATGAACAGAATATGTTCTCAGGCATTATGTGAAGTTATTTATTAAGATTTATTTCATATGGTTTGTAAACCATCTTTCCTTTATTGATGTGAATAAAAACCTACACTGAATCTCTAGTCGTGCTGTTTTCTCTTTGCAATAATTTAGGAATATTTCATCAATAACAAAAAATAGTGACTCCTTTGAATGGGGTTTGGCAGCTTAGTCATCATTTATTATTACCTTGAAGTATGCACAAGATAGTATTTATGGCAGTTACAACTTTGTGAAGGGTCAGAGTTAAATTGTTCACACATGTTTTCAGAGTCCTGAGTCATTATAAATATACTGTCAAATCTTTTTTTGCATATAAAGATCTTTATTTTTCCAGAAATGAATACTGAAGAGAAATATATGTGCAATTTATTTTCTTTTAATTTTGTTAAATTCAGTTAGTACCAGGGCTTGAACTTATGGATACTTTCACTTGGCTTTGTTGCTTACAGCTATCACTTGAGCCACACCTCAACTAGCTTTTTGCTAGTTAATTAGAGAAAGAGTTTCACTTTTTTTTTTCTGCTCAGACAGGCTTTGAACTGTGACCTTCCAAATGTTAGCCATCTGAATAGCTAGGGTTACAGGCATGAACACAGGCACCTGCAAAGATTTTAGCCAAATATATATATTTCCTTGAGCAATACACAGCACTTGCAGGTAACATCTTCCCTAGCTCATGAATGAATATCTGTGTCTTGTGTCCTCAATAGATTATAGAACTCTCCTTAAATTGAGGTGGTGGGGGGGGGTAATTCGACTATGATAAAGTAAGACTATAACTTTTAATAAGTAAATATGTATTCTACACCATTCTAAGTGATCTGTATAAATTCAATCTCTAAGTGCTCTTATAGGCCATTATTTTCATCGCTCTGACAAAACAGTGAAAGAATCACTTGAGAGTACCAGGATTTACTTTGGCTGAAAGTCTCAGGTTCTAGTCTTCAGTCTCCTGACTCCATCACTTTGACTTGCAGTAAGACAAGGCATCATGTGACATCGAGGACAGCTGGCGGAGAAGAAGCGGAGTAGCCAATATAAAGGAAGGATCCAGGGACAAGATACACCTCTCAAAGTCCCATCCCCTGTGACCTAGGCCAAGGATTGTATCCATAGTCCTACATTCTAGACAAACCCTTAAAATTAATTATTACTTTAAAGGTGATATATAGCGAGGTTACAGTTACACAAGTCAGTTAATGTATACATTTATTTTGGGACAATGTCACCCCTTCCCTCCCGCTCTACCAGTTAGGTTTTCCCTCCCATCCCCATCATACGTTGTATAGTTCATTTCCAACGTAGAATCCAGTGAGTACTACTGCTGCATTTGTTCACCCTTTTCCCCTCCATTCTAGAAGAATCCTTCCAAAGCATATTGTCAAGCACCAAACATATAAGTAGGCCCAATAGCTGATTCCACTCTGATTTGTCTGATACTTAAATGTTATTTTTGACCAAAAAATTTAAAAGAATTAAAAAATGTAGTTTCCAGGTATTAAAGTTTTCACATTGTAAGTAAGCTGACCCTTTTCCATTCTGCTCTGTGCTGTATATGTGTCTAAATATAAACACAATAAACATGAAATCAGGATCATATTACCATTATGCAACAATAATGTAGAATAATATTTTCCATATGAGGCAAGATATTTGTTTTTTGTTATTCTTTCTGTGACAAGAAAACCAGAAAAACAAGTAGAAAGAGTAGAAATTTCCCTGGCCATTCCTGGAAAGGAGCTGAGCTTTTGTGTCCCGAAAGTCAGCTCTCCTGGGTCAGAGGGACTTTAGGGCCCTTGCTACCATGGCCACAAAAAGAGTTGCTTTGTCCTTTGCAATGGAGAGAGGCTGGTGTGAGAGTTCCAGTTATTAAGGCACCTACATTTTCACTGTGATCTTTGTCTACAGATTCAAGTGACTAATGTCCTTTTTTCTCATCCTGCTGAGATTCATGAACATTTCTCTTTACTTTGTTTTCTTTCCCTCTCATTTTCCCTTTCTTTTTCTTTCCTTTCTTTCATCCCTTCCCCTCTCTCCCTCCCTCCCTTCTTTCTTTCTTTCTTTCTTTCTTTCTTTCTTTCTTTCTTTCTTTCTTTCTTTCTTTCTTTCTTTCTTTCTTTCTTCTTTCCTCTCTCTCTTTCTCTCTCTCTCTTTCTTTCTTTCTTTCTTTCTTTCTTTCTTTCTTTCTTCCTGCTTGATTTTTTCTTTCTAGCCTGCCTGCCTGCCTTCCTTCTTTCCTTCCTTCACTCCTCCTTTCTTTCTTTCCTACCTTTTTCCTTCACTTTCCTTCCTTCTTCCCTCCTACCCTCCCTCCTTCCTTCCTTTCTTCCCTCCTTCTTTCTTTCCTTCCTTCCTTTCCTCCCTCCCTCCCTCCTTCCCTTCTTTCCTTCCTTCCTTCCTTCCTCCTTTTTTCATGCATACATGCATGCATGCGTGCATACATACATGCATGCACGCATACATACATACACACATGTATGCTCATACTAGAGATTGTTTAGCTTTTTCACTCAAGGTTGAAGATCTACTACTTGAGCAACAATGCCACTTCTGTTTTTTTTTTGGTGGTTAATTGAAGGTATGAGTCATATGCATTTGTTGGGATGTCTTCACACTGAAACGCTCAGATCTTAGCCTCCTGAGTAGCTAGGTTTACAGGTATGAGTCAACAGCACCCAGATTGCTTATCTTTAAGTAGTTGTACAAGTGAGTTCTATTTTTAACATTGCTTCATTTCTCTCTTACTTCTGAACGGCCATTTTTGCTAGATTTAGATTTCTGGACTGATTCTTTATTCAAATGATAGGAGGCTGGATATTTTCTGTTTACTTTCTATCTGAGGCAAGTCAGTTATGAGGTGAGGAGAGCTTGTTGTATTTGGGAGAGGAGGGCCTTTCTGGCTTTCCTGTTCGTGTGCTGTTATGTGCTACAAGCTGCCTAGTAAGTACAGGGAGTAGTGAGAAAGGCTCTTACCTATCAACTCTGAAGCTTTAGCTGGTAGTTCTGTTATTGAAATCAATAATGGTTAAGGGAAGAGGTCTCCAAAAGGAACGAAGCATCTACCTGGCCCTTGGATACTTGCTTCAGATGTTGAAAAAAAGAACTGGAGGATTTATCAAAGTAGACACCAAGAAAGTTTATTAGTAAAGCAAAGCACACAAAGACCCATATATGGGAATGGGCACATCTGATAACAGTTTCAGTGCTTGCTCTAATATCACAGGTATTTATGGTGTAGAAAAGCAAGTTAGGGGATTGATCCTAATTTATTCTGGACAGAGTTCTCCCTTTGTTCTAGACACTTGGTATATCCATCATTCTTCTTCATACTGCATCAGGTAAGCCAGAGATTTCAAGCTTCAGCTATGTACTTGACTATAGGACAAAATGACATAAGCATGAGCATCCTCTAAACAAAAGATGTGTGTTGTCAAATACTTTTTCCAAACAAGTCCTCCCTCCCTCCCTCCCTGCCTACCTCCCTCCCTCCCTCTGTTCCTTCTTTACTTCCTTCCTTACTTCCTCCCTTGTTTTGGTGGTATTAAGGTTTAACTCAGAGCCTTGTCCTTGATGGAGTGACACAGTTACACAAGCTATGCCTCCAACATTTTTGCTGGTCGTTTTGGAGATTGAATTTAATGAATCTTTCTGTCCAGGCTGCCTTTGAACAATGATCCTCTAGGTTCCATACTGAATAGCTGAGATTATAAGCATTAATCAGAAGTGCCTGACTCAAATGTCCATTGCTGAGATATATAGTCTTCTTTGCAAACACTTTTGGTGCCCAGAGGAGTCATTTCATCAAATTTTTAAAATTATATTTTTATTTCTTTTCCTAGTCTGTCATTTTCTTTTTTCTTTTTTTTTTTTTTTTTTTTGCCAGTCCCGGGCCTTAGACTCAGGGCCTGAGCACTGTCCCTGGCTTCTTTTTGCTCAAGGTTAGCACTCTGCCACTTGAGCCACAGCGCCACTTCTGGCCGTTTTCTATATATGTGGTGCTGGGGAATTGAACCCAGGGCTTCATGTATATGAGGGAAGCACTTTTGCCACTAGGCCATATTCCCAGCCCAAGTCTGTCATTTTCTAAGATATTCTTGTATGGCCCCAGGACATGTTAACCATGAGAACAAAGTCAGAGTGAGGGAGCTGCTTTCCCTTTTTTATTATTTTATTTTTTAGACAATGTTACAAACTATTGAGGGTATGAAAGGAGATAGGAAGATCGGAGAAAGCAAGACTTAAATCACTTCCACCAGGTTAGGATGTAGCCAGACTGAATTACCAGCTGCTTCTCCCTGGCTTCTTCTGGGCAGGTCCCTGGTAAACTCATTGTTGGAAGCCTAGAGATTCTTCTAATGGCTTAGTGTACTTTTGCACAAAGTCATAAATGATACAGTAAACTTGTCAAAGACTAAGCTGTTTTGCAAGTGAGTGGGGCAATCTTGGGGAGCCCCAGGAGCTGGAGAATGGCTTCCTGGGGTACCTAGATTTTATGGAAGGGCTCTTCCTGGAGGGAGTAGTAGTCTCCGATGGTCAGTAGTTGAAAGGGTGGCTGCATATTTCTCTGAGGAATATTAAATTCCTATCAGACTGTGCTCATAGTCATGGGAGACTGGACAGGGAGCCAGGGAGAAGTGGTCATAGGACACTCTTACTTATTTCTGCTCTCTGAATATATCATCCCACTGCCTCATGGCCTCCCAATTTTATTGTTATTAATTTTAAAAAATTATTCATTGTTATTACAAAGATGATATGCAGAGGGCTTGAAGTTGCATAAGTCATGTAATGAGTACATTTCTTTTTGAACCATGTTACCTCTTCCCTCACTCTCTCCCAGTTTTTCCCTCCCATCTTTACCCACAAATTGTATGGTTCATTTTCAACACAGTGACTAGCTAGTATTATTGCTGTATTTGTTCATGCTTTGTCCCATCATTTCTGTGTCACCTCTTAATTTTCCAATGACAGATAAATGATCAAGACAAAATGAAAATAAAATAAAAGCAGAAACAAGAAAAACCCTCATTTCCATTTCCTGGAGTTCATTTCAATAAATACTATTTTGTATGATCATATAAACACAACTATTGTGCCTTCGTGATCCTTTCCTAAGGGGCTTCTCCTTTGATCTCACTTTGTGCATAGAGATCTGTATACTTTATCATGTCCCAGTGTATTTTTTTCTTTTACCATGCAGGGTGTTTACTTGTAGACTTATAGTCACACTCTAGTTACCAGGTGACAATCATTATAATATGAATCCTTTGTATGTAACAACTTCTTTCTATCTGCAGCAAATTTATTATAATATGTATTGGTATGGCTCTCTTAGGTTTCATTTTATCTTACTTGGCATTTATTGAGTTTCTTAGATGTTAGATTCACATTTTTCATGGATGGAAAATATTCAGCAATTCATTTTCCCAATGCTCTCTCTGCCCCTTTCTTTCTCTAGGACTCCCAAGGTGACTGTTTGGTGGCCTTGGGTGTGTCCACACATTCTAATGTTTTCTCTTTTTTTAAAAAAATCTTTTCTTTCTTTTTGTTTCTTTTTTGTGTGTGTTATTTTATTTTTTTAAGCAAAACAAAATTTTTAATGTTATTATAAAGTAACATCATCAAAATGCATATTTTCTATTTTGCTGAAGAAGGTAGAAGTGTTTAGATACATTTAGTCAATTGTTGAGGTTTTTGGGGGGGTTGTTTTTTTATTTTATTTTTTTTCATATAACATTAGGTGTTTTATTATTTTTAGTTTTTTTCCTTATTTATTGTCAAAGTGATGTACACAGAGGTTACAGTTTCATATCTTAGGACTTGGGTACATTTCTTGTATTGTTTGTTACCTCCTCCCTCATTCCTCCCTCCCCTTTCCCCTAACCCGCTCCCCCAAGAGTTGTTCAGTTGTTTTACACTAAATGGTTTTGCAAGTATTGCTTTTGGAGTCCTTTGTCTATTTATCCTTTGTCTCTCAATTTTGATATTCCCTTTCACTTCCCTAGTTCTAATACCAGTAAATACAGTATCCAGAGTACTCAGATGAGATACAGTGATAGTACGGGTACACCCACAGGAAGGGGATACAAGAGGATCATCAACAAAAGAAGCTATGGTTTCACATGGCATGTTGAAAGTAATTAAAACAGTGATATAACACTCGTTTCCATAACATGGAGTTCATTTCACTTAGCATCACTGTATGTGTTCATAGTGGCATAGTTACTAGGCGCTTGTGATCCTCTGCTGTGACTAGCCTTAAACCTGTGCTAATTATTCCCTATGAGGGAGACCATAGAGTCCATGTTTCTTTGGGTCTGGCTCACTTGACTTAGTATAATTTTTTTTCCAAGTTCTTCCATTTCCTTACGAATGGGGCAATGTCATTCTTTCTGATAGAGGCATAAAATTCCATTGTGTATATGTACCACACCTAAGCTTGATATTTTCTGTTGTCTTATCTTCCAGAACAATGTTCTTGTTTCTGCCTAGTCAAAAATATGATATGTATATATCTCATGACATATATTAAAGAAATGGTATTCAAGTGGAGAGCGTCTTTTACTAAATCATTTCTTTGACTAGAAAATGTAGTCTGAAAAATATTATGATATAATTTGGAAAATAATAGTATAGGGAAACTTAAACCAGTCCAGATTTGCACGAACAGATTACAAGCAAGACCACACTTAAACCACCAGCACAACTATGTTCAACACAGCACTATTTGCCAGTGCTAAAATATGGAACCAACCCAGATGCCCCTCAGTAGATGAATGGATCAAGAAAATGTGGTACATATACACAATGGAATTCTATGCTTCTATTATAAAGAATAGCATTGCCCCATATGTAAGGAAATGGACTTGGAAAAAATCATACTAAATGAAGTGAGTCAGACTCAAAGACACAGGCTATATGGTTTCCCTCTTTGGAAATAATTTGTACACATCTAGGATAATCCTAGCAGAAGATCATAGTACCTATGTACAGATGAACACATAAGATGATGCTAAGCAAAATGAGCTCCAAGTTATGGAAATAAGTGGTTTATCATTGTTATTGTTTTCAACATACCATGTGAAATTATGCCTTTTTCTTTTGTCTTTCTTCCCCATGATTTTACCCCTGGTGTTACTGTAATTACTTTTCATACCCCGGGAAATGTATATATGTTTATTGGAACCACGGAAGGGAAGGGGAACATCAAAATGGAGAGACAAAGGATAAAAGATGAACAAATGCAACAACAATACTTACAAAATTATATGTTGTAAACCAACTGTACAACTCATGGATGGGATAGGGGAGGGGGAAAGGAGGGAGAAAAATGAGGGAGGAGGTAACAAGTTGGATAAGCAATATACTCACTGCCTTACACATGAAACTGTAACCCCTCTGTACATCACCTTGACAATAAAAATATATTAACTACTCTACAGTTAACTTACTATTTTATTTATTACCAATTAACTGACACATGTGTTCCCTTTTTTGTATGTCCTCCATTTATACTTCTTCCTACTCTAAGAGCTATTTCATGGAAATATCACTGTACTGATATAGGATATAGTGTAGTAATGGGAAATGATCAACATTATGGGACTTCAGTATAATTATTTCCAAATCCTCAACTGAAGATTTTAAAATTTTTGACACAGTATTTGAAAGATGTTTTAATAATAATGGTACTTGATGGATATGTAAATTTTATCTCAAAGTGTTTACATTCATTTTTGTTATAAGTATCTGTGGCATAATCATATTTAGATTTCTATTACGTATATACTAAAGGACAAAAATTACTGTGCGTGAATCCTTTCCCATAAATAGATGCTTTGTTTTGTGCCAGAACTTTACATGTCATTGGGCTGTTTGAAAGTAATTTTTTTTAATATCTGTGAAACTGCATTAAATAATTGTTATACAAACATTAGTTAGAATGTGATCTTCTCTTCTGATTGCATATTTGGCAGTGAGGTTTTCCTCTGAGATATGAATGAATTTTGGGAAGTCTCCAAATCCAAACACACCTTAATTTCCAAAACCACAAACCTGAGGGCCCAATTCCTGTTTACTGAGGAATTAAAACCTACTGAAACCACATAGTTATGAAGTATTGTGCTTCCTAGTGAGTTTTAGAAAACAAAAATCTTTATAGTTTATTTAGGATTGTTGATTACCCTTAATTTTAAAGAGAAAACTCTCTGCATAAGGATTATATAATACTTACAGTTGGTTAGATTTATCTATTGCTTCCAATTCTTCAAATATGTACCTTTTATAATGTGGTGAGCTTGTGGGCTAAGTAGGGACTGATAGTCGTGGGTGTTGACTACAGTAGTAGTTGAGGTATATTGTTTATTTTTCTTTAGTATGTTAGATGTATCTGTAAAACTACCTATGTGTAATTACCAGTTGAATCATTTTTTTTTCTGAAAATGGTTCAAATCTTTATTTTATACTCAGGAAAAAAAATCCCCAAATCTGAAATTATATTAGAAACCCAAACCTTGGAAGTAAATCCTATTAGTTCAATGGAAGAGAAAAAATGAGTAAAGATAGAAAAGAAAAAAGAAAAAAATGACACCCCATTGTAAAGCTCTAATCCAATTAAAGGAAGGAGAAACAGCTGATAGGGTAGAAAGAATTAGAAGGTTAAATTTTCATTGCTCAGGATTAGATTTCAAATGCATGCTTTCTACATTTAGCAATCTTTACTTTTGATAGTAGTTGACATACCATAAACTTTAATGGGGGGTGGTTACAGCATGTGTCACATGATATTGCTTCCACAAAAGTAAATCCTATATTACATTAATGAAAATGAATTGGATTAACCATCTCTGTTCCCAAAACTTCCTACAGGAAATTATTTGGCTCATATTTGCTTACTGTTGTAAGCAGCATTTAATCAAAAAAAATGTAGGGAGCATGGACTTTCTCATGTAGATGTTTTAAAACTGTATTCTCATATTTCCTTGTTTTATTAAACTGACTCATGAAATCCCTGTCAGCATGCTTATTTGTCAACCCTACTTGTGCTGAAAGTAGATTTCACAATTTACAACAAAAAGCTTTCGATTATTGAATCACTTACATATTGACTTAATAAAACCCAATAATACGATTTCTTTCTTGTTCCTTTAAGATACAGTGTTGCCTGACAAATCATGGATTTTTTTTTATATCTTGATAGCTATGCTTGTTTTTGATAAGCTAGCTATACTTCTGAAAAATTGAGTTAAGATTGTTCACACTGCTGACACGAAAGTATATAGAAATAAGTGACATGGGATTCATCCTTTATGTCCTTCCTCTTGTTTAAATACTACACTTAATTTTTTATCTACTGACATCCTAGGGTTGGCTTATAGGAGCAGAGAACATAATGTTCATTCTTGGCATCTAAGGTTTAGGTGTATTTAACTCTCTCAGTTAGGTAGTCTGAGTATTTGTTTTGCACTGCATTTGGAATTTTTGTTTGTTTTGTTTTTGCCATTATTTGTGTTTCAACTTTGCCTGCTCTGGGTATTTTATCATTCTGTATCTCTCTGCCCTCCAGTCTCATGGCCTGTCTGATCCCACCACTAAAACAACCATGACAAAACTCTTTCTGATAGATTTGTTCTCATTTTGTCCTCCTAGTGAGTTCCTCAGTTCTTGCCTCCTGCCATCCCTCCTTTCCTCCCACCTCCTTCATGCTTAACAGTCTCTGTACATTTTTCTTTTGTGTGTGTGTGTGTGCCTGTCCTGGGGCTTGAACTCAGGGACATGACACTGTCTGACTTTCTTGTTCAAGGCTAGTACTCTATCATTTGAGCCACAGCCCCACTTCTGGCTTTTTGGTGGCTAATTCGAGATGAGAGTCTCAGAGTTTCCTGCCCTGCCTGGCATTGAATCATGATCCTCAGATCACAGCCTGTTGAGTAGCTGGGATTTACAGGCATGAGCCATGGATTCCTGACCTCTGTACATGTTGTAATTTCCAATTTGTGTGTTTGTACATAATATACTGCTGGGAGTTATCCTTAGTAACTAACATCCCTTTCTGTACGAAGGATATAACTTTGCTGGAAATCAAAGATGCCCATAGTATTTTACTCAGTGCATCAATTCAGATACTAAAATTATGTATGAACAATATAACACCAAATAACGTATTTCAAACTATTGTCTCCCACTCACAAAAAGGGGAGATTATACAGGCTGTGGAACACTGAAAGGGATATGTTGTCCCTTCTAAGTGATCTAGTAAAAGGAATAAGCCTGTCTTCAATATAGGCTGACCTGAAATTAAGAGCTACTCAATGTTTCCCCTATATAAAAAAAATAGAGAGAAAAGGGAAGAGGAATAAAAGTGGCAGTTGTTACTCTCTTTAGAAAAGTAGATGGAGAATAAGCCCTCAATAAATATTTCTGCAATATTTTTATTACATTAATCCTAGCTTTTATCTCTGCTGCTATTTTATTCTTGTGTTTTAGTACTAAATGTAAACCTTGTTCTGGGCTAGCAATACTTGTTTGCTTCTCCTTTTATTACAGCATTTTAGTCCTTCAGGAGGTCTCTCTTCTGAAGACCATGAGTTTTACATCTTTGTGTGTGGTGTGGAATTGTTTATAAATTCCTTGTCTCCCTACTAGCCATTGTTTTTATATGAATTCTATTCTTTTGTGATGTATTTCTTTTTCTCTCTTTGACAACATTAACAAACCTTATGCTGGTAGGGTAAAAAAGTGTTTCTTGGAGATCCAGTGTTGAGTATGATTTAACTCTTCAGGGGGGACCATCTCTTCTGACAAATGTACAGCAAACATCCCAGTGATTTTCCATGATGACAGGCAGGCATAAGGGAAATGGTGTAGTTGGCTAGCAAACATAATAAAGTTTGCCAACCTGATACCATTAGTGTTCACCAGACCATCCTTAAGTTCCTTAGTTCTGTTTTTGTTACATGAGTATGCCTGTGAATAGGAATATTATGCTTTTTACTAGAAGGCTTTCATGTTTGGCCTATGTATAGTTGTAAAAAAAAAAGTTTTCTTTTTCAGTAATAGTAGCAGATGTGAATGTTGGTAAATGTTGTTATAAATGCTAAGAATCTTGGTTATTACTAAAACTGGTGGTTTTGACATATTATTCTTGATAAGATCGTTGGCATTCCCTTCCTTATTTCCATGATTTATTTAAGTGGGCAATAAATTTCTTAAAGGACTAAATAGTCAGTTCTCTCTTAATGAGCACGTAAAACTCCTATCATGTTTTCCTTCCCTGAGCTTACTTAAGAAGTTGAGCCTTTCCAGATGGCATTGCATGTATACTTGCTCTGAAATCTTTGTTTTCTTATGTTTCCCAATGTATGGCTAAATGTTCAAGAGTTTGAGATACCTGAGAAACCATTTATCCATTGGACATGCAAATTTCCTTTGTTGTAGCATAAATAACCATGATTCTGTAAGTTCTCAGCAGCTTTTGACATAAAAATTCTTGAAGTTGTTTAATGCATCCAGGGAAGAAAGATCTGTGGGGCTCCAGTGTGAGAATGTGTGGACCAAAATCCAACTTAGAAAAGATAGACTTCAAGATTAGAGGAGGTACATATCAATAAATAGTAGAGACATTAATCACTGTGCAGTGTGTTAAAATATATTTAAGTGTTTCCTTGATAATACGTTAAGTATTATCTCTTTAAAGTGCTGTGAAGTCTTCATGCAAACAAAACTCTATTCCATCCAAAATGTCTATTCCATCCGTAATGTCACTGATGGATAGATTCTTTATATTTAGAAAGTAAGAGACTCTAGACATCAGGTTTAACATTTTTATTGAAGAAATAGTCTAGAAATACCTACTATCTGTCAGGCTGTATTCTAGTTATTTGATACGCAATAAAAGTCATTCCTGTCTTTGAAGAAATGAGATGGAAATTGTGCTGTCATGATTACAATATATATACTGTGAAGAATGCTAGGAATGTCCTATGGAAAGCATGGGGTAATGATGAGGAGACCAGATATTGAGCCTTGGGGAACTGGGGAGTATTCAGAGTGAGCCATGCTTTCATTAGTTCCATGTAGAAGATTTTTACATGACAGTACAGTATGACCAAAAGCAAGGAACTAGGAAATTGGTCTGCATTTTAAGTGAGGAATTCTCTGTGACTGGAGAGTAGAACACCGGGGAACTGGAATTGGGGTGTGGCAATGTTTGATACTGGTAGGAACCATGTGATCAGACTGTTCTGGGTTGGCAGTGACGTTGAGAGTGTCAAGTCTATTTATGAGACTGTTTTCAGGATTCCAGAAACAAGAAATGCTGATTGACTGAGTACAGGAAGACAATGAGCCAGTTCTGTTTTTGGTGCTTGCACTGGATATCCACAAGCCAACTTCAGTATTTAAAAAATGAAAAGATTTGGGGACCTAATAAAATTGATGACCACTTGATTTTACATTTAAGATTTCATTTGAAAGGATTATATATTTATAATACATTGTAAGAGAGTACATTAAAATCCCGCATAGTCTTTTCTCAGCTTCTTTCAAGATAACGTCTTGTAGGGGCTGGGGATCTGGCTCAGCGGATGAGTGCCTGCCTGGCGAGAGCGAGGCCCCGGGTTTGCTTCCTGGCACCGGAAAAAAAACCACAAAACTACAAAAACAAACAAACAAACAAACAAACAAAAAACACGAAGGCAACGGCAAGATAACGTCTTGTAAAAGAATAAGTGTGATGTAAAAACCTGGAAATTTTACAGTGTTGTTTTCCATGAGCCTTGTTTAAATTTTGCTTCCTTCATGTACAATCTCTGTGTTTTCTTATATGCATGCCTGGGTATGGAGTTTTACCCAATTTTAGCATATGCATCTATCAATATAATCATTGAGGTAATAGGACTATTTAACCAAGGGCCAGGATTATTCAATTGCAAAACTTTCTTGTCCTGCCTCCATTTAATTATATCCTCCCCCTTCTCTTTCCTTTCTCTAAAGTCTGAAGTCATAAGTCTGTTTCTGCTCTATCATTAAGAAAGTAATATACACAGAATCATATAGTATGCATCCTTTTGAGATTAGCATTTTTTCACTCAGTATAGCACTTATGAGATCTTTGATTATAGGAATAGTTCATTTATTTTCTTGTTGAGTAGCATGGTATGAATGCACGAAAGTTTGTTTAATCTTTCATACAGTTGGTTGGATTTGAGTTTTTGCTATTACAAATAAAACTGAATATTTATGTGCATAATTTTTGCATGTGTATAATATTTCTAGAGTAATCCTGTAGGAGTTCAATTCTTGTGTTGAAAATTAAGTGTATGTCAGTTTTGTAAGAAACTTATAAGCTGTTTTTCCATGATGGTGGTGCCATTGTATAATCTCAGTGGCAATTTGTGAGATGTTCAGTTATTCTTCTGCATCCTGATACTGTTATACACACAAACACACACATTATTTTTGTGTGGCATTGGGATTGTATATAGACCTTGTGTTTGCTAGGCAAATGTTCTACTATTTGAACTATGAACTCACTTTTTTTTAAACTTTTCTAATTTCTAGTTAGGTTGCAGTGCCCATGGACCACAATTCAAACCATCTCACACTGCCTATTGTTGCCAGAAGTCTTTGTATAACGTAGTAAATCTACATTTTGCAAATGACCTTTTCAATGCAAAACAGAAATGTGAGTTTTATGTGATATGGTATAGAAAGCTTAGTGAGATGCCTTTAGATTCCAAATTGCAAATAAGCGAGTGTAGCATCTAAAATGATTTATGATTCTTTGGGAAAAAATCCACTAAAGTACTACCCATATTTGGAACTATTTATCTATGTGAAGCTACTTCTCGTATGTCCAAAATATCCTGTTATCACAAACAGAATGCAAAATCAGATGCAGATCCCAGCTATAAAGCTAGACAATAAATAGAATTGCAAAATAAAATTATTGACACTTTTCTGCTGTAAATGTTTGTTAAATAAAGCATATTTTATATCAACATATAATATTATATTGCTATATAATAGATTTGTATGACCATTTATTTGGATTGAGTTAAATATTTCCAACATCTCTTAGTTTTAATAAGTAATATATGGCAAATATCAATGAATATAATTTGAAAGCAAAACAAACAAACCAGGAAAAATAGCCAAAGTTCCTTTGGATCTTGTGAAACTTTTAGGAGTGTGGAGAATCAGTTGTGAATCTAAAAATGTTTGAGAGTTGCTTTTGTAAATGGTTTGTGTTTCTTGCCAGTCATGCGATTTTGATGATTCTGTGATGTTGTGTTAATCTTGTACTTGCTAAGTCAAAATCAAGAAAGTTCTCCAGGCTAGCACTGTGGCTTAGCAATAGAGTACTTGCCTAGCATGCATGAAACCCTGGGTTCAATTCCTCAGCACCACATATACAGAAAAAGCCAGAAGTGGCACTGTGGCTCAAGTGGTAGAGTGCTGGCCTTCATAAAAAAGAAGCCAGGGACAGTGCTCAGGCCCTGAGTTCAAGCCCCAGGACTGGCAAAAAAAGAAAAAAAAAAACCAAGTTCTCTGTTGCTTGGAAGTACAAACACTATGCTTTAGTAGGTTATGAATGAGAAACACAGTATTGTTCCTGCTCTCACAGAACCTTCGTCTCTGTATAGGGAAGATATGAACCAGAGATTCTCAAAAAATAAATGTAAAATTGCAATGGTAATAAGTACTATGGAGGGAGTGAAATAGGAAATCAGTCGTTAGTCCAAAAATGATTCTTCAACAAAATTGTGGTTGGACATGTGATCAACAGGAGTCTTCTGTTCTGAGTCAGTGTGTGTGAAGGAGCTGTTTGTTGAGGGCATATGTCAATAGACATTGTAGATGCTGGGAGTGAACTCCTGTAGCCATGCTAACCAGGTTCACATATACAATTGGCAAGAAATTCAGCAGGTACATTACTTTTTCCCCTTTTGTCCATGCCACGACTTCTCTACACCTGCTGTTTATCTTCATTGTATTTCAAGTTATTCAACTATAGCTTGATTAGTCTTGTGACCTTTTCCCATCATCTCTAGAGCCTCTTTATTTTCTTGACTGGTTCATTCCTATTTGCTTCTAACCTTTTATTTATTCTCTCATATTATTGTAATCCTCACACACTGTATCTTCAAAGCCTCTTTAATTTCAATTCACTATCTGTGCCTTGAACTCATTTACTTTTGGGATCTGATCTTACTCTCACATTCATTCACAAAGACAAGATCATCAACAGCAAATAGCTAATATTCTTTTTGACATCAAAATCATATTTCATCTTCCCTGCTATATTTGCTCCTTTCTCTAAGGATAAATGTTTCACTCTTTCCTCAAATACTTGGGAATAAATAATTTATGAATTTTTTTAAAAGTGATAGAAAAGTTTATTAGGAAAAACAAATATTGCAGAGAAAGGAGATGATAGGGTAGCATGATGCTATGGGACCATGGTCCTCCAGATCATCAGCCACCATGAGGATACAGACATAAGCATTAGACTTACACAGAGGAAGAATTAGAAGCACAGACAAAGGCATGGTTGGTTTAAGAGTCCAGTTATAAGTGTGGCCTAGCTGGCCATTATCTCAGGTCTGGTTCTCTCTTTTTTTATCCTTTTTTATTTTTTCTATTTATTGTCAAATTGATGTACAGAGAGGTTACAGTTTCATATGTTAGGCCTTGGGTACATTTCTTGTAGTATTTGTTACCTCTTTTTATTTTTTGCATTTCTTTATTGTCAAAATGATGTACAGTGGGATTACAGTTTCATATGTAGGGCAGTGAGTACATTTCTTTTTTGCCTTACATTTTTTTCCACTACTATGTTTATAAGCCAGGACACTGATGTAAAAATATTCATTTCTAAATAAATATTTGTGGACTAATTGGACACCCAATGTTTGTACTTATGAGTAGGTTTATTTCAGAAACTATGTAAAGCAGAGCTGGAGAGTGGGGTTGTTTGTTGTTTTATGTTTTCCCTTGTGTCAGTAGCTCTACTGGTACACAATTAACAATTTTTAAGTATCCTCAACCAGGTGTTCTCAAAATTAATATATATAAAACCAACATGAAGCTTATTAAATGTGGATTTGATTTATAGGGTGTTGGATGTGACATTGTAACAACTTTCTACATCAGCTTCTGCTTTAAGTGTAAGGACTACTCTTTGAGGACTAAAGTCATATATGCAACTGAAGGATGTTATTTACAAGAACTGAAGATGATCTGGTTGTCATGATGTTAACATATTATAAACACTATAGATATGCTAATTCTACTATATATAGATTCGATATTATACATATAATATATAATATTGTATAATTATATATGCTATGTAAGTATTTTATATATATGCATTTACAATGCTACCATTATTTATTTATTTATTTATTTATTTATTTTTTCTTATTTATTGTCAAAGTGATGTAGAGAGAGGTTACAGTTTCATACGTTAGGCCTTGGGTATATTTCTTGTACTGTTTGTTACCTCCTCCCTCATTCCCCCCTCCCCCCTCCCCATTTCCGTCTCCCTCTCCCTCTCCCCCCATGAGTTGTTCAGTTGGTTTATACCAAACAGTTTTGAAAGTATTGCTTTTGTAGTCATTTGTCTTTTTATCCTTTGTCTCACGATTTTGGTATTCCCTTTCACTTTCTTAGTTCTAATACCAGTATATACAATTTCCAATACAGTGATAGTGCAGGTACAACCACAGGAAGGGGATACAAGAGGATCATCAACAATAGAAGCTATGGCTTCACATGGCATGTTGAAAGTAATTACAACAGTGATATAACAGGTGTTTCCAGAACATGGAGTTCATTTCACTTAGCATTATCTTCTGCATTCATAAGGGCAAAGCTATTGGGCTCTTTTGATCCTCTGCTGTGACTACCCTAAACCTGTGCTAATTATTCCCTATGAGGGAGACCATAGAGTCCATGTTTCTTTGGGTCTGGCTCACTTCACTTAGTATAATTTTTTCTAAGTTCTTCCATTTCCTTACGAATGGGGCAATGTCATTCTATCTGATATTTCATCTTCCCTGCTGCATTTGCTCCATTCTCTGAGGATAAATGTTTCACTCTTTCCTCAAATACCTGGGAATAAATAATTTATGAAAAATTTATTTCTTACAGTCTTAGATTCTGGGAAGTAAAGAGCAAGAAGCTGGCATCTGTGTGGCACATTTTTACTGCATCATAACATGGAGAAAAGCATAAGGTTGTGAGACAGAGCAAGCTGTCTTTTAATGAGAAATCATTATAGCCATCCACTCTCATGATGTACTCTAATCCTAATTATCTCCTCATATCCCACCACCAAATGTCATTAACATATCAATTTCATATTCATGTTTCCAACCTAGAAATTTCAATGCGAACACATTGAAATCATGGTAGAGTTCATAGAAACTATGAAGGCATTTCTAAGATATGATCAAGACAGGTATTGTGATTTATTTTCTTTACCATGAATAATATTCATTTAGGTATGCAGCAAACATCTTTCTGTATGTCAAATATTGCTGTGGTTTTAGAATGAATACATACTTTCACTCACATACCTCCCTCTTGGAATATATGTATTATATATTGTATAGAAATATATATTATATATAATATATTTTCCAATACTAGGGATTGAACTCGGGGCTTCCTACTTGCTAGACAAACACTGTACCCCTTGAGTCATGTCCCATTCCTTTTGCTTTCAATTCATTTATCAGACAGGAACCTGATGCTGATTTTGTCAGAACTGACCTCAGAAAAAAATCGCATCTCTACTTAATAAGTAACTGGGGCTCCAGGTATGTACCAACAAACCAGGCTTGAAATATCCTTTTCTTTGGTCAATGGGGAAATGAAGGGGTTCATGGTATATACATGTAATGTCTCCTGAGCTTTTGTGCGATATACATAGACACACACATATATAATGAATATTGGTGAATTTCATGTTAAGATCATATAGTCACTAAAACATTTGTAACCTGTAAATCAATACCTTCAGAAAAATTTCTGTTATTTTTTAAAGATATGATATGGAAAGTTTGAGACTTCAGAAGTGAATGTTCAAGACAGACAAGGCGATACCCTGCCTTTTGTTTCTTCAGCTGTCTCAGAGCCATACTTCTTTGAGTTTTTCTGCCTTATTATAGTTATCCCTCTGACTGAAATGGAACACAAGGTTAGTGTTGCAGTGGTGTCTAGTGTTCTTAAGGACGAGAGCAGTGATGTGAGTTTGGAGAAAATCTTTGTGTTAGGCAAATGTTCAAGCGAGAGTTATGGTTCTTTTGCCTTTTAGTTCAGCATTAATGAATAATGTATATTTCAAAAGTGATCTGTAACCATAGGTTTATGTACGTTCTTTAAACAAAGGTTATATATTGTTTTGATGGGTTCCTGAAAACTGCGGTGACTACTAAGGTTCACAGGATCTTATGTTCCCTTAGGGCCTGGTGGTGTGGTGGATGCTGTTGTTTGGAGATTGCTTGAGTGTGTCCCAATTGTTCAGGTGTTGGAATTTTGTGGCATTGTAAGTATGGTGGAGTGTTAAAAGGTGGTGTCTCATGAGGTCCTTAGTTCACTGAGGGAGCTCTTATGGCACTTAGAAAGAATTAAGTTGGTTCTGTGAAACTTTTCTGAGTTGCTGCAGGACACGCGAGAGTAAGTGATCAGAGCAAATAGCTCTTTGGCTTCTGTTTGGCTTCCCCAAATACTCTTGCCATTTTTCTTGGGCCCTTCTTCAGAGATGGTACTACACTTTGTACTTGCATTTTCTAAAAGTGTGAGCTAAATTAGCCTCTTTTCTTTAGCAATGTAGCATACTTCAGGTATTTTCTTAAAGCAATAGAAAATGGAATAACCCCAAATGTTGTAGCAATGACTGTATGTGTGTGTGTGTGTGTGTGTGTGTGTGTGATGTATGCATGTGTTTATGAGATAGAGGATTTCTCTTTCTAGTTAATTGTGGAATTGACTAAGTTCCACTGAGAAAAAGACAAAAAATGACAACATCATATTTAATATTTGTCACATTTATTGAGAAACATAAAAAGGTTATGGCACACAATCACAGATCCTTCCAACAACCATTTTGTAGTGTCAGTCAGTCAGGGGCAGCCTTATTTCTTCTTAAAATAAGCAATAAATGTTGTGAAATATATTGAAATAATATTTTATTATAGCAATCGTCTAGTGCAGTATAGAATGTGGGGTATGAAGGGATAGACAATTCATAATTTGCATGTACTACATCATAACAAAGATACTAGATGGGCATCTGATCATAAGACCTTGAGGAGTTTTATCCTTTTTATACTATCTATGATTATTATCCTGATTTACCTTGGCCATACTTTTTCTCTTATAGCTGCCTTTAAGGATTTTTTTGGCTGTTTTTTTTTTTTTTTTTTTTTTTTTTTTTTTTTTTTTTTTTTTTTTTTTTTTTTTTATAAGGTATAGGAAATTTACTGAGTCAGTAGATTTCTAGTCATTTAGCCCTTCACCATAGCCTGTAGCCAGGTTGAGTCCATGTCACAGTATAAGCAATGATATTTGTTAAATTAGAAAAGTCTAAGCATCAAATATGATCATTTGCAGCACTAGTGGCTCATGTTTATATCCTACCTACTCAGAAGTCTGAGTTCTGAGGACTGCAGTTTGAAGCAGGCTAAAGTCCACGAGACTCAGTTATTAATCAACAACAACAAAAAACCCCAAACAAACAACAAACAAAACAGAAGTGGCTCAATTGGTAGAGTACCAACCTTGAGCAAAGAGCTAAGGGACAGCAACCAGGCTCTAGTTCAAGACCCATTATCAGCATTATATATCTATATCTAGCTATCCATCTGTCTGTCTGTTTGTTCGTCCATCTGTCCATCCATCTATCAATCCATTTACATACATATATATGAAGTGACCATAATATATGTGTGTATATACATGTGTGTACACACACACACACACACACACACACACATAGAGAGAGAGAGAATACATACACACAGAGGTATATATAATCACTTCAGCAGATTATAGCACACTAGGTTTTCTTTCTTTTAGATGAGATTAAGGTACAGAATATGAATGTGCTTGGAAATAGCAGACAACCAACAGGTCTGGTGGAAAGCAATTTCTTTTAAATTATTGGAATGATAATAAGAATTGAGAAGGCACTCGGTAACCCACCAAATTCATACTGATGAATTTCAGGGAAGAGTGGACAATGAAAAGAGAGCATAATAGAGGGCATTAATCTGATCAATACATAATATATGTATGTGTAAAATTCCATCATAATACCTTTGTAGAATTCATTTATACTACTACAAAACTTAAAAGAAAGAAAGAATTGTATATTCTAGTGCAATGTTTGCACAATAGTTCTTGCCTTGTTAGTATTCTTAAGGTTAACATCCACTTACAATATTACTCTCTATTTTTTGTCAAATAGACGGGCATTGCATTTTCAAGGGCCATTTTGCAATAGCATTTTAAGTGACATTTAAATTGTGTGTGTGGACAATATTATACAATGAATGCATAAATGCGATTAAATTTTTAGGGAAATTACTTCTCTGTTGGGGTGTTTTCTCTGACCCGGCTCGGATGCTTATTTCTTTCTCTCTTATTACCTCGGCCTGCAGGTAAGTTAGAGTGAGACGTAGGGGTCACTCCGGTCTGGCGTGCATGCGACCTACGTGGTAATGTGACCGCTATCCTTCCATGGAAGCTAGCGTACATAGACCACGGAGTAGGCTTCTGAGAGCGAACTAACTTTATTGAGGGAAGGTCAAGGGGAGATGATTCCGAAGGAAGGGGGTTGGCCAGGATTCCGATAGGCTAAGAGCTGTCACGTGACCCCCAAGGGGCTGCCGTCACTCTGAGCGCGCCGAACCAGGGCGGGGCTGGTAGGCACCGGGCTGGCTGCCAGCTAAGTCGGGGGTCTATTTGCCCAACCAGTTTCTCCGGATTCCAATGTAGAGAGGGTGGAAGGGCCGCATTCTCCAGCTGGGGGAGGTGCATCAAGCCCCTTCCATCAAGGTGAGAAAGATGGACCCCAACATCTGCCTCTTTTATATATTTTTTTTTTCGAACAGCAGGAGGCGCCCTACTCTAGAGCGCGCCATGTCTTAGGTTGCCCCCAACCCAAGGGGAGTCTTACCCGTCTTGGGCTAACGCCCTAGCTCTTCAGGCTGACCTTCCTGCCGGGCTGGCGGGCCCGATGAGAGGCCTTGGGGAGAGTGGGATTGGCACTCGCAAGAGAGCCTGATAATTTTTTTTCCGGTGCCGGTGGACCTTACTGAGCAGCAGATCCTGGGGTTCGAGTGACGAGCCTCTTGGGGTTCTTATATGGCTAAAAGGCCAAAGGCCACTTGGTACCTAGACAGCTCTGGCCCATCGATTACAACAAGAGTCCCAATGTAAACATAAGGTAAATGGGAGCATAAAGCAGACATGAGCATAAGCAATCATAATACAAGGCAAATGCAAACATGAGCAACTGTAACACATGAGCAATTGTAACACATGAGTAATTACAACAAGGCACAAGGCAATGGAGGGTCTCTTATCGGGGTCAGTCCACGGAAAACAGGAATTCTGGTCCAGTCTGGTGTTGCTCAAGGTAGCACAGATGGCTCTTCCTTCCCTCGATGGTGAGGTAGAGGCGATGTGGCAGCCAGGATGCTGGTAACTTAACAACTGAGGTTAGTAAACACTTCACAGTAAACATTGCAGCAAGGTGTCAATACCTTACTTATTATAAACATTTATAATAAAACATTAAAGTGTCCAAGTCCTTTAGCTCCTATTTCCCTCCAATGGGGACACCCGAGATAAGCAGCAAAAGGGGGGAGCGAAAGGGAGGGACAACCGTGCAAAATTTCCCTTTGGTCCTTGTGCAAGACTGTGGGCCACGCTGCCACAGCAAACGCTACTCCAAAGGGCGTCAGGCAGGGTCCAGGGAAGAAACAGGGCCGACACTGGGTCCAGGTCCATCGCTGGTGCAGGCAGGCTTTCCAGTTTCTCCTTAGAAAATTCCACCTCGGTCTTTGCTTTCCTGAGAGGAAACAAGGGGAGACATCCCTCAAGGGCAGGTGCCCTTGGGTGGTCATTCTGTTGGACAATATTTTACATCTCTAGCTGGTATCCAGATTGGATTCGGTTCCCAGTAGGGAAGACGCAGGCGAATCCCCTTCCTGCACTGATAATTGGGTCGGGTCCACGCCACGCCCCTGTCAGAGAATCCTTCCACCAGGCCTCCACTTTTAAGTAGGGGGTTTGGCTTGACCAGTGTCTCTGGAAAGCCGACAGAGGTTGGTCCTTAGAGAAATTTAAAATATTCAATGTAAACATCGCTGTCCTCAGCTGGTCCTGGGGGCTTCCCCCCCTTTTTGTTTTAATAATTGATCCTTCAGGGTCTTATTATGCCTCTCAATTATGGCTTGACCCTTTGGGTTATAAGGTATTCCAGTGGTATGTTTAATATTCCACATTTGGAAAAATGCCTGTAGAGGCTTACTGGTGAAACAAGGTCCATTATCTGTTTTAACCTGTAAAGGCAGCCCTAGGATAGCAAAACATTCTAAGAAGTGGCTTTCAGCATGCCGTGCTCTTTCACCGGTATGCAGGGAGGCCCAACACGCACCAGAGCATGTGTCAATGGACATAAATATATATTTTAGCCTTCCAAAGGGGGCGTAATGGGTCACATCAGTCTGCCAAATTAAGTTGGGTCTTAAACCTCTTGGATTCACCCCCGGGGATTGCAGGGGAGGGACTTGCATGAAAGGCATACATGATTTGCAAGTCCTTATAATCTTTTTTAAGTCTTTTATAGGAATTGAAGGAAATCTCTGATGTAACCCTCTCCAATTTAAGTGAGTACGCTCATGAAGCCCTTTGGCCATTTGGAGGTTTTGAGGTTGTACAATGGCCAGAGCTATGATGGTTCCATTAGTGGCCAGCTGGTCAGCCATACGATTACCTTGTGCCAGTTCCCCAGGCAGTCCTTGGTGCCCACGAAGGTGCTGTAAAAAAATAGGCTCACTCCGCTCTTTTAACAGAGACCTGACTTGGATCATCAGAGGAGTGATTGGGTTTCCATCCAACTTGATATATGAACATACCAGGTTGGGTAGAAAATTAACCACATATAGACTATCAGAGAACAAGTTCATTGGCTGTTTAACATGGGTCAGTGCCAAGGCGACTGCGTACAGCTCTTTAAACTGTGCAGAGCCAGTGACGGCTTCAAAGTAATGGGTGTTATCTTTCCCACCGGCAGGGGGCGAGGCTGAGCGCACCACTACGGCAGAGCTGGCTCGCCCACCATCTGTAAAGACATTGGCAGCCTTGACAAGAGGCTTGGTAGAGAAAAGCACAGGGGGTGTCCATTGTAGCCTGGAAAATGAGGTCACCCATCTTGAAGTGCCATAGTGGCAATCTATCTTACCCATAAAGCCCTCCAGGGCACTAGACACACGTGAATTATTTCTCCTGACCCATTCAAAATCTGACAACCGGTAGGGAATAGTTAGCACGTCAGGATCTCTTCCATAATGTCTCAGGGAAGTGTCCCTGCCCTTAATTACCAAGTCAGCTAGCTGGTCTAACTGGCAATAAACCCTGGGAGCTCCTCCCACTGATGCGTGCACCCATTGAAGGGGCTCACCTGATTGTGTAATTGCAGCTGAAGAAAGTTCGGATCCGGGGATGATCCAAAGGCAAAGTGGGCACTTAGGCTTGTAGCGTGCCAGCTGTGCCTTATTTAAGGCCAATTGGATTTTCTGGAAGGCTGTTTGGAGTGATGGAGTTATTGTAATAACATCAGTGGGCGCCTTGCCCTTCAAAGAGTCATGGAGTGGAATCAGCTCTTCTGTAGGCAGTTGAAGCCAGGGTCTTAGCCAATTAATTTCACCTAACAGTCTTTGCATCTCCACCAGAGTATAAGTTGCCTGGAAGGATAACTGGGGCTTGAGTGGGCATACAGAGTCTAGTTTAAGCTCTGCCCCCAAGATCTTGAAGGGATATACTTTCTGAACCTTGTCACTGGCTATACGCAGCCCTCCTCTTTGAAGGAGTGTTTGGGCCTTGCTATAGGCCAAATCTAGCACATGGGCGTCTGCTGATCCAATAATAATGTTGTCCAATTAAATGCATATGGTCCGATCTGCTCCTGTATCAATTAAGAATCGGAACTTTTTTCCCAAATATCATGATTACTGTCTCTGGCCTTATCTCGGGGGCAATGGGGATTCTGAAAGTCAGGTCGTAAAGCAGATGTTTTGTCCAGGACGTGTTCGGCCGCCTCTCTCAAGAACCATCCTCCTGGACTCATGAAAATCTGTAGTTTCAAGGCCTCTGAATTTAAAAGTGGCCAGGCCAGTTTTTTTTTTTTTTTTTTTTTTTTGCTGCGGGGCGCCGCCACCGCCGCTGCCGCGGAAAAGCGGAGGCTCAGGGCTGCCAAAATCTGCATATGTATAGAGTCAAGCTGAGTCTCACATGGGGGAGGGGTAGCAAGCCTGCGGCTGCTCTGCTCATCTCCTGCCGGCCTTGGATTCCTGGGTACTGAACGAGCTTTCGTCCCAGGGCCTCTTGGAGTGGGGCGTCGGGGGCCCGCTCCATATCAAAATTCCCTCCGGCTTCCTTCTCCTGAATCCAGGGACTCCCCGCCCGGGTCCCAAGAGAGGCAAGCCTTGAGAGTCTTAATGGCTCGCAGTGGGAGTTTTCCCCATTGTGCCGTTTGTAATTTCCGCTCTAGTTGGTCCCAAGTTTCCCATGAGAGTGGGTTGGCTCCAGTTAGCCATGGGACCCTGTGGGTCAATTCCTCCCAAATTTGTGTGGCGCAGGGCTCTGAGATATTAATCCCCGCGTTTTGGAGGGTGAACTTTAGGATCTTAAGGGGCGAATTGTTTCACCGACTCTGGACTTGTCCCATCCTCTTACCTGGGGTGGGAGGATCGCGCGTCTCAGGATTTCCAACCTGTTTCCGTCAGGGCCAGTCGGGAGCCGGGCTTTCTCGCGTGGATTCGTGCAACCCACGTGGGCGCCACAATGTTGGGATGTTTTCTCTGACCCAGCTCGGATGCTTATTTCTTTCTCTCTTATTACCCTCCGTATTGTCCTCTCCCCTAACCCTCAGCCTGCAGGTAAGTTAGAGTGAGACGTAGGGGTCACTCCGGCCTGGCGTGCGCGCGACCTACGTGGTAATGTGACCGCTATCCTTCCCTGGGAGCTAGCGTACATAGACCACGGAGTAGGCTTCTGAGAGCGAACTAACTTTATTGAGGGAAGGTCAAGGGGAGATGATTCCGAAGGAAGGGGGTTGGCCAGGATTCCGATAGGCTAAGAGCTGTCACGTGACCCCCAAGGGGCTGCCGTCACTCTGAGCGCGCCGAACCAGGGCGGGGCTGGTAGGCACCGGGCTGGCTGCCAGCTAAGTCGGGGGTCTATTTGCCCAACCAGTTTCTCCGGATTCCAATGTAGAGAGGGTGGAAGGGCCGCATTCCCCAGCTGGGGGAGGTGCATCAAGCCCCTTCCATCAAGGTGAGAAAGATGGACCCCAACACTTCTCTACAAATAATCAAGCCTGGCTCTGATAAACCAGCAGTTAGGGAGTAACAGGACAATACAAATGACATTTCAGAGAAGATTCTCCACTTTTGGAATAGGCGAGATATTTATAGTACAACTAATCTCTTTTGTAGTCTTTACTGTGTCATATTCTATAAAGCTTGATTCAAACCATTAGAGGATGAATATTTCTCTCTTTGGTTTAGCTGTTCTCAGTTCTAAGAACTTCCTCTTGTGCTAACAAGTTTGTTACTGAAATCTTAGTTTTTCAGAATAATCACTACATACAAAAACAGAGAAAAGCTCCCCGTAGATGTCATTGTTATCTTTTGATTCTCTGAAAACCAGATAAACTCTATTTTCTACAGCCATTCTTTGTGTAGAGCTCTTCTGTTTGAGTAACAGTAATAATCAAGGAATTTTACATTTTGAGGTCAAACATACAATAGGCAATCCACTCACTCCTTAATGCATTTATAAAACAGATTATTGGACCCCTTTTGAGACACATTATGAGCTGTAAACTAGATGAAAGAATAAAAATTATCTAAATATTCTGGTAAAGCAATAGTTCTGTGCTTCTTGAAATTTATGAAAGATTTTAGCTTGCATTAAAAATGCAGATAGTCTCTTCTCATAAAGAAACAAATCAAGAGCCAGGCACATTTGTTTTGTGCCTGTAATCCTCACAATGCCAGAGGTAGTGATTGGGAAGACTGCAGTTCGAGATCAACCTTAGCAAAAAATGTGCATGACTCCAACTAGACCAATAAAGCCTGGATGTGATGGCACACCATTGTCATCCAAGATGTACAGAAAATATAAATAGGAGGATTTCAACTGAGATCCTCTTAGAAAAATAAGTACATGTGTGGTACAAGTGGTAGAACACCTGCCTACACATGCATATAGCTCTGAGTTACTCACAAAAAAATTCAGTTGACTGAACTTTGAGTTTACTACAACAGGTGGAAGAAAACCTCAGTGAAATAAAATTTTTAATATTTTTTAAATAATAATTTTTTTAGAAACAAAAAAATTAATCAAAATAAAACAAAGTCAGCCAAGACCAGTTATTGTTGTTCTTATATGGAGTGTGTGTGCACCTGTGCATGTAATACCGGGTCCTCAGACTCACTCAGATTTTTTTTCTCAAAGATGGTGCTCTACCAGTTGAGCCACACTTTCCGTCTGGTAGTTTGCTGGTGAATTGGAGCTAGATTATTACAGGCATTTATCCTTTAGCTAACCTTGAATTGTAATTATATAAATCTCAGCCTCCTGAGTAGCTAAGGTTATAGGCATGAGCCAGTGGAGTCTGGCTAGTTCTATGTTTTAATAACTTAATGGTACTTTGTTTCTTCCCAATACAAAAGGCAGTAATACCAATTTATGAAAGCTTTTAGATTAAATTACTTCCAAATATCTGAATAAGAACTTCCACATCAAATGAAATTATGGCCTTTAGAAAGTATTATAAGCTACTAAATTAACAAGAAAGAAACACAATAGTTTTAAAGGATACTTGAATGAGTATTTTACAGATCACTAATAGTCGCTAACATTATTTGGGAGATTTGGGAATAATCTGTTTTTTATTAAACTTATTTATTGTTTACAGTGCCTCGTGAATTAAGTCAAGCTTTACTACAAACAGATGCTAAGAAATATAAAATAAAGAGTTTGGCTATACTAAGTTCATTATTATCTAAGGGGTAGAGTGTACTAGATTTTGAAAAAGTGCTCGGCCTTTGTTTTTCCAGAGAGCTCAGTTAGATGAACTGATAAACACTGAAAAGCATGGCTGATCTTCCAAAGACAAGGAAGCTGCCAAGTCTCCAAACAGAGTCAACAGTGAGGTGCCTGGAATCCAGGCTAAAGGTGGGCCATTTGCATGTAGAAATTACAATGCTTCAAGGGCATAATTGCCCTGATTAGACAAAGGTAAATATCTGTCTATATGAATTACACTTTTTCTCTTCACTTGCCTTTATTTCGTTAGATTCCTTCATAAGCTATCACAAATCCTTAGCCTTTCAGAGCGATTCTTTCATATCCTCTTCTAGTCCATGTTTTCAGAAAGTATTTGCCCAACTCATTGCAAATTGGAATTACTCCAGAATCTAGGTGAGATGGGTTCTGGTCCAGAAAACATGGAACTTGAGTTCTAAAACTTAATTTTGTTCAGTCATGTTCGTATTTAAAGCGCTGTATCCTGCATGTACTGATTAAATGTGAGGGAGAGCAGTCAACCGGATGCTAGCACTTCTGGATTGTACTTCAAGAACAAACTCCAGGTTCAAACTGGTAAGGGAGTCTTAAGGCCCACATCAAGAGAATGTGGTGAGGATGCACTGGGCTCCAGGGGGCTGCATTCTGTATGAAAAGAGGACTTTTCATGATCCTCTTAAACATCAGACTTTCAAATAAATGTCATTTGAAGTCATGTTGTTTACTCAGCTTCATTGGAATGAGCCCTCCACAAACTGTTAATATTTATTCCAACTGAATGATTTAAGAACAGCCATTTGACTTGACAGAAGATAAATAGTCTTCTAAAAACAAAGGAGAAACGTTTGGTAGAAATGTACGATACTAACATTTAAAACAATCTGTCAAAAATCAATAGCACACTTTGCTTTGATTGTGGTAAATCATTTGGAAAAGGAGAGAGTTGTTATCAAAGCCATTTTCACAGGAAATGACACAAATTGACATTAAACTTAGAGATCTTGAAGACGTGAGTATGAACTCTTGGGGACAAACAACTTTTGAGAGAAATTTTATTGTTTGAGACATAGCACAATTAGGATGTTGGTAATGCCATTATTTGTGTTAGTTCTTATTGTTATTACCCTTGTTCTTTGGGCAGTTATGACACAGAAATGGTCTATGCTGGCATCTCTCAATTACAAAGTTAACTATCTATGCATATCTTTTAAAGTATATAGAATGATGGTTTGACTCTGAATGGCTCACACCTGTAATCTTAGGATGGCTCAGGAAGCTGAGATCTGGAAGAACATGTATCAAAAGCACTGGGGGCAGAAAATTCTAGGCGATTCCACCTCCAATAAAGCAGCAAAACATGAATAAGAGATTTGGCCCAAGTTGTAGTGTACCAGTTGGGATAAAAAAAGAAAAAGCCAAAAGCCAAGAGAGAATACGAGGCCCTGAGTTCAAGCTCTATTACAAGCATGCCAATGTGTGTGTGTGTGTGTGTGTGTGTGTGAATGCACATATGAATGTACATGGATATCTATCCATCTAGATATAGACTCAGACATATATGCCTACATCTATTTGTAGATAGGTAGATATTTAGATAGATAGATAGTCTTAGTATGATCCTATTCCCAAAATGCCAATAAAATACAAATATCTGGCATTGAGTATAGATAGTTTAAATGATGTTACACATGAGCAAAATCTTTGTTCTATCTTCTATCTTTACAGACATTCTGACTTTGGTTCTTGTGTTTAGCAGCTACATGGATGCTAGACTTGAGGTCAAGTAGGTTATTTTCGATTAGACATTTTCCCAAAGCTGAAAGATGTCAAAAGTAGTGTGATTATTTTGGCCTAGTGAGTAGAGACAAATGAAGGATATTTTGTTTGGCATTTTGCTATACTAAATATTACTGTATTATAATAAATATTTCTTTAAAGTCCAATATCACAAATTTCTTTATTATTTTAGCAATATAAAAGTAAACTGTTAGATATTTGTAATTCAATGGAATAATGATGTTTCCTAAAGTGAGTGATCTTTTAGTCCTATGCTTAATAAATAATTAGAATGTTTTAAAATAAAAGAGATATATTTTTGAGTCACTATTCAGTTCCTATCCAGCAATAAGCTTCCCTGGAGATATGATTGATTCAACTGATGAAGCACCATTTAAACAAGAAAGCCAAGAAAGAATGAATTGGAGTTCAAACCATGCTCCTGTCAATACCACACCTGCAAAAAAGCAAGCATGCAACAATGATCCTGCCTTTCTCTATATTTTTCTTGCTCATACTAGTGTGTAAGGCAATACTTAATCCATTCCTTCTACAGATATATTTTTAAATTAATATCTAAAAGATGTGAGAGTGTCAGGGAATATATGGAGATGATCGTCAGTCACAGACTCAAGTCTGACATAGTAAACTAAACAAATGAGACTCAATTTTCTCTGATAAGAGAATCATTACACAGAATGTTATAATGAAGAACATTATGAACATGTTATTAAAATACTGAATTTCAGTAAATAATTGACCCATAGAAATGAAAGTGTATATAACTCTAAATAGGTACTAAAGCAATCTTCATAAGAGAGTTGTTTTAATTTCTTCTGCCATAATATTTTATTTATTCTCTTATTCATGTAGCATAAACATATGTATTCATTCAACATATATTTCATTGAGTCTTTAAAATGCCAGCCACTGTGCTTTCCCATAACTGAACTATACATTACTCTACCTCTTCATAGTAACGTATGCTTAGCAAGATACAATTTTATTTTTCCTGGATATTTTTTGTGTGTCTCTATGTGTGTCTGCGTGTGTGTGTGTGTGTGTGTGTGTGTGTGTGTGTGTGTGTGTGTGAGATAGAGAGAGAGAGAGAGGTGGGAGAGTGAGCATATGTGTGCTGAGACTGAGGCTTTAACACAGAGCCTAATCTAATGCTTGCTTGGCTTGCTTTCCGCACAGATGATGCTCTACCACTTAAGCCATATCTCCAGTTCCCTGGTTAATTTGAGATATAGTCTCATTTTTGTTTCTCCTGGCTTTCAAAGTTATCTAGATCTCACCCTTCTTGAGTATCTAGGTTTATAGGCATGAATCATGTGCTCCCAACTCATTTTTATGACTTTTTAGAATAATGCAAATAACCACCTATATTTCAAACACTATTAAATTTTTATGCTAAATATTTTCACAGACATAAGCCATACATCTAATTACATTTGTTAAAAGGAAAATTTTCCTTCCTTCCTTCCTTCCTTCCTTCCTTCCTTCCTTCCTTCCTTCCTTCCTTCTTTCTTTTTTTCTTTCTTGTTTGATCAGTTGTGGGGCTTGAAATCAGGGCCCAGATGCTGTCTTTAGCAATTAGCAGAAAACATTGAAATATAAACACATCAATATAATATTTAACTTATATAAATGGATTTGAGACCTAGCACCCATGGTTCATACTTATAATCCAGCCTATTCAGGAGGCTGAGATCTCACAGACTAGAGTTTAAAGCTAGCCTGGACAGAAATAACCAGTAAAAACAAAGCTGGAGATTTGGTATAAGTGGTAGTGTGCTAGCTGAGCAGAAAACTTAGTAAGTACAAGGTTTGAATTCTAACTCTAATACCAGTGAAATATAAATAAGTTAAAAGATAAATATAAAGTACTGTCTAATTATCTGCAATCATATGCGTGTTTGTGTGTGTGTAATTATTTATGTATTTGTTTTGGTTTATACATGACAAGAAGAGTGGCAGGGATCTTATTAGAATCATGTATATGAGCTGTTGAATTCTACCCTTTCCTTTTTTTGATGTTTCTATATGACTCCATCTTTGGCTGCTTTATGTATATGGATTATATAATGCAAATCTACAAGTAATCTCAAATTTTTGTTTTTATTATTTTATAAAATGGAGCCATATTTTCACTACATGTAGTTTCCGTTGTTGGAATTTTCAAGTGCATCAGGCATGCCTGTAAAGAATGGAGCCTGGTTCTGTTCAAGTCAGCAAAGTTTATCCAAATATGTGCTCCTTTAATGGCAGTTGAACTTAAACTGGCACTTACTGAGCTTCTTATAATGCCAAGATATTTTCCTTGATGCTTGGACAGAAAAAGATGAATGATAAATAGTCCTTGTACTTTAAAAATTCACCACTTATACAGCTGAGAAACCAAACATGTGAACATAATTGAATCAAAAAAATAGTAACCATGTTTATTAAATAGGAATTGGAACCAGAATGGAACATAGACCTGATTCTACCTAATTCTTCAAAAAGACTTGAGTTAGGTTTTATTTCTACAGTTGAGTCATGATATGTGAATACTTTTCCAAGTGAAATAAAATGAACTCTATTGAATAGATTGATTACCAAGTTCACGGAAATAAAATTAGTGCATTCTTGGCAATTTTAGCACTCATAAACTCTTACTAGGGCAGGAAGACTCTATGGACAATTTGAATGTGTGCCTGTAACATGTATGAGTGTGCATGTGTGAGTGTGGATGTGTGAATGCATGTAGAAAAAAAGACAATAAAGGAAGAGGTGACAGCAGTATTTCATGCCGAGATGCCACATGCTACAACACTCTTAGAGCACAGTGAGCAGGACATAAGAGAGAAGGATTGTATAACCACTGGAAGATTCTGTTCAGGGAATTCATCTCACATGGTTTCTGTATTAAAAATACTTCAACAGCAATAAATGATTTCTAAGACCAGTTAAGAAGAAACTCATATAAAAGATGAAAGTGAGTTTGGCTAGGAAGGGAGTAAGGAGATGGAAAGAAAGAACTCTGCTTTTAAGGGAAATAGGGTGTTGCCAGTAGATATGTTGTTAAACATTCTGTGTGCTAGGATAAATGTAAAAACTTCTTCATAAAAGCTATATCCTTCAATATTTCTTTCAGCTGTGAGTCACTATAATGTTGTACCATTTGAGATATTTGTGCTTTTATAAGACTTAAAACAAATGTAATCATTTGTGAGACTTTTTCCCAAAGCTGATGAGCTTTAAGTATTTTTCTTTATTCTAACCCTTTTCTCAATACCTAAATACATTTTCTAGTGACTTTCAGTTTTCCTAATATTAATCTCTTGAATCTCTTACTTTCAGTGGTAACTTTTTTTTTCGGATGGGGAAACAATGTTATGAAAGCCATGCCATTGGCCATTTCTTTCAAAGATCTGATGACATTTATTGATGTCAGGAAAAGATAATGGCTTTCTTTGTCTTTTTATTGACCTGTGCTCTTCTGATCCAGCTGCCTTGTGCAAACCACAGCTAATTAAAAGTGTTTACTTCAGTGATACTTTAAGATAAATTTCACTTTATAATTTACCAGTGATTTGCTTTATGATATCTACCTTTGTAAACAGGTTTCTCTTTATGCAGACAACAGAAATTATTAGGCAGGCTCTTTAACCAACTAAGCCACAGCGCCTAACCTAGACAACAGAAATTAATTCAAAGCTGCATGATTGTTTCTATTTTCTACAGAGATCTTGTGTTAGTAAATGACCACCTGAAAACCATCACAGGCCAGACATTGATGGTGGTACATGTGTAGCATAGAGCTAAGAAACTTTCCAGAAATGTCCACTAGAAAATTTTATCCTTCCTGACTAAAGACCTGGAGGGATTCTTTTTTACATTTTCAACTGGCAAACTCATATTCAACCTTCTAAATGAATCTATGACAATATTTTCCTCTGTGTGGCATAGGAAACCCAGTGCCTTGTGCATGCTAGGCAAAAAATCAAACAACACTTTACTACTAACTACTGACACAGCCCTCAGCTGAAGTTTGGAATCATGTATGTAAAACAAGTTAACTCTTTTATGAAACTATCTGAAGAACTTTCTCTGTAGGAGAATGATGCAAAAGGACCCAGGTAGCTATAACGAGTGATTTGTACGTTAGGAAGAACACTTGTATTCTAACACTGAAAATAGAAGTGAAATTTGATGCAATCTCTTGGGAAACTGTTAGGAAACAATGGCAATAGTTTCTACCCCCACATCTGGCCCTCAGAAACATACCCTAGGGTGATCAGTAGGAAGTATCTCACAATGTTCTTGTACAGCAGCAGTATGAAGGCCCCTCGAGGGTTTCCCAACAAAATAGTTGTTGCTCACAGAACATTTATTGAACAGTAAAACAAATACACTTGCTTGTATTGAAAATGAATGGATATTCTTAAGTTAATCTTGAGAAAAAGCAAAGACTAAGAAAAATACAAATACTGATTCAGTATTTTTTTCTTTTGTATGGAAGGACTCAGATAATTAGGAACTCATACAATTTAGGCTGGCGCAATATCATTGTGCCATGCCTTTGTCCAGCTTTTCACTGGCTATAGGTTAGGATTGGGACTCACTTTCTACCCAGCCTGCACCAGAGCCCTGTGCCTGAGTAGCACTCCACCTTGTATCTATGGAGAAAAGAGACTTTTTTTAAATTTGCCATAGTAATGTACAGAGGGGTTACAGTTGCATATGTAATGCAGTGAGTACATTTCTTTTTTTTTTTTTTTTTTTTTTTTTTTGGCCAGTCCTGGGCCTTGGACTAAGGGCCTGAGCACTGTCCCTGGCTTCTTCCCGCTCAAGGCTAGCACTCTGCCACTTGAGCCACAGCGCCGCTTCTGGCCGTTTTCTGTATATGTGGTGCTGGGGAATCGAACCTAGGGCCTCGTGTATCCGAGGCAGGCACTCTTGCCACTAGGCTATATCCCCAGCCCCAATGAGTGAGTACATTTCTTGTCAAACTTTTTACCTCCTTCATTTTTCTCCTACCTTCCCCCCTCCCTGGCTCCCTCCTCACCTTCCCCCAAGTTGTACGTTGGTTTAGAGCATACTGTCTTGTGAGAATTGCTGTTGCATTGGTCCACTTTTTACCCTTTGTCTCTCCATTTTGATATTGCCCTTCCCTAGTTCTGGTAAATGTAAATACAAGAGTCTTTTGACTCGTACATTGGAGCCAGCCTGGAGCTCCAGTCCTATCTAATCTCTGCCTTCCAGTAAGCTTTTGGTGACAGGTGCTGGCCACTGTGCCTAGCTCTGTGTTGAGAAGGGGTCTATTTTCTGCCTGGGCTCCCCTCAAATCTAAATCCTCCCATTCTCAGTCTCTAAAGTCAGTTGGATTACAGGTATGAGCCACCAGCCTCCTAGTTGATTTCAGTTTTTAACGTTCAGAAGTATAAACAATTAAACAATTGCTTATTGAGGAACAATAATTTTAATTATTTTTTTTTTTTGCCAGTCCTGGGGCTTGAACTCAGGGCCTGAGCACTGTCCCTGGCTTTTTTTTTTTTTCTCAAGGCTAGCATTCCACCACTTGAGCCACAGCGCCACTTCTGGCTTTTTTTCTATATATATCTGGTGCTGAGGAATTGAACCCAGAGCTTCATGTATACGAGGCAAGCACTTTACCACTAGGCCACATTCCCAGCCCCCTATTGAGGAACAGTAATAGTATAAGTTTGAGTGGAAAAACATAAGTGTGTGTTCTGGGTATTATTTTAAGTGGTTTTTTTTTCTCATGTTAATATATTCATTATATTCAGCACCCAAGTATGTATTGTAGATGAAGAACTGGAGGCACAGAAAAATTACCTAACTTTTTGGAAGAGGTACTGCCAGAAACTTCTATCCAGTTATAACATGGAGATTGCATTTTCTATAGAAATTCATTACATTTTAAAACATAGTTGTGTATGGAGGATAACAATAGAGAATTTTAAGGATGATTATTTAAACAGGAAAACAAGTCAATGTTAATATCACTCTTTCATTCACACCAGTCATTCGACTTCAATTTTTATCTGATATATAATAACATAAAAGTTATACATACTAATGGGTTGCCATGTGATGTTTTGATACATGTGTATATTTATAATTTAGTTTGCACACAGTTATTTCCTCAAATATTGATCATTTATTATTTAGAACACATTAGAATACCTTCCTTCTAGCTTTTTGAAATGTGTAGTCCATTGTTCTTGGCTCTAGTTACCTGAATGTGCAATCACAAAACAGAACTACTTGATCCCCTTTGAACCAAAGTTTGAGTTCCAATCAGCCAGTCAGTCCAATCCTTTCAGCTCCTATTCTCCCCACCTTCTGATCACCACCTCATTTTACACTGAACTTCAGTTACATCCTGTGTGTGTGTGTGTGTGTGTGTGTGTGTGTGTGTGTGTGTGACCAGGGTTAAAATTAAGCTTGGCGCTTAGTAGGCTTGCTCACTTTGCTGGTACTTTACTACTTGAGCCATGACTCCAGCTTAGCATTTTGCTAGTGTTTTGGAGAACAAGTCTAAGTGTTTTTTTGTTTGTTGACCTGTGTTTGCTTTGACCTGGAGTCCTATGCATCTCAGCCTCCATATTAGCATTGATTAAAGGCTTCAGCCATGAGTGCCCAGCTAAACTCAACACTTCTGTACATTGTACATCTCAGAGAAATTGACTGCACATTCAAGATAAGGTATTGTGGCATGTGTGTATGTGGGACATCTCTGTCCTTTCATTCTATTTTTGCAGTAAGAAACTCTTTGAGATCAATCAGTACACACTTGCTAAGCATTAGATTTTTCTAAACCCATTATTAGTACAGAATGATCCAAATAGAGGATAGTTATCTTAGTATGTGATCGTGGCAAAACTATAATATTTTTAGTATTTTTCTGGATGTGATTCATTGTTCATCCCATAATCCACAGCATACATTTCTCAAGTAGTCTCTGGTACTTATGCTAATTTGTCAAGATGTTAACAGATTTTTTTTTCAGCATTTCTTGATACTTTGTCTTTTGTCCTTAGTATACTGAAATAGCTGTCACTGTTTGCTAGAATGAACGAATGTCCGTGCTTATTCTTTTCCTCTCCTACTTGCTTTCTCTCTCTTGCACCTGACTGGCTCTTTGTAACTGTCCTTTGTTTTGTCTTCATTCTAATGACAATTCCTTCCAAGTCTTCTTTATTCATGATTTCCTGTTCTTCTACTTCTTTATAAAAATATTCTTCAGGAATTCAGCCTAGACTGACTCTTCTCTCTATAGATGCCCTTTTCAAATAGTCTTTTCCAAGCCATAGACTTGCTATTATCACTGATAGAAAAACTCATATATATTGGAGCTCCAGTGGCACAATCGATAAGCATATGGTACTTATAAGAAAAACTCATATATCCCCTGCTTAATGGAAATTACAAATGTTCTATTTTCCTCTTAAATTCAGTTGGCTGAAAATTAACTTCATTTCTTTCTTCTGAAATCTTCTCTACTCTAACATTGTCTGTCACTATGCCACTCAAGCTTTATAATCCCTCAGCAACTTCCATCCTCTTCTTTATCTCACTTCTCAGTACATATTATAATGATGAGGATTCCTTTTATTTAAATCAACGTTTTTTTCTTTATTGCCACAGTGAAGCACAGAGGGGTCACAGTTTCATATGTAAGGCAGATAATACATTTCTTTTTTTTTTTGCCAGTCCTGGGCCTTGGACTCAGGGCCTGAGCACTGTCCCTGGCTCCTTTTTGCTCAAGGCTAGCACTCTGCCACTTGAGCCACAGCGCCACTTCTTGCCATTTTCTATATGTGGTGCTGGGGAATCGAACCCAGGGCTTCATGTCTACGAGGCAAGTGCTCTTGCCACTAGGCCATATTCCCAGCCCGAGAATACATTTCTTATCCAACTTGTTACCTGCTCCCTCATCCCCCCACTTTCTCCGCCCCTTTCTGCCCCCCTCCAAGAGTTGTACAGCTGTTTATACCAAATGTTTTTGTAAGTATTTCTTTTTTTTGTTGTTGCTTTGGAATTGTTTGCTTTTTATCCTTTGTCTCTTGATTTTGCTATTACCTTTCCCTTCCCTAATTCTAGTACACGTATATACAGTATTCAGAATACTAAGAGCAGATACAGTGATAGCGGGGGTAAAACTAAGAGAAGGGAATAGGAGCAGGGGAAAAAAGGGTACTGTTTCACATGGCATGTTGGATATAATTACAACAATGATATACCACTTGTTTCCATAAATGGAAACAATTTCACTTAGCATCATCTTATGTGTTCACACAGGCTATTGATTTTCTTCTATTACTGACCTAAACATGTACTAATTATTTCCTATGCTGGAAACCATAGTGTCCATGTCTCTTTGGGTCTGGCTCACTTCACTTAGTATGATCTTTTTTCCAAATCCTTCCATTTCCTTACAAATGGGGCAGTGTCTTTCTTTCTGATAGAGGCATAGAATTCCGTTGTGTACATGTACCATTTTGTGAGTCTTTTGAGATCATTTTCAAAGCAGCTAGGTGTACTCCTGGTAGGTAGATTCTGCCATTGATTCCTCAGTTGATTCTGAGGTTTGTCTTTACCTGGGGACTCCTTTTTCATATTTTAGTCGTCTCTCTCTGCTATTTGAAACTCTAAATTTTTCTGGAATCTATGTATTCTTTGACAATACTGTCCTTGAAGGAACATGATAAGGCCCTAAGTCATCATTTAGCTGTTTCCTTCCTTCCTTCCTTCCTTCCTTCCTTCCTTCCTTCCTTCCTTCCTTCCTTCCTTCCTTCCTTCCTTCTTTCCTTCCTTTCTTCCTTCCTTCCTTCGTTCCTTCCTTCTCTCCTCCCTCTCACGCTTTCTTTTCTTCCTTTTGTCAAGCAGTAACAGATCTGGATTCCCCACATTTCAAGATGACTAGCTCCAAGCATACTGGCCGGTAGAGTACATGCCTGAGACAATTCTTTGGGATAGTGGGGATTTAGCAGAGAAGGCTAAGTCTTAAGACAACTATTGAATCTGTGACATACACCACATCGCATAGGACCTGCTTGTGCTGTCGATTTCCGCTCTGTTGGTGGGCCAGCTCTTTGGTTCTCTGCAGGGGTCATTCCAGGAAACCCACTACAGAACCCAGTCTCTGCACTTAAATGGACTATGAAAGTCTCGCTTGCCTACATTGGTGTGTTCTAAGTAGCTACAGTGGTGGTTCTTTTCTGAACTAATTCCAGGACTATGTGCAAGCCAAGTTTATGTGGGAAACAATTCAGTTTTGCAAGAAAAGATTTTCTTATCTATGAAACATTGTTTCTTCTTCTTCTTCTTTTTTTTTTTTTTTGCCAGTCCTGGGCCTTGGACTCAGGGCCTGAGCACTGTCCCTGGCCTCTTTTTGCTCAAGGCTAGCACTCTACCACTTGAGCCACAGCGCCACTTCTGGCCATTTTCTATATATGTGGTGCTGAGGAATCAAACCTAGAGCTTCATGTATGGGAGGCAAGCACTCTTGCCACTAGGCCATACTCCCAGCCCTGTTTCTTCTTTTTTGTGTCTGTCCTGTGGCTTCCATTTGCGGAGGCAGATTTCTAGATGCCACGGAAACTTTCTGAAGCTCACCAAAACAGTGTCACTGAACTGAAATTAACATTGATTGAACTTGGAGATCCTACAAATCACGGCTGGAATATTCCAATTCCAAAAACAATAAATAGACATTTCATGCTTGTGGTTAGTGTGAGTGTGAGTGGTGCTTGATGTTGCTGGCTTCTCTACCTGCGATAAGGTGGTTACTTACCTTACCCCACAGCCTACAATACTATGGACAGCAAGAATACAGTGAAACGCACTTGCCAATGCTAATTTTTGAGGGTTTTTTTTTTAATCTTCCTTTGCTTGGTTTTGTTTTGTTTTTGTTTTGTTTTGGTTTGTTTTTAAATTTGGAAGCCTAGTGCATGCTTTCCAGTACTAGCCCTTTTAATACGATACAAAATCTTTTTGGCTCAGAAAAGTCTTTAAGTTAAACAAAGTTGATATGCTTGGAATTTCTGGGTTATGCCAACAGTGTCCTAACAAATGTCATTTAATATTTGGGTTTGACTGTAATGTGAGTTTTCCAGGAGAACTCTATCTTTGTTCTGTTTTTAATAATGTTTCTAAATGACCCTTCAAGTTTATACGATTGTAGTGTTTGGCATTTAAAAAAATTTACATAATTGCATACAAGTTTTGAAGATGATAAGTACTAACCAGGATAATATATTGTGTAACATTTACTGCAGTTAAAAACACAGTGAATTCTAATCTTCCAGAGAAATTCACTATTATAGCTACACTGTCTTCTCACACTTATATGTAATGAGGGATATGTATGAATACTGTGAGAATTACACATATTTAAGAATATATAGACTTTAAATGGATGCATTATTTTTGCATTAACCAACATCATGAATAAATAAAGCAATAACCTCCCAGAAATATTTTTTACAGGGTTTTATATCACAGTAAAGAGCCTTGGAAACTTGGATTTGAGTTTGGGTATATTTTGTGGTGTTACAATTGGGCCAACTCTGGAGACTTAATGTCCAGATTAAAGAAATTCTTACCAACACATACAGTTTTAACACTTTATTTATACTTCTGTATTTCAGACATAAGACACATAGAGATCAGCACTAGAGCCATCGGCTTCAGGGACAAAGATAATTAAATGAATGAATGCAAAGTTATATCATCATTATCAACTGGCATGTTTTCTCACAGACAATTTAGTACTTCAAGTTTAACTTCTAATAGCACAGATCATTTAATAAACTATCCTGAGATTTACATAGTTGGCAGTAGAAGTAGGCTTAGATGAAGACCTATTTAATCTAACTTTCTTCTTTTATCCTATTTCATCTATGTTTTCTGCAGGAAAAGACAATACAAAGTGGAGGGGGAACTGGTCCTCTGAGCTCAGGTAGAGAGTTGAACCAAGATGTGGATATGAATGAATGAAGTCAGAGCATCAGCAACTGATCATGAGGAATAAGAATATGTCAAAGAAAATGGAAAAGGCTGCAGAATTTTGAATCAGGAATACATCTTACCAATGGACAAGAATTTCACAATGGCAGGATACAATGAATTCATCCATTTGTCAGTAGAAAATTGTTGAATGTATAGGGATTGAAGAATGGTGAAACACAGCTTTCTTTTACAATTTACTGAAGACCTGAACTTCAATATTGGATTTGACTTTTTAATTTAGTATTTGCTCATATATATTTTAGATGAATATGTGGAATATTTTAACACAACCCACAGATATATTATCACATGGAAGGTATACTGTAGAGAAAGTTCTCAGCAGTGTGTAACTGGAAATTCTGTGAGCAGTGGATTTAGTAAAGTATGGCTTGGCAGAGATGTGAATGAATATACCCAGAAATGTCCAGATACTGAAAAAAAGTCATTATCACATCTTTCTATTTCCAAAATTCTATTTGATTCCAGTGTGTGCAAGTATAAAGTAAGTTAAGAGGAAATGGTAAGAAATGGAAAAATGAATTATTCACTTTTATGTTAAAATGTAATTCATATAAATATGTATAACATTAAGTGACAATAAATATAAAATGTAAAGATGAGCTGGGCACAGATGGCTCATGCCTATAATCCTATCCTAACTACTCATGAGGATAAGAACTGGGATTATGGTTCAAAGCCAAGCTTGGGCAGGAAAGCCTGTGAGACTCATCTCTCAAAACCAGAAGTACACACACACACACACACACACACACACACACACACACACACACAAGGAAAATGATTATACTATGTATCGCATCTCTTCAATGTCCTGTTGTGTAAAAATAAAGACTCAGAGAGATGCTTAAACTCCTTAGAGGAATTTGTCTCAGATAGTCTGTGGCCCAACTACTTTACCAATTAGTGAAATCTTCCCCTAAAAATTAACCAGAACTGTTAAGTGAACATCTGCTACTTCCTATCATTAGGGAATCATTACAGCTTCTTATACTTTAAGACATCATAGAGTTTCTTGAGCAAAAAAAACGCAGTTATTGCTTCCATTTTTCAAATTTTAAGTAATGGGAAAGGAAATAGCAATGCCTAATTGTCAAATTACTAATTGTCCTAACCTCTCAGCTCAGTGAGAGCCTGAATATTTTCTTTTCCATTCTAGTCTGAGCTTTTAGACACCAGGTTAATAGGATTTTACTTTTGTCATTAAAACTGAAAAACAGTACAGATTGTGTGGTGTGTCAAAGGCAGATCCTGAGGGCAAAGGCTTTGTTCTGTTTGGGGCAGTCATTGAGGGCCTGGAGCAGCTCTGAGTGTGGAAGGTTGAGTAATATCTGGGTCACATGGTAAAGGCTTGATTAGCAATTAGAACTTCTTGGAGACTGGGAAAATCTCTTTTCTTGATACAAGAAATTATTCACTACAATGATGTAAAAGGCTAAATAAATCTGACCTCATTTTCTGTAAGTGATTCTACTTGTTTCTTTCCTATTCAGGCTCCTCATTAATACATTTTTAGACAATGCCTTAAATTATAACTTGAGCAAGTACATGCTTATTATTCATCTGCAGACATTCAAACACAGGATTTCTGGCTCCATAGGGATGTCAGAAATGACATTTTCCATTGAAAGCTGCCTGCATTGTCTCCTCATCTGACCCATTTCTCTCACTAGCAGAGTCTGAGTCGTCTCAGTGATGGAGGGTGCACTGCATCCTCAAAACACTGGCCATTCACTTGGCACTGACCTGACATATCTCTCTAACTTCTGCTCACTCAGTCCCCTCCTTTACTGAAATCAACATAAAATAAGAACTACTTCTTTGAGACCAAGCTTCAGCTATTTGCAAGCAGTGATGGTGGTGTCTTTTAGACTTCCATATCCTGAACTCCACCTGATCTTATAAAAACAATGGCAGAGATAGCTACTATTTTATGCTCCCACTTAAACACCCAGGTTCCAGTTTCAGGTATTTTGCCCATACATTCAGCAAAACATCACACTAAAGTTAGAGCAAGATTTTATTAAATTCACTGCCAGATGGATGCAGCTAATATCCAAAGAGGTAACATAACCTCCAAACACAAGGTACACACAGTAAATGGGTGAACTGAAATTTAAACCCTATCTGCTAGAATTTCAAATACAGAGTGTTATTCTTACTTCTTTTGATCCTCCCAGCTATTTATTCACTCAGCCAGTACTTTACTGCTTATTTCAGGCATTAGACATATGAATGAATGAAAATGATTCAGATTTCCTCACAGGTGGCTCAGTTTAATTCAGAACAGATACAATGTAGAAATAACTTCAGTATGGTGTGATAGTTGGTACTAAATCTCAATTCTTCAACATATGAACTCAGGAAATCTGGGAAGTATCTTCATATTTAATTTTTCTCAGATGCAAATTGAGAAATCATGCAATATCCTTCAAATGGTAGTGTGAAGATTGAATGGGACATCACATGTGAAGAAGAGATAGAACCCACTCATTCAAAAGCTCAGCAAGGACTAGCTTTATCTGTATATTGTAGCAGGTGCAGAGGAGAAACACCAAGAGTGGAGGCAGGTAGGTGGGGGTTGAGAGGTAAGGGTGTGCCATTCAATGGTTGTGATACCTGAGCTATCACAAAGCAATAGTAGGAATTAGTGGTTTAAAGGACATGGATACTTGAAGAATAGTTTTAAGCAGAATGAGGTAGTAGAAAGGGTACTGAGATAGGAATTTTCATTGAGTCTGACTTAAGCATCGGAGGTATGTGATCGTTTCAATAGTTCTCAAGGTTTCTTCTATAAGAGAGCTATATTTCCTAATAAGCTTTAGAACTGCTCATGTATTCTATATGTGTCTGGGAGGGATGAGTCATTAAACATTTTCAGGTAAGTTGTTAGGTCTTTTTTTTTTTTTTTTGCCAGTTCTGGGCCTTGGACTCAGGGTCTGAGCACTGTCCCTGGCTTCTTTTTGCTCAAGGCTAGCACTCTGCCACTTGAGCCACAGAGCCACTTCTGGCCATTTTCTGTATATGTGGTGCTGGGGAATCGAACCCAGGGCTTCAAGTATACAAGGCAAGCGCTCTTGCCACTAGGCCATATCCCCAGCCCTGTTAGGTCTTTTTTGATTGTCTTCAAATCTACAAGCAAGCCTGAGGAACTGTGGAACATGACAGCTAAGAAGCCTAGGTAGATATTTTTATAGTAGCACAAGTAGGAAGAAAAGGGCATTCATATAAACAGAGTGGGAAATCAGGGCCACCTTAAGGAGCGTTTGGGGGGTTAAATACAAAATAAAATGAAAGCCAACAACAATATTAAGGTACTAGAATATGGAAAGTAAATAGAGAGTTAATCCTGTTTGGGTTTGAGTTGTTCATGTCAGTTGATGTTACCATCACCAAAGGAAACCAAGGTACAGATGGCTGTAAGGAGTTCTGTACTGAAAATATTGAGCACATGGAGTTGCTTGATGTTTAGTATGTGATCTGAAATTATGTAAGTTTCATGCATGAAGGTGGAAAGTATATATTCTTGAGTCAGACATGCACTTGGCCAAAGATTTCTCTTTTCAATATGTACTTTAAAATTTTAAATTCCTCCATTTCTGAATTAGGTATGTAGTTATCACCTTAGTGGCAGACATTTCTCCAGAAATTTGGATATGGGCAATTCCTGAGACCTTTATGGTAATACAAATGTGTGAAAGGAAGATCAAGATTGGCACCAGAAAAGAGATTTAATCATAATTATAGAATTTTCAGCATATAGATGCCGTATTTGAATTATAACTTTCTTAGGTGTAAAAGGAAATAAAGGCTTCCTTTGCTGCTTACTCTAAGGATTAAGTTGAATTATCTGCAAGGAATCTGGGAGTCAGTGGCTTATGCCTGTAATCCTAGATACTTGAATGGTTGCAATTTGGGAGAATCATAGCTGTAGCAACCTGGACTAAAAAAATCCATATCCATGTGGGGAAGCCAGCCATTGTGGCACAAACCTGTTATATCAGTAATATCTGGAAGCCAAAAGTGGCAAATCTTAGTTTAGGTATGCATAGGACAGCACCTAACTTAAAAAAAGGCCACTAAAGAAAAGAGCTGGCCGGTTGGGTTCAAGTGGTAGAGGATCATCAGCCCAGCAAGTGCAAGGACCTGAGTTTAAATGCCAATATCACAAAAACAACAACAACAAAAATCTTATAAACTAAAAGAATCTTCCAAAAGGTAGCAAATACTCCATGTAAGTATCATTTGTTGTTATATTGAGATTACTACCACTGTAGTTCTTTCTTGATTTTCAGAAATTTGGATTTCTCCTAGAGATAAATTGGGGTTAGAGGTCAGTTAATAATAACGATGGTCTCTATATTTACCAGTTGGTATACTGTATGCTGAGCACTATTCTGACCTGCCAAAGCTATAGAGAGGTTTGATCCTCAGAACTACACTGTGAAACAGGCTCCAGTACATTCACATTTTATAGATTAAAGAAACTGAGGCTCAGAGCTTCAAGTAACTTGTTTCTGTGATCAGTTTGAGTTTACAGATTCTGAAGTTTCTTTTAATGATTCTTTTAAAGGAAGCCATGATCAGAGACTTCTTGCATCAGTATTTGGATACTTCCAAAATATGTGCAAATACCAGTGAAGGAGGTTAAAATGATTTACAACATTGGCTAATGTAGTTTTAGATTGTTTTGATACACCCTTAACAGAGTGATGATTTGAACCAATCACTGTCTTTGTCTCTGTCTCCGCCTCTCTCTCTCTCTCTCTCTCTCTCTCTCTCTCTCTCTCTCTCTCTCTCTCTCTCTCACACACACACACACACACACACACACTTCAGTTTATGAGGCTGAATTGGGAAAGGGAGGTATCATGTCTTGTCTGAAGAGCACAAGCAGCCTTTCAAAGAAAACCTGGAGTAGTTAATTATTAAAGGTAAATTGCAAGGATCTTCAGCAAAAAGGCAGAAGGCATTTTCTTAAAGGACACATTCATTTAAAGGGGATTATTCTGACATTATATAAAAAAAGAAAAGATTCAGTTTTCATAGGGACATGAGAGGGTAGCAGTCTGTTAAGTATAGTAATCTGTGGCTAATACTATTACGTTTCTTATCCAACACATGCATTTTACATGCATGTAAAATGAGTTTAAATAGGTTATATTTATGAAGGCTTTAAAATTATTATCTTTCTTTTATTTAAAATTATATATGATGTTTTGGTACTTTTACTATTAAGTAGTTGTTCAGAGTTTAAAATTTCATAGGTCAGTTTGTTAGTAGAATATTTCTTGATTAATGTCACCACTTCCACAATTTTCCCCATTTCTCCCTTCCCATTTATTTATTCATTATTATCATAAAAATGGGATATGCAGAGGGTTTGGGTTATATACATTAGATAAAGAATACCTTTATGTCACCCCTTCCCTCACACCCTGTCTTTCTCTCCCATCTCCACTAAAAAGTTGTTTAGCTCATTTTCAACATAGTGCCTAGTTAGTATCACTACTGCATTTGTTCACCCTTTGTTTCTCCATTTGTCTGCCCCCCTTACCCTCCAAAAGACAGATAGAGGAACAAATAAGATTAAAGAAAATTAAGACAAAACAGCAACAAATACTAGTTATTTTTTGTAGGTAGAATTTTAACCTTTTTCTTCTAGGTAGTTTAAAGACATTATCTCATTGGTGCTTAATATATTCCTATTGTAATAGGCAGGAATGCAAACTTTCAGTTACAAATTAAAAGCATTTTATTTTCAGAAGATACTGCAGATAATTTTTTTTTCTACTTCTGGAACTTGAACTCACTTAGCTTTCTTGCTCAGCTGGTGCTCTACTACTTGAGCTATGACTCTAGCCCTATTTTTTACTGGTAAACTAGAGATGTAATCTCACAGACTTTTCTATCCAGACTGGCTTCACACTTTAATTCTTTAGATCTCAGCCTCCTGAGTAGCTCAGATTATAAGCATCAGCCACTGGCATTCAGCAAATGTGTTTGTTTGTTTTTAAGTGTAAGAAAATCTACTCATAGTTTTAATGTTTGAAGACATGGAAATTTGCACTTATATATAAGAATTTCCCACTCAAAACATTTCAGCTTTGGAATGTTGCATCTCTTCTGAAGATCATATTTGTAGCATGTGGTACTCTGGGAAAGTTCCCGTTCTTTCAGGAATTCTCCTAAAGGTTGACCTAGCACTATCATCCCCTGAATCATTTGCGGACCACCCTCATCCTCTGTTACTAATGATGATTTACAATGAGTTAGTCATGTTATGGTTTGGTTAACATTAACCAAAGCTTTTTAAAGATGAGGAAATGCTATTTACTCATTTATAATAATAATGATGATGATTAAAAATAACTCTATTAAGATTCATAAATCGAAAGGATTGTCATGCTGAAGTTTGGAGTTCCAAGTGATCTTAAATAGAAAATCTACTTATTGATTCCTCAAGGGTCCTTTGGCCAAAATCATTTTTTCTCAGAATAGACATTAGAGGGTCCTGTAAAACGGCACCATAGTTTGTGTCAAAGTAAACTAAAAATAGGGTTTTCTACCCATTAAAGTTTCAAGATCAAGGATATGTAACATTTTCAAATAATAATATGTAAAATTCCATAGGTTCTTCTTTTTGTAAATGCAGAATCTTTAATTGTTGGATTTACTCAGAAAGAATGCAAGCAATTTTTTGCGTTATACATCTGAAATATGAACTAGAGTGATGCATATTTTTTCTACAATGCACATGATTTGTTATCTAATATTTTACATTTAGGTTTTGTATACCAGGCATTGAGACTTACTTTTTATGCCAGAAACTTAGTCATTAAATAATAAATCATGCTATTGTTTTTTCAATTGATTTAGAATTTAGGAATTGTTCTTTCAAACCACAATTGATTGACCAAAATGTATGTCTTTGCTAATGATTTATGATAATTCAAAGGGCAGATGGCATCCTCTTGGATTTGTCTAGTAGTTTATTCATGGAGAAGTCAGGACTATTGAGTCACACTAAATGAATACACAGTTCCTTAGATCTCAACATTCTTCCAGGAAGATATCTTCAACTATTTCTTATGAAAATCACATTGTCAGGATTTTATCCTTCTGTGTTAAAGGAAAATATCATTGTGCCAAGAATAAGGACAGATATTCTACATTAAATATACTACATTCTGTCATTACATCAAACAATGAGTCCTCACAGCTCTCCTACCATTTTTCAGCTACTGTTCTATTTTACTTTGCTCCCCAAAACTGCATATTACCTTTTTTTTAAAAATAAAAAAAATACATCCAGGCATTCTTTTGGCTATGAACTGTGGCAACGAATGAGAGAACGTGGAGAATGTATGTGTCTAAATGGATCTTACATTCTTTATTATCTGAAAAGACAGGATAGCAAAATGACATTGGGAAACTTTGAAAAACTTATCCTGATAAGATGGGTAAAAAACAAATGAGTAAATGGAAAGCTAACACTTAAATCTATACTTAGTAATAGACATTGAGAACACTAAACTTCAAAAATTATTTTCATAAAATAAATTGTTATGAATATGGCAATATTTTGCCCCCCAAAAGACATAATGCTAGAAATAAATTATAAAGGAAACACTACCTTAGTACAAATAGTATATAGCAAATCTTTGCTTATAATTAAGCTTTTATCCATAATAATGTACTACTACTATATAAAGCTCTGTGTTCAGGTTAGCTATAGAGGAATATTTCTAATTTTATATGGGCAGTCTTTTAATGTGCTTAGTCTCAAAGTCTAAATAGACCATGTCTAATATTATCCAAAAGTTGTTATTGCATTAGTTCCCACTGTATAACAGAAACATCTCTTACTCTTGTAATTCAGTTATTGTGTGGTCTAAGGATCACATTCTAACAGTCTGTGAATTTCATTTAGCCACAGAAACCACCGATTCATCCAATTTTCTCTGCTCTTTTCTTGGCTCTACTCAAGCCAAGATTTCATGGTCAATGTTTAAATATCTCTTCTTTGGAAATGTTGCTTATTTCTACTTCAAAATAGGCTGCTATATAGAGTTGAGTTCTACTGTTGTAAGGCCTTCCTTAATGCAAAAGTCCTGGCTTGGGAGAATAGATAATATATTCACTAAAATCATGTTCTGAACTCTACCCAGCAGCAGGCTAGAGCTCTTAACACCTGTAAGTATTTTAAATTTACTTGTCCATCAAGCATGTAAGCTTCATTAAGAGACTTGCTTTATTTTACTTCTTCTGTGTTCCCAGAGAAAGAGTTCCAGAATACAGTATTTCCTATCTTGCTCACCAGATAGAAAGCCAAAAATCTTTATTAAGCTCATTTTGTTGCTTTTTGTCTGTATGTGTAACACAATGTTCAACATCCGAACATTTTCTTTTGAGGGGAGCCCCTAACAAGGGAGGAGTGACAGCTGTCTTCTTCAATTCATGACCACAAGCCTGCTACTGGAACTGTTTCTACATCAGAAGCTGTAAGAGGTCTCTTACAAATTTAACTTTAAAAAAATTCTGATGTTAGTCATATTCTCTACTCTTACAAATCGCCATAGTTTTCCTGTTTTGTTTCCCTATGACTGTTATGATAACTTCCCTTTATACAGAATTGAGAAAATATATCTTCATAAAGCTTCCTTCAACATCCACCCACTACCATATCTGCTCACCCTTTGGACCAATATTTTCTGCATACCTCCCACTATTACTGGAAGAGGGCTGGGATGTAGCTCAGTGGCAAAGCGCTTGCCTAGCAAGTGCAACGTCCTGGGTTTGATCCCCAGTACCAAAAAAGAAAAGATAAAAAATACTGGAAAAATGTCCCACTCTCAATCATGACAAATATTACACATGTGCACTGCACCCAAGACATCTCTTATTTATTTAAAAGTCCATTGCTTTATAGAGCAAAAGCTACAGAAAGGATATTAAACATAAGATTGTGTAAAGAGCAAGTGTTCTTGTAACACTGATCTTTACTTATTAGATGTATGCTTTAGGAATGGGAAAATCAAAGTAAAGAAAGGAAAAAGTAAAATGTGAAAGGAGGGACACTTAACAAATTGTTTTGTGGGATGTAGTGAATGATTAGGCTGGACAGAAAAGCCCAGTGTTTTGGCGATATGGACCATAAATTCCTGTTTGAGGAATTTTGACTTAATCCTGATTTTTTTATTAAACTTTTTTCTTTATTGTCAAAATGTGATACAGAGGGATTACAGATTCATATGAAAGGCAGTGAGTACATTTCTTGTTCTACCTGTTACTACCTCCCTCATTTCCCCCCTGCCCCTCTCCTCCCAAGAGTTGTGCAGTTGATTTACACCAAATGGTTTTGTAAGTATTGCTTTTGGAATAGTTTGTATTTTTGTCTTTTGTCTCTCGATTTTGATATTCCCTTTCCCTTCCCCAGTTCTAAAACTTGCATAAACAGTATCCAGGGTACTCAGTGGTAGCAGGGGTACAATCACAGGAAATGAATACAAGAGAAACAAAACTAAACAAATCCTGATATTTTGTAGAGCATGAATTAAGGCTTTTTATTTGTTTTGCCAGGCTGGGATCTGCACTTAGTCCTTGTGCTAGAGCTTGATATGCAGTATTCAAGTGCTCTACTATTTGAGATACACATTCCATTCAGATTACTTTTCAGTTAAGTCTTAATATTTTTTTCATCAGAATTCTCTTTAGGCTTCCTCTCCACCCCCTCACTTTGGTGGTACAGGGAGTTTGAACTCAGGACCTCAGGATTGGATTGTGTACTTGTTCATGGTTGTACTCTACCACTTGAGCCATAGATTTAGCTCAACTTTTTGCTGCTAATTTGGAGATAGAGTCTCACAGACTTGTATGCTTAGCATAAGGTTCCAGATGTCGACCTCCTGAGTAGCTGGGATTGCAGTTGTGAGCCATAAGCACCTGGTGGGAGCACTGACTGATTCTTGTGGAGTCAGTCCTGCTGGAAGTTCTCCTGTGAGATGTGCTACCCAGGGCTCCCTGTCAGCAGTGGAAATGCTCTTATTTCCTCTCTTGAAATATGACTTTCATTTGTTAAAAATGTGAATTTTAATTTTTCAAATTCACTTATAGTAACTAGTATTTGAATTCAGAGCCTCACACTTGATAGACTGCTGTCATATTGCTATTACATCTCCAGTCATATTTTTCACTATTTTGGGGACAAGGTCTCACTTCTTGACTGGGCTCAGCTCCGAAAGGTGAACAGTCATCAACTGCATACTCACTTGGGCTCAGAGAACTTAGTTTTGGTCTATTTCCTCTCCAGGCAGTAGAACTTGCCTCTCACAAGAGAGTGCAGGCCCACCAACCACTGCACCCTCCACATTCTGAGTCTTCTCTGGCCTAAATTTCTCAGCAAGAGAGTGCCTATCAATTCCCCTGTCTACAACTGCCTCTTGTGTATGTCTCTCTCCCAGAAATTGTGCAACAGTGCCCATGGGTGCTCTGCCTTGCATTTATTCTTTGTTTACAGGTCCCAGGAATAGCTTATTCTCAAACAATAGGCCACTCTCAGGAGCAGAAATGTAGTCATTTTCCTCTCCAACATGAACCTACCACACAGTAGGTGTCATTGACTCTGTGATATTAAATGGTACCTCAGGATTTAAGGCCTGTGAAAACTAAGAGTTGTCCTGCTGCTAGGATAATCTTGACAGGATAGCTCTTGTCACCAGAGCTCCTCGCTTACCTCCTGGTTGGGCTTCAGCTGCTCACTAGGAAGCTGTGAGCTGTTTTCCTAGACTCTCTGTATAGTCTTTCAGTTTCTTCATATTTTTCAGTTGTCCTTTCATGCCATAACGACTCCTGACACTGTTTCATTCTTTCTCTCTTTGGGATATACTGTTGCTTTTCTTACTCAACTCTTCTCTTTCACAGAATTTTACAGACGATGCTGTTAATCTAAACATCTTGCCCAAGAAGCTACCTTGTTTTGATATTCTAGATTCATAACTGGATTTGGTGGTTATTCATTTTAATATTGAAAGCTCAGACTTAAAACATGCATATGCACATTTTTAGTTCAAGGCTCATAGAATCTTTTGTTGCATCTGAAAGATCCCAATTGAAGTTCATCGAGCTATTACTAAGATTGTATGTTTGTCTTATCTTCTATAGCATGGTTTGTTTTTTTGTTTTTTTTTTTTGGTAAAGAAAGAAATAATAATATTACTCCTCATTTTCAGTGTCTGTCTAAATGACTACCTTGAGCCAAACAGCAGAAAAATACTAACCTTTATTTGCTAAGAAAAGACAGAAGCTGGGAGCTGGTGGCTCATACCTATAATCCTAGGTACTCATGGGGCTGAGATCTGAGTATCACAGTTTGAAGCAGGCCTGGGCAGGAAAGACCGGGAAACTCTTATCTCTAATCTCAGAAAAAGCTGGAAATGGTGCTATGGCTCAAGTGTCAGACCACTAGCCTTGAGCAAAAAGTCGCTCAGTGACAGTGTCCAGGAACATTTGAGCCCCAGGATTGGCACAAAAGAGAGAGAGGGTAGAAAAAGAGAGAAAGGAGTTGTTTGTGGGTGTGTCTTTATTTTTGTACTACATTAGTAAAAGTCAACAGGGGTAATATATATTTTGAGGGAGGATTTGCTATAAAAATAGAAGTTGGTTAATTTTTTCTGCTTAGAAAAACAACTATTTTACACTGTATGTTCTATAGTTTATAAAAACCCATGCATGTATGTTTTTCCTGAGTCTTTTCCACTTTGAGCTTTAAAATGAAGGCCTGAAAAGTGAATTCAATGTAGATCACATGAAAGTAGATATGGCTGGGTGATAAGTGGCACTTGGCTCTTCTGTGGATTTGGTTTGAAGCCATACACATAGGTTTCAAAGAATAATAGTTTTCTACTGTGTATGTGTATGAGTCTTTAATAAGAAGCACTTAAAATTTATGCTTTTACATGCCTACATTTCTAACAACAGATAGGTATGTATTTGAAATAACTTTTAGGATTAATCAAAAGGTAGCTGTGAATTATTATAAAATCCAAGTTGCAAATTGGTATTTGCTATATACTGGTTTCCTAAGTCTCTGGCATATTCAACGGTACTTGTTTTATTGTTCTAGGGAATACTTATAATACAAAGGAGGGGATGCTTTAACTCTTAGCCATTTTACTGTCTAAGGAATGATATTCTGATAGTCACATCCTGTCTGCCATGCATAATGCCCCTCAATTAACTTGATTTTTACTTTATTTTCCACTGAAGGAGTGTCTGAAAATTTACAAAGCTAAAGCAATGAATCTGCAGTTCAATGACAACTTCCAATGACTCAGAGGAAAGGCACTGCAACTGTCTACACAATAACCCATACTGGCTACACTTAAAAGCAAGTAAAATGCACATTTATAGCTAATTATAAACAAAAACTAGTTAACACTTTAAATTAAAGAAAAAACATAGCAAAAAGATTTAAAGCCTAGACAAATAGATGAAAGGATCTGAGCTGCCTTCCTTGTGATATTACTCAAATGCAACGGTCTGTCTCCAATTACCTGAGGCTGTGGTATGGTATTTATTCCCTCCTGAAAGCCCAGATCAGAGCAGGAGTCTGTTCCATATCTCTGCTTACTCACAGTCCTCTGGAACAAGGTCAGCAGAAATATTTCACATTACGAAACAGTCTGGAGCCAGGCAGCGATGAAAGTAATCACAGAGTCACAGTACTAACTTAGTAGGACAGCTGTCTCCCAGAAATGTTTGAAGAGGCAGAGATTTGGGTGAGGAATTTTTAGTGATGAGAGGGAAGGCATCATGGAATTTCCGAAATGCGCCAATAAGACCACTGATTACTATTTTTAACCAGTGGGACCATTTGGCCCATGGTGGTCTTCGGTAGAACCAGTCTTAAAAGATTATCTTAGAGGAACCCTTCTCCACTGTTGGTGCGAGTACAAATTAGTACAACCACTTTGGAGAACAGTATGGAGGTTCTTCAAAAAGCTCAACATAGACCTACCCTATGACCCAGCCATACCACTCCTAGGCATTTATCCTGAAAAACAGGTCTCAGGATATCAAAAAGACAACTGCACATCCATGTTTATCACTGCACAATTCACAATAGCCAAAATATGGAAACAACCCAGATGCCCCTCTACAGATGAATGGATCCAAAAAATGTGGTACCTATATACAATGGAATACTACATAGTGATTAGAAATGATAAATTATTGGTGTTCTCAGGGAAATGGTCAGAACTTGAGCAAATAATATTGAGTGAGACAAGCCTAGAGGGCCATGGTCTCCTTGATATATGACTGCTAAGGTGGCAGGGTGGGGGGGTGGGGGGTGGGGGGTGGGGGGGGAACAGTAGAAACCAGGTCTGCAAAACAAAAAACTTCTTGTCCAATGGTATTTCCAAAGGTTTGGGTCAGTGACCTTACATTATGTATCTAAAACCAAACAACTATTAAACATGAAAAGGTCTAAAATAGACCTCTCTGTGGATCACAATAACTCAACAGCTATGTATGTATGATCATATAAGACAAGGATAAGCAAACTCCATTGTTGACATTATATTTAAAGTTGTAGGTGAATTTCCTTTGGTGTATACCACGTGGCTACTGTATATGATTTTGGTATACTGGGTATTGTATATATGCCTACCTGATCTAGGGAAGGGAAAGAAAAATGAGGGTGTAAGATATCACAACAAATATACTCACTGCCCTATTATGTAACTGTACCCCTTTTGCACAACACCTTGTCAACTAAATTTAATTAATGAAAAAAAGATTATCTTAAACTCTAATCCTAAAATAAACAGAATTAAAAGTTATCAAAGAAATAAAGAGCAGTCTTAAGAAGTTTACAGTTTCTTTAGTGGTTCCAGCCATAAGCTTTCTGTGACTGTAGAGCTGTAACAGTAATTTGGGAAAACAATCTTCGGGGAATCAAGAATTGATTGCTATATTTCACTTAATAGATTCTCACTCCACTTTTTTCAGTATATTGAATCTCAGGATATTTTTCTTGCCTGGTGCAGTTGTGGCTGTGTAGTACTGAGATTGGTATTCTGGGCATTGCTTATTGTTAGATTGGCAATCTTACTCCTGAACCATATTTACAACCTTGGTCTCTGCTGGTTACTTTTTGAAACAGGATATTGCTTCCTGCTTGGTGTGCCCCTGGGTGTGATTCATTTATATTAGGCTTCCCTTATAGCTAGACTGATAGGCATATGCCACTTTGTCCCACTATCCATTGACAAGCGGTCCTATGAGCGTCAGTATGTCCTGAATACAAAGAATGTCGGCTTTGGAGAACATGGCACATTTTTCAGAAATTATTTTATTTTCTAGATTTTTTTTTCTCTTCTGTAGCAACTTTGTTCCATGTTATTCCTATTTTAACCGCCCCCTCCCCAAACTCCAAGAAGCTGGTAGGCTTTATTCATACCATACAGACTGAGAATTCTTTATTTTAGATCTATTCAAACAATTCTGAAGCTAGATATATGTGCCTTATTTTTGGGTAGTCTGAACTAGTGGAATCACCTGAATGCAGGAGATTGAGGCTAATTTGGGCAATACAGTGAGACTGAATCTAAAAATACAAAACCAAAATAAACCAAGCAAGCCCCACAATTTGGCATACAAGTAGGAAGACAAAGGAATGGTATTACATATGTGTGCAAGTTATTCTCAGATATTTTTAAAAGGTCTGGGGAACTTATTTAATTTTACTGATAGAGAGGTACCCCCATTTAAACACAATATATGTTTAATTCTACATCTGCATTCTGTATAGATGAATTATAAAATAATTTTGTAATATTCCTGGCACAGAATACTTTTCACATGTTTGAGATATTGTATCCCCATCCGTTTTGGATGTGATTGTGAAGTAGAATATGCACCAGGTAATTTATATATTATCTTAGTGTCCCATGAGACAACTCAGTTAAAAAAAAAAGAATTATCACCCTGATTTAAATTTATGCTACCAAATTGATGTTCATAGTCAAAATCTACCACAGTTTAGTGGAGACACAAAAATGCAATTGAAAAACTACAAGACAATCCTATGTTTTTATGAAAAGTCTGATATTCAAGGTCCAAACATCAACCTTAATGGTGCAAAGAAGTGGAAGATAAAGTGGTCCTACATCAGTCAGGGATGTTCAATGCTTCTGGTGTGAGCTATAAGAGAAGTGGTTTCTACAAAGTGTGGGCTGCCTGGCTTACTCATAAGCAATGGTGGATATTAGCGGTCATACAAACACCTGTTAAAGATGGTCAAGACCATATAGCAAACACAGGAAGCTCAGAAAATTTGATGAAAACAGAGATAATTAAAACTTTCTCAAGAAGTTTATGGGTTTCTTATGATTTTCTTTGTGATGCTCAGCATGGGGCTTCGTACATATTGGGCACGTTCCCTTCTAAGCAGCTACATCTCAGCACTTGGTTTTTTTTGTTGTTATTGTTCTTTTTTTTAAAAAAAATAACATAATCAGCATCAATATCATCATCATCATCATAATTTTAAAGAGAGGCAATGTAGATTAGACTCCAGCTCACCATCCTCTAGCCTCCAGTTTCTGAGCTCTAGGGTTATAGGCATATATCATTATTTGCAGAGTTCAGAAAATATTTTCCAAGATTGCCATAGAGAGGAAAAATCCATTTGGTTCTTCCAATTGTGGGCTTAAGGGTCAAAATGCAGTCTTTAAGGTGATTCATTTTATCTCTAATTTAGCGTTCTAACAAAGCTGAATTGGAGCTGATTACAGTTTCAATATGCCAATTTGCTTCATTTTAAAATCATGTAAAATTAAAGGATACATGAGAATTTTAAGTATTTTCTGTTACTCTAATTTAGCCTTCTGATTGTAATAGAGATATTATGTTCAGTAACATGGTCTGCTTTTATGGTTTATTGCTTTGTAGGAAATCAATATTCTGACACATTGTATGTAATAAAGTGTTCTTGCTTTTGTTTTAGTCAAACTTGGTGCATGTACTTGAAGCTAGAAGTGTTTGGGTCATATCAAAAGGGAATCCTTCTGAGCTAGTGGAATGCACTTTATTCCACTTACCCCAATATAGAGGATTCAGCTGTTTGTCTTCCAGTCCCAATTTGTCAGTAGATATTTATTTAGTATGTTGTACCGATTACTGGAAGCACTCTACAAAACGTTATGTGTATGTTCATAGTTTTCTCTATTTGCCTAAGGTTACATAGATCACTTTAGTAGCAGAATTAGGAATAGAACACAAATCCCTAGCATATGATTATCATGCATTTTAAGTTGTAAAAGTTGTTTACTTAAATCTTTTTTTATTTTTATTTTATTGTCAAATTGATGTACAGAGAGGTTACAGTTTCTTACATTAGGCCTTGGGTACATTTCTTGTACTGTTTGTTACCTCCTCCCTCATTCCCCCCTCCCCCACCCCCTTTCCCTCTCCCCCCATTAGTTGTTCAGTTGGTTTACACCAAATGGTTTTGTAAGTATTGCTTTTGGAGTCGTTTGCCTTTTTATCCGTTGTCTCTCGATTTTGATATTCCCTTTCACTTCCATAGTTCTAATACCAGTATGTACAGTATCCAGAGTATTCAGATGAGATACAGTGATGGAAACGAGTGTTATATCACTGTTGTAATTACTTTCAACACGCCCTGTGAAACCGTAGCTTCTTTTGTTGATGATCCTCTTGCATCTCTTCCTGTGGTTGTACTCACGCTATCGCTGTATCTCATATCAATACTTGAATCTTCTAAACAACCCCCAAATCCTTACTTTCAAGTTCAGTCTTTTTTGATGCCAGTACTGAGACTTACACTTAGGGCACATTTACTGGACATTTTGCTACGAGCTAGCACTCGACTACTCAACCCAAGCCTCCAGTTCTAGATTTTTAAATGTTAATTGGAGATAAGAGAATATCCGATGTGTCTGCTCTGCTGGTTTGGAGCCTCAATGCTCAGATCTCAGCATCCTGATTAGCTAAGAACTTAGGTGTGTCCCACCAGAGGGTAGCTTCATTCTCAATCTTAATGTTTTCATTTTATGAAGAAAAGAGAAAATATTCTTCTTTAAAATGGTGCACACTGTGGTACTTCTGTTGTTTTCCCTTAAAGAAAGCTCATGTGATTCTAGAATTTTATCTGGAAACAAATCAAATTATATGCTAGAGATCTGAGAGCAGACCTTTTATAAGATACTATATTCCCATTGGAGTCTTTTCAAAGCACAATTATTGGAATACTTGCTCTGTTCTGCATTTGATAAATATGGCTAGTGACTGGCATGTAAGTTTATATGAACAATATAAAGTACAAAAAGGGAAAGGAAAGAAAAACAAAAATTCCCACTGCCAGCTCCAGTGATCTTTGTTAAATTTGACAATCTTGCCAAAGGGTTGGCAAGACACTTGGTTATGACTTTTTAGATATTGTACAGACCTTCGAGAAAACAGTCAGTCTTGAAATGACAAAACCTTAACCAGCCCAAGCTGTAATACTGTGTTATAAGTAGTGATCCAGACACTTTGCTAATTCCTGAGTGGCTGTGGTTGGTTTTATTTTTTATGCACATTTGGAATGTTTTATAATCAACATCCTCAGCACCACTTTGTCTTTTATTTTTTCTAAATGGTCATAAGTATGGGGAAATAAGTATAAAATGACATCTTTAAAAATAGTATTGGAATTTAATAAATGTTCATTTTCAAATGACAGCTTCATTTACTCTAGGAGTTTTTTAATTGAAATTTTTACTTTTTTCCCCATGGCTCATTAATTTTGAAACTGTGGGACACCAACCATTTATTTATTATGTCACAATGAATGTTTCAAAATCTTACAGAATATACTGAACAAATTAAAAGTGAATTACTTGAAATTGAAGTATCTTTGGAATGTCTACGCCAAATAATAAGTATTGTATAGGAGAGAGAAGTGGAAGAGAGGACATATTTACATAAATTCCTAGAATGCTTACTTGTTGAGGGTGAAAAAATTCACTGATGTACTTATTTTACCTGATGGTGCTTCTGTATGATTCTTAAAAAATTTAAAATATTTATGTAATTTCCTTCCCAAATTTGCTCTTTAAATTTCTGTCAGACTACCCATTCTTTATTTTTAGATAAAAATTATAGCAAATAAAACTAAAGGCATAGATCAATAGTAGAGCACTTGCCTAGCATGTGAGAATCCGTGGATTTGATCCCTAGAGCCAAAAAAACAATTGAAGCAAAATAAATGGGTATACAGTAGATTTCTCCATTTGGAAGACATCATGAACTACTCACTTGTAATCTTGTACAAGGAATATTATTGGAAAGAGTTACAAATTCTTACCATAGGGGCTGGGGGATATGGCCTAGTGGCAAGAGCACTTGCCTCGTATACATGAAGCCCTGGGTTCGATTCCCCAGCACCACATATATAGAAAATGGCCAGAAGTGGCACTGTGGCTCAAGTGGCAGAGTGCTAGCCCTGAGCAAAAGGAAGCCAGGGACAGTGCTCAGGCCCTGAGTTCCAGGCCCAGGACTGGTCACAAAAAAAAAAAAAAAAATTCTTACCATAACTAGAAGGTTGCACCTTTTCTGCTTTCTTGTTTGTGTTCATACCTTCACTTGAGAGAATTAAATCCCATGACTTTAAATATAATGGTGAAATTAGTACATTATCTTCTCATATTGCCCTGACTGATATAAAGAAATTATTTAGAATTTTTGAATGAAGGGAAGCGTGGCATTAATCAGGATCTGTTGTCCTCATAGATTAACATATTGATTGAAACCCCTTCGTAAAAACACTGAAAGACAATTGGAAAAAAAAATTTAATTGGGTATGTAATAATCTTACCTATGTTGCTAGAATAATATCAACTTAATCAAATGTGTATATATTATTTTCAGCCATGTATCAGTATATTAAAAATAAACTAATTGGAGTATATTAGGATTAATAATTTAAATAAAATTTGTGTTATATAGTTCATAGTTTACTTGAGATAGAATAAGTATTTACTCATGCCACATCCTTTTCTTATTTTTTTTTAGCTAAAAGTAACTGAGAAATGGAGATTTCCCTGACAGAGATTCACTAATGGTGGGAAGTTGTTTTTCTTTAATATAATATTTCTTCTCATACTATAAAGAGCTTAGTATATTTCATCTCAGGGAAACAATAATTAGTTTGATTTTTGTTTCAATTGTAAGTATAAATCTATTATATGCTTTAATTCTGGTGAGTTTCTGAATTTTATTTTTGCATCTCTATATGAATTTTAATTCTTCTTAGCATGAAATTATTGTGAATAGCATAGTACCTTCTCTTTCAAATAGGATTTAGGCCAAATGAAACACAATGAAAACAGCAGATAGAAATTTTAAGGGAAAAAAAGTTGAAGTACTTGGTTATAGAACACTACTCAGTTTCTATATTAAAATTAAATTTCATGGAGGGACACTTAAGCTTCTCTGGGTTACCCCTTTCCTTCCACAGTGGAGATTTTCCATCAGGCAGAGAATAGCAAGGGTCTTGCAAGTCTCCTTGCTTCTCTGATTTAGATTTTTCTTCTCTTTCTCTCTAATATCAGTCAAATTTTCTAGGAAAAAAGTGTGTACTTGCATATACACATATATCAACAGTTATATATGTATTTGCATAGTTCTGTCTGGTGTATATATTTATATTGTTATCTATATCTTTATAGATATGTTGGTGAATAAATGGTAGACAGAGACAGGCAGGCAGACAGACAGACAGACATTGTGGTCATAGAAGCTTTCAAGTATAGAATTAACTAGGCAGGCTGACAATTCCAGTAGAAGTTGATGATGCAATCTTGAATCTAACATCTGCACATAGTCTGGAGACACAATTCAGTCTATCTGAATTTTGAGCCTCAGTGTAAGTCTTCCACTAACTGGATCAGGCCCAACCATGTTATAAAAGAGAATCTGCTTTTTGTTAACTTGACTGATTCTAATGTTAGTCACATTTGAAAACTGCCTTCCCAACAACTGTTTGGTTCAAACGGGGCATTATAACTTAGTCAAGTTGATGTGTAAAATTAACCAACACATTCATTAGTGAGAATGTGATTGCTATTTAGGAAATTTTTTATCTATCACACTCTTTGTCATTACCTTAATTAGGCAAAATATAGATGTTCTGTGAACAGATGTTACACACTCAATAGTTCTTGACTTGCTGTAAACTGTTATCCTAGATGAATTAGAAAACAGAATTTCTCAATTTCTATAGAAATCAATAGCTGAGGTAAACAATATCAAGAATAAGCACAGATTTCAATTTATGGTTAATGACAAAATTGTTGGTTTAAACAACAACTATCTTTTAAGTTCAGAAATTAAAGAGGGAGTAATGAGTAGTAGGTCATAGTACATACTTAACATTTCCCTAAAGATATAGCTCTATAATTTCTAAGCAGTTTTATATAACCTGGACAGTCAGTAGTAATGCTATTAAGAAAAGCAGTGAAACCTTGAAAGAACTTTTCAATCTGATTCTTGCTCCTCTCATTTCACAGCTCTAAGGCCTCAGACCAATACCAAAACCTTCAATATATAATTTCTACATAAGGATTAAATGGACAAGGACAACCCCTGGCACTGAGAAAGTAATTAATAGATGCTAACTGCATGCTATTTTTATAATTATGAATCAGAAAATGTTTAGTGGTAGAAACAGACCTGCAGGTAATGTATGGTAGGCCTGGGAAGCAAGCCCAGGAGTTTCCATCTCAGTTTCTGACTGTAGAATGTCACCTGGGGGAATTGGGCCACTGTCCCATCCCGACCTTCAGCTCTTATATCAGTACATAGAAGTTGTCCAGGAGCTCTGCTGGGAAAACTTGGGATTTTATAGGGAAGAAAGCGTTGAGAAATCCATCCCCAAGGGCTCTTCATAGAGAGGAATACAAGAGGGCTCTCTGAGCTCCAAGATACAGCAGGAGCAAGCAAGCTTAGTGACATTAGTTTAGAAATGGCGGGGGTGGGGGGGCATGACAGATGCAGAAGGAATGAGTTTGATCAAGGTATATCCATAAACTTAACAAAGGAGATATCCATATATACTTAATTAATGCAAATAAAAAAGGATAAAATTGCCAGGTGCCAGTGGATGTTACATTTGTTTTTTTTTTTTTTTTTTTGGCCAGTCCTGGGCCTTGGACTCAGGGCCTGAGCACTGTCCCTGGCTTCTTCCCGCTCAAGGCTAGCACTCCGCCACTTGAGCCACAGCGCCGCTTCTGGCCGTCTTCTGTATATGTGGTGCTGGGGAATCGAACCTAGGGCCTCGTGTATCCGAGGCAGGCACTCTTGTCACTAGGCTATATCCCCAGCCCCCTGGATGTTACATTTGTAATACTGGCTTCTCAGAAGGCTGAGGTCTTGAGGATTGTAGTTCAATGCCAGCTTAGTCAGAAAAGTCAGTGAGAGTCTTATCTCCAATTAACCAGCAAAAATCCAGAAGAGGAGCCATAATTCACGTGGTAGAGCAGTACCTGTGAGGACGAAAGTTCAGGACAGAACCCAAGTCCTGAGTTCAAGGCCTAGTTCAAGTCCAGGGTCCCCCCTCTGCTTCAAACCTCATTCTATTCGAGTTCAAACTATTTCAGTGGCTTCACCAAGGCCTGGAGCAAGAGCAAAGTCAGGAGTATGCATTTATTCAGATAGACGGTTTCCATCTGTGTTATTGTCTATCCATTATGTAAACAAAGCGATGCTCCTGGATCTATTTGTTTAAGTACCCCCAAAGTTACTTTGTACTTTCCAGCCTTCCATTAGTCCTTTGACTTCCTGAGACAGAAGATGGTGAGAAGTTTCCGTTTTTTGAACATACTAACTCTCAAACCAATCCCTATCCAAATAAAGTCTAATTTTTTATTTTTTTATTGTCAAACTGATATACAGAGCGGTTACAGTATCATACTTTAGGCATTGGATACATTTCTTGTACTGTTTGTTACCTCCTCCCTCGTCCCCCCTTCCCCCTCCCCCTTTCCCTTCCCCTCATGAGTTGTTCAGTAGATTTACACTAAGAAGTTTTGCAAGTATTGCTTTTGTAATCCTTTGTCAATTTACCCCGAGTCTCTTGATTTTGGAATTCCCTTTCAGTTTCCCAGTTCTAATACCTGTATACACAGTTCCCAATGTACTCAGATAGCGTACAGAGATAGTGAAGGTACGACCACAGGAAGGGGATACAAGAGGATCATCAATAATAGAAGCTACGGTTTCACATCGCATGTTGAAAGTAATTACAACAGTGATATAACAGTCTTTTCCAGAACATGGAGTTCATTTCACTTAGCATTATCTTATGCATTCATATGGGCATAGCATATAGAAATGCCATTGATTTTTGAGGGTTTATTTTATATCCTGCAACTTTGCCAAAGTTTTGGATCAGCTCTAGTAGCTTTGGAGTAGTCTATGGGGCTTCTTTAAGTATAGGATCATGTCATCTGCGAAGAGAGAAAGTTTAACTTCATCTTTTCCTATTTGGATCCCCTTTATATTTTCTTCTTGCCTAATTGCTATGGCTAGGAATTCTATCTAGTACTATGTTGAAGAGAAGGGGAGAGAGCAGACATCCCTGTCTTGCTGCTGATTTTAAAGGGAATGGCTTTAGTTTTTCACCATTTAGAATTATACTTGCTCTTGGTTTGTCATAGACTGCATTTATTATACTCAGGAGTGTTCCCTGGAATCCCAGTTTTTTCAGGGCTTTTATCATAAATGGGTGCTGGATTTTTTCGAATGCCTTTTCTGCATCCAGAGATATAACCATGCGGTTCTTTTCTTTGCTCCGGTTGATGTGGTGTATTACATTAATTGACTTGCGTATATTGAACCAACTTTGCATCCCTGGGATGAATCCAGTTTGATCGTGGTTTATGATTTTTTTGATGACCTGTTGTAGTAGATTGGCCAGAATTTTGTTGAGAATTTTTGCATCTATGCTCATCAAGGAAATCAGTCTACAGTTCTCTTTCAGTGATGAGTCCCTGCCTGGTTTTGGGATGAGAGTTATACTGGCTTCATAGAATGTGTCTGGTAGTGAACGTTCTCTTTCAATTTCATTGAAGAGTTTGAGAAATATTGGTGTGAGTTCTGTTTTAAAGGCCTTGTAGAATTCTGCAGTGAATCCGTCTGGACCTGGGCTTTTCTTGGATGGGAGATCACTTATTGCCGTTTCTATTTCAATGCTGGATATGGGTCTGTTCTGAAGGTTTAAATCTTCATGGTTGAATTTGGGGATATCAATTTTTTCTAGGAAATCATCCATTTCTTCCAGGTTCTCGAATTTCTTGGTGTAAAGGTTTACAAAATAGTCCCTTATTGTGTTCTGAATTTTGGTTGTTTATGTGGTGATGTTACCTGTTATATCTCTGATCTTGTTTATCTGGGTTTGCTGCTTTCGTTTTTTGGTCAGGATTGCTAAGGGTCTGTCTATCTTGTTAATTTTTTCAAAGAACCAACTCTTTGTTTTGTTGATTCTTTCTATGTTTTGTTTTTTGTCTCTAATTCATTGAATTTTGATTTGATTTTAATTATTTGCTTCCATTTATTGACGTAGGGTTTGGCTTGTTGATCTCTTTCGAGGACATTAAGGTGCTTCCTTAAGTTGTTGAGTTGCCCTTTCACCGGTTTGTTGATGTAGGCACTCAGAGATATAAATTTCCCCCTGAGTACAGCCTTTGCTGTGTTGCAAAGGAGCTGGTAATTTGTGTCCTCATCTTGGTTGAATTCCATAAACATTTGAATTTCCGTTTTAATTTCTTCAATGACACACTGATGGTTCAGCAGTGTGTTGTTTAGTCTCCATGAATTGTAGTATTTTCTGTGGTGGCTGATTGAGTTGAGCTCTAATTTTATTTACTTCTGAATTTGTACATATTTTCTTTGTGCCCTAAGATGTGATCTATTTTGGAGAATGTTCCATGTGCTGTGGAGAAGAATGTGTATTCTGTTGTTGCTGGGTGGAATATTCTGTAGATGTCGTTTAAGTCTAGTTAGTTGGTCTATGCAATTATTTAGTTCTGTGGTTTCTTTGTTCAGTTTTTGGCGTGTTGACCTGTGATAGTGGAGTGTTAAAGTCCCCAACTACCAATGTGTTTGGGTCTATGAGTGTTTTTAGAGTCAGTAGTGTTTGTTTGATGAAGTTGGGTGCTCCTGCATTTGGTGTGTAGATATTTAGAATGGATATATCTTCCTGTAGGAGAGATCCCTTTACTAGTATGTAGTAACCTTCTTTATCTCTTCTTACCTTTTTTAATTTGAAGTCAATTTTGTCTGATACTAGGATTGCAACTCCAGCCTGCTTATGGTGGCCATTTGCTTGATAGATTTTATTCCAGCCTTTCACTTTTAGAAGATGTTTACTTTTGCTGGATAGATGTGTCTCTTGGAGGCAGCAGAAAAATGGATCTTGATTTTTGATCCAACTTATGAGCCTATGTCATTTGATTGGAGAATTAAGTCCATTAATGTGGAGAGTTAGGATTGTGAGATGATCGTTTTTTGCTTTCATTATCACTATCTTGTTTGAAGCTGTGTCTTCCCATGTCTTGATCTGATTTTTCCTATTTGGGGTTCATTTCTCTGTCTGTATTGGGATCTTGATTATTTTCCATGTATAGTACATCTTTGAAGATTTTCTGTAAAGCTGGTTTGGTGGATATATATTGATTCAGTTTTTCCTTATTGTGGAAGACTTTTATTTGACCTTCGGCTATGAATGAGATTTTGGCTGGGTACAGAATTCTTGGTTGGTAGTTATTTTTATTTAGTGTTTGGTATACTTCATTCCAAGGCTCTCCTTGCTTTTATGGTCTCTGCTGAGAAGTCTGGGGTAATTCTGATTGCTTTTCCTTTATATGTGATTGTTTTCTCTTCCTAACAGCTTTAAGGATTCTTTCCTTGTACTCTACTGATCCTGTTTTGATCACAATGTGTGATTTTTGATCTTTCTCCATAGAATCTAAGGAATCTTCAGCTCCTGAAATTTTTTTTTTTTTTTTTTTTTTTTTTTTTTTTTTTTTTTGGCCAGTCCTGGGCCTTGGACTCAGGGCCTGAGCACTGTCCCTGGCTTCTTCCCGCTCAAGGCTAGCACTCCGCCACTTGAGCCACAGCGCCGCTTCTGGCTGTTTTCTGTATATGTGGTGCTGGGGAATCGAACCTAGGGTCTCGTGTATCGGAGGCAGGCACTCTTGCCACTAGGCTATATCCCCAGCCCAGCAGCTCCTGAAATTTGATCCTCTGCTTCAGTTAGTCGGGACTGTAGGCTAGCTAGTTGATTTTGAATCTCTTTTCCTTCTGACTGGTCTTTCCTGATGATTTCCATGTCATTTCTTAGGTCTTGTATGGACTTCTTTACTTCATTAACTTCATTAATTTGGTTTTGAGTGCTGTCTCTCAAATCTTTTAGCTGGGTAACTATCTTTTCATTTGACTCTTGAAGTTCATTTATCTTTCTATTTGTGGATGTCATGAAATTCTCCATTAATTTTTGCTTTGCCTCCTCATGCTCTAGAATAATTGACTGAAGAGATTCAAACTTTTCATTTATCATGTTTATCAGTAGACTTTGTAGAGCATTTTGGGGGTTCTTTTCTATATCTTTGATTGACTGCTCTGCTTCCTGCTTGTTTTGAGTGGGGGATAAGACATCATTGTTTGCCATCTTTCTTGTGTTCCTTCTGCCCATTTGAATTGGGAATGCCAGTCTACCAGCACTTGTGAGCACTGTTCAAGACCCAAAGCAGCCCTTACCAAGCACTGTTGTGTTAATCTTACTAGTTCACAATTATATACAGATACCTTGTATACCTGTGTATAAAGTTAGATTTGGTGTTCCTAAAGAATACAATTTCAATATAACAACGAATCCTGGGCCCTGTATTCAGTAGTTACTTATTTACTGTTACAACCCTATAAGCAATTCTTGTTTTTATATTAAGTTCTTTTAGGACGGGCTTTCTCTATGAACCCCTTTGATTCACTCGGATTAAGCTGGGATACCCTCTATCCAATAACCAGGAGTCAATGGAAACTGGAGTTCCAGGCAGTAAGTCAGGAGGGTAAGTTGGAGGTAATAAAGAGAATAGAGTAAAATGTATTGGGGAGGGGTGGTGGTGATTTTGGTTTAGTTTCAGTGACGTGGAAATGTGGAGAAGAGTAGAACCAGTAGAAAGAACAAGGTTAAAATGATAGATAATGGAGAGTTAGCAGAAAAGAGTGGAGGTGTTATTCATAGGAAAGTAATTTTTAAAGAAAGAGAACACAAAGAGAGAAATAAAGTAAAAATAGTGGAAGACAGATGCATAAAACAGAGAAAAATTATTTTAAAAAAGAAAAAAATAATAATAAGAAAAAAAAACAGAAAAGAAACAACCCAAACATACAGAAAAGAAAAAAACTTGATAAAACAAACAGGTAAAAATAGAAAACATAAAAAAAACTGACGACGCTTCAGAAGTGAAAAAAAAAAATTTTTTTAAAGTTTAAAAAATGTTGAAAAGAAAAAAAAAATGGAGTTCTCCTTGTTTGGGTGGTCTTTTCCCAGTCTCTGGTTTCCTTGTAATGGTCTGCAGTCTAATTTCCTGATTGGCTGGGTTTGACTTGATTTCAGTTTACTCCTCTGTCTGCTGTGGGGCCACGCCCTTTAATGCCTGGCTTTGAATAGGCTGTGGACTCAGCAGGGCGGGGCACCTCTGGCCTGGTTTACCCAGCTGAGAGTTGCTTGCCTGGGTGAGGCTCCTCCCTCCTGTGCTGGGCGGCCTCCTTGGCAGAGGTGGCTATGGAATGCAGCTCTGTTTCGGCCTGGGAATTGGGCTTCCTCTGTGACGGGACCGTTTAACTCTCTCAGGAGCTAATTGTTCCCCCGTCTGGTGTTTCCGTGCTGCTGGGAGCTGCTCGCTGCTTTCGCTTTAAATTTAGAAATTCTGGTGGGTAGGGTGAGGCACCTCTGGCTAAGCCAAGGCGCAGGACACGTCTCTCGCCAGGGCAGGGGGCATTCTCCTGGGCCGAGTTGGCTCTCACTGGTAGGTCCCTCTTGCCCTTTGCAAAGATGGCTCCTTTGACCTCACTTTCCCCAGGCCTGCTTTAGTTCCAATCTGGTCTGAGCCTATGCCAGTGGCAAAGATGGTGCTTTGCTCTGGCGGTGGGGGAAGGGCTGCCTTCCAGAAGCTGCTCTGTGGGCACAAGTGAGAATATCTTTCGTGGGGTACTCACGCTTTCTCTGCGATTTCAGGTCGTCCGTGCTCAGCCGCCATCTGGAGTATTTCTCCCTGGTCTACGCTGTGTGCTTTAGCTGCATGGAGTGCGGGTTGCTGTGTCATGTGCTGTGCTGACGCTGGCACTGGCGCGGTGGTGGGATGCTGCCCGGAAGTCAAATCTGTGTTTTCAGAGGAGCAAAGTCGATTTTTCCTTCCTGGCCAGAATCCCTGTACTTTTAGAACTTACTTTGGCTGTCTTTCTAGGAGTAAAAGTTTCTATGGGGTGAGAAAACTGTAATGTCGGAGGGAGCTCAGCTACTGCTCTGCAGCTCCTCTGCTGTCTTCCCAGAAGTCTCAGTTCTGTGGTTTCTTTATTCAGTTTTTGGCATATTGTTCTGTCCAGAGGTGACAGTGGATTGTTAAAGTCCCCAACTATCAATGTGTTTGTGTCTATGAGTGTTTTTAGAGTCACTAGTGTTTGTTTGATGAAGTGGGGTGCTCTTGTATTTGGTGTGTAGATATTTAAGATGGTTATATCCTCCTGAAGGAGAGATCCCTTTATTAGAATATAGTAACCTTCTTTGTCTCTTCTTATGGTTTTAATTTGAAGTCAATTATATCTGATACTAGGATTGCAACGCCAGCCTACTTATGGGGGCCATTTGCTTGATAGATTTTATTCCATCCTTTCACTTTTAGAAGATGTTTCCTTTTGTTGTATAGATGTGTCTCTTGGAGGCAGCAGAAAGATGGATCTTGATCCAACTTATGAGTCTATGTCATTTGATTGGAGCATTAAGTCCATTGATGTTGAGAGTTAGGATTGAGAGATGATCCTTTGTTCCTTTCATTATATCTATCTTGTTAAAAGCTGTGTCTTCCCATTTCTTGATCTAATATTCTGGTTTTCTATTTAGGGTTCATTTCTCTGTCTGTATTGGGATCTTGATTATTTTCCCTGTATAGTACATCTTTGAGGGTTTTCTGTAATGCTCATTTGGTAGAGATATATTGTTTAAGGTTTTCCTTACTGTGTGTGGAAGACTTTTATTTGACCTTTGGCTGTGAATGAGAGTTTAGCTGGGTACAGTATTCTTGGTTGGTAGTTATTTTTATTTAGGTTTGGTATACCTCATATCAGACTCTCCTTGCTTTCATGTCTCTGCTGAGAAGTCTGGGGTAATTCTGATTGTTTTATTCTCCCTAACAGCTTTAAGGATTCATTCCTTGGACTCTATTAAACCTGTTTTGATCACAATTTGTTGGTGGGATGTCCTATTCTGGTCTGGTCGATTTGGGGTTCTAAATGCTTCTTGTATCTGTATAGGCCTATCCTTCTGGATATTTGGGACGTTCTGGGCTAATATTCTTTTAAATAAGTTGCCAATTCCATTAACTTCTTTCTCAAGGTTTTCCTCAATACCCATTATCCTTAAATTGGGCTTCTTGATTGTGTCTTGAAGCTCTGGAGTGATCTGCTTTGTCGATTGGAATGGTTTTGTATTGATTTTTTTATCTTTCTTCATAGAGTCTAGGGAATCTTCACCTCCTGAGATTTGACTCTCTGCTTCAGTTAGTCAGGACTGTAGGCTAGCTACTTGATTTCGAATCTCTTTTTCTTCTGACTGGTCTTTCCTGATGATTTCCATGTCCTTGCTATACTTATCTTTTAGGTCCTGCATGGACTTCTTTACTTCATTATCTTCATTAATTTGGTTTTGAGTGCTGTCTCTCAAATCTTTTTGCTGGGTAACTATCTTTTCATTTGACACTTGAAGTTCAATTATCTTTCTATTTGTGGAGGCCATGAAATTCTCCATTAATTTTTGCTTTGCCTCCTCATACTCTAGAATAGTTGACTGAAGAGATTCAAACTTTTCATTTATCATTTTTATCAGTTGACTTCGTAGAGCATTTTGAAGGTTCTCTTCTATGTCTTTGATTGACTGCTCTGCTTCCTGCTTGTTTAGAGTGGGAGATGAGACTCCATCGTTTGCCATCTTTCTTGTCATTTTTTCTGCCCATTTGGATTGGGAATGCCAATCTACAAGCACTTGTGAGCACCGTTTAAGGCCCAAAGCAGCCCTTACCAAGCACTGTTGTGTGAATCTTAGAAGTTCACAATTATATACAGATACCTTGTATATCTGTGTATAAAATTAGATTTGTTGTTCCTAAAGAATTCAATTTTCATTTAACAACCACTCCTGAGCCCTGTATTCTGTAGTTACTTATTTGTTACAACCCTATGAGCAATTTTTGTTCTTATATTAAGTTCTTTTTGGACTGGCTGGCTTTGTCCTTGAACCTCTTTGATTCACTCTGATTGAGCAGGGATACCCTCTATCCAATAACCAGGGGTCAATGGAATCTGGAGGTCCTGGAGGTAAGTCAGGATGGTAAGTTAGAGGTAGTAAGAAGAATAGAGTAAAATGTATGGGGGGTGGGGTGATGATTTGGTTTAGTTTCAGTGACATGGAAATGTGGAGAAGAGTAGAATCAGTAGAAAGAACAAGGTTAAAATGATAGACAATGGAGTGTTAGCAGAAAAGAATGGAGGTGTTATTCATAGGAAAGCAAATATTTAAAGAAAGAGAATGTGAAGAAAGATAAAGAAAAATAGTAGAATGCAAATGCACAAAAAAGAGAAAAGTAAAGAAAAAAGAAAAAAGAAAAAAAAAACAGAAAAATGAACAACCAAAAAAAAAAAAACTTGATAAAACAAACAGGTAAAAATATAACACAAAATACCAATGACGTTTCAGAAATGAAAAAAAAAATGCTTAAAAATGTTTTGAAAAAAAATGGAGTCTTCCTTGCTTGGGTGGGCTTTCTACAGTCTCTGGTTTCGTTGCGATGGTTCGCAGTTAATTTTGCTGCTTGGGTGGTTTGACTTGCTTTCAGTTTGCAGGGGGTGGATCTGCTCTGACCCCCCTCCCCTGTTAGTGAAATCCTGGGGCTCTGTGGTTCACACAGCTTGCAGGTAGGCCTTGGGGGCCACTGTACATGCGGGACTTGAACAGTCTTGGGAATTGTGGCTCCTCCTGTCTGCAGTGGGGCTGCTGCCTTTAATGCCTGGCTTTGAATAGGCTGTGGACTCAGCAGGGCGGGGCACCTCTGCCCTGGTTTACCCAGCTGAGAGTTGCTTGCCTGGGGGAGGTTCCTCCCTCCTGGGTGGGGTGGCCTCCTGGGCGGAGCTGGAATTCAGCTCCATTTCGGGCTGGGAACTGGGCTTCTTCTGTGACAGGACCGTTTATCTGTCTCAGGAACTGTTTGTTCTCCCAATTGGTTGTTCCATGCTGCTGGTAGCTGCTTGCTGCTTTCAGTTTTAAGTTAGAAATTCTGGCGGGCAGGGCGGGGCACCCCTGGCTGAGTTCACCTGAGTGTGTGAGCTGCAGCCTTGCCTGGGCAGGGGACTTTCTCCTGGGTGGAGCTGGCTCTCACTGATTGGTCCCTCTTGCCCTTTTCAAAGATGGCCACTTTGTCCTTGCTTTACCCTGGCCTGCTTTAGTTCCAGCCTGGTCTGACCCTATGCCAGTTTCAAAGATGGCAGTTTTCTCTGGCAGTGGCAGAAGGGCTACCTTCAAGAAGCTGCTCTGTGGGCACGAATGAGAATGTCTTTCTTGGGCTTATGCTTTCCCTGCGATTTCAGCCTGTCTGTGCTCAGCCTGTGATCTGCCTCTGTGTGTGGCCATCTCGAGGATTTCTCCCTGGTTGCCACTGTGTGCTTTAGGTGTGTGGAGTGTGGGGCACTGTGTGGACGCTGGCACTGGTGTGGTGGTGGGTCACCACCCAGAGCTCAAATCTGTGTGTTCATTCCAGCAAAGTCGATTTTTACTTTCTGTACTGAATGCCTGTACTGTTATAACTTACTTGGGCTGTCTTTCTAGGAGTAAAAGTTTCCCTGGAGTGGGAAAACTGCGATGTCAGAGGGAGCTCAGCTAGGGCTCTGCTGCTCCTCTGCCATCTTCCAGGAAGTGTCCTAAAGTCTAATTTTTAAAATATTTGTTTTAAATAGTGAGGCCATTCATTCTTAAGTATATACTGTGTCATAAGAGACCCCTGACAAACTAGTGACATTTTTGTATTTGGGTTTTTAGAAATGACAGAGAATCATTGACAGATTTTCAACTGGTGAGTTGAGTTTTAGTTTCAAAGGATGATCATATAGTCCCCAAACAGCTGTTCTTGTGTGAACAGAGAAGTTTCCTGAGGCTTTCAAGGTGACTTAGCTCAGCATCTCCTTACCACATATGTGACAGAAGGCAGGATAGTGTGACTGGCAGAGCTCTGGCATTTCCTGTGAGGCCAGATCCACCATTCCAGAAATACAGCAACAGAAACCATAGAAAGGTCCTAGACCTCAGCTTCCTTCATCTTGAAACTGATGGAATCTAAGCTTCTGTAGGAAAGAGCTATAGGAATACGACTATAGAAACAGAACTACTTGTTCTGTGCAATGTGAAAAGCTGCTTCCGGTGGCCTTACTGGAAACCACACAGTGTGAAAATACTTTGCAAACTTCACACACACACACACACACACACACACACACACACACACACACACTATCAGCTTGCTGGTAAGGAATTGCTATGCTGTCCTGTGTTCTACTACTTAAAAAAAATAAAGTAATAATTGCAATTGAATATAGTAGAATACTGTTTTTTCAGATCATTTTATGATTTCATAACTAAATGTATTCAAAAGAAAAAAGATCTGTGCGTGTTTGAAAGGAAGCTGAACTAGCTGAACATCTTGTATTCCATGTGTTGATATAATACTGTCATGTGATAATTCTACTTATTCATGTGTTCTTTTTTTTTTTTTTGCCAGTCCTGGGCCTTGGACTCAGGGCCTGAGCACTGTCCCTGGCTTCCTTTTGCTCAAGGCTAGCACTCTGCCACTTGAGCCACAGGGCCACTTCTGGCCGTTTCCCATATATGTGGTACTGGGGAATTGAACCCAGGGCTTCATGTATACAAGGCAGGCTTTCTTGCCACTAGGCCATATTCCCAGCCCTCATGCATTTTTTAATTAATCTACAAAAGGGAATTTGGAGGTCCAATCTAATATGACCAAAAATATATGCTTTGAATAAATAGTTTGAAGTCGTCATTTCTCCCAGGAAGTAAAGGAGCATTTGAGATGGAAGCTGTATCCAAGCACTGAAATAAAAATTGAATGAACATAGTGTAGTCTTCACATGATTTCACAGGGGAAGCCAAAGTAAGATGTTATTCTAAGTTAGATTTCTGGGAAATATTGTTAAAGTTGTCTTTAATCCCACTGTATGTGTTTAATTCAGCTCTGCTTTTATCTTTATTGGTATACAATGCTTCATTTGTATCACCTAAATAAATGTTTGATTTATTTTCTTGCAGAGTGATTCTATGTCAGTTCATAAATGGAGAATGTAGAAGATTTAGATTTGTCTAAAAAGAGGTCATTCTCTTGCATTTAAATTTAAAAAATAAAGGCACCAGGGGTAAGAAAAACAACTATGTTCTGAAATCTCTATTACCGTATAAGTTATGTCTAATTTTTGTTTTTTGGTTTTTTTTGGCCAGTTCTGGGCCTTGAACTCAGGGCCTGAGCACTGTCCCTGGCTTCCTTTTGCTCAAGGCTAGCACTCTGCCACTTGAGCCACAGCGCCACTTCTGGCCGTTTTCTGTATATGTGGTGCTGGGGAATTGAACCCAGGGCCTCATGTATACGAGGCAAGCACTCTTGCCCACTAGGTCATATCCCCAGCCCCAAGTTATGTCTAATTTTAAATTCTTTTTTTCTTTAAATTTCATATACTTGAAAATCAACATTTCAAATGAAATTGACTCATGAAATAACAAAGACCAGGTTTTAGAACTACATTTTTTCCAGCTGTGTTTATTTTTTACTAAATTAATCCTGGAATGTATAAATGTACAAGAAATGATTAAAACATAAAATGTAAATTCCTTATAGCTATTTGGTTAGAGATCTTACTCATATCTATTAATTTGGGTGATGTTCTGGACTGAGAGAATTGAGACATGAATCCATGCATGCTACACCATCCACTCAGGGTAAAGATGAATAAGATGCAGAGATGAATAAGATACAGCAGCCTTTATTTCCACTGTATGGATATTTTCCTTGAGAATATTCTTATCTATTGAAAAATTTGTCCATTTCAATAGGACATATATGTGCTATTACAGTTTTCTATAAAATTACTTTTAAAATGTGTGTAAGAATAAAAGTCATTTTCTTTTGGCAAGAGTGAAAAACCTATAAAAAGCTACAAGTTGTGTGATACTTATGTGTGTAGTGTATTTGTTGAATGTGTGGTGTGGTGTCATGAAGCCAGAACCTTGCACAAGGCAGAAGACAGACTTTGAGCACACTCCAGTCCTTGTAAGTAGTCTTCTGATTACATCATGAGAAAATTAATGAATTTGTTGAACAGTGAATTAGCACAATCACATGAAAGCAATATTAATAAAGTAGTAGTGTTTTTTATTATTATAGGATGATTATATGACTGTGTAGGTTATAAATATGCTTAATTTACCTTATAGTGTCTTTTAAGTTAGTTACCTAGTAAGCTATTCATTTATTTTGAAACTGGATCTTACTACATAGCCAGAGCTGGCCTACAATTCCTAATCCCCTAACTCAGTCCCCCATTTCTGGAATTTCAACTATACACTACAAACACCAGTTCTTTATTTATTTACTTTATAATTCTTAAGAAAATATGACTAGATTTCTATTTTTTCCATTTTTAGTTCAGTTTTAGCAAAGGCATTTTAAAACATCCAATAATAAAAAAACAAGAAAGTAATAGAGGCACATTTGTGATAAAGCTTTAAATCACACATAAAAAATAAATAAATAAATATATGCAAGTTCTTCCTGTGATATTGCTTGAGTATTTTACCAGAGCCAAAATTACATAACAAATGAATCAAAATGGAAATTTAATCATTCATGTAAAATAAAGACAACAGGAAAAAGAACTCAAAGGAATGTTGGTTTTAGTGACTTCATACAGGGTACACTGTTCATTTGTTGTGGGAGAGAAAATATTTAATCAATCCTGAACCGATACACACATACTTTATTATGTCTACTGACTTTTAGAGTGTCAACTTGTAAAGTGTTTATTCAAGAAATGGACTTCTGGCACATGGGTAAAATGAAAAGTGAAATGTTTAGTTCATATTTAGCATATTTTCCAGAAACGTTCTGAGTAACTATGAGAAGAATAAAATGACTACAGGTTTTTGTTTATCTGATTTGTGCTGGCAGACCATGGAGGCTCCAGCCTGGTATTAAAAGTGAAGTGACATGGAATGCCTTAGCAAAATCCCCAAACAAAGACATCATTCCCTTCACAATATTGATAAAGCAAAACAGATTTAGTTATTACCCAATTTGGATTTGTTATTTAACTACTTCAAGTCCTGTAGAAGACTGTGTGCGGACCACAGGGAGAGGGTTCAGGCTTCTTGGGATGAATGGGGGAAATTTGAATTCCATGCCTTTTATTTCAGGCCATGTGGTAAGTTGTAGGTCCTGCATTTCTGTGGCTGTTCTATCTAAATTGTTATAACAGCCATTGACCTTCAACACGGTAAGACTCCTTAATAGCCTTAGTAGCCTTCAGAGATTTGTCACTTATTAAAAGAATATTCTCCAATGGTGGAGTTTCTGAAGTCTCTTGGTTGTTAGCTTTAGTGCTCTCAGGATAGAAGGATATCCGTATGTCACACTTCAGAGGATAATGATAGCCTTACCTTAGAGTTTAGGTTGGTCATTATAATGACAATCTTTACCAAGGTTTTATTGTATAAAAGAGAAACTTTCATACAGTCACAAAATCCAGTCTGATAAAGTTAGAACTCATGAAGATTTGTTCCTTAAAATAATGACAAAATATTGGTGAAATTACTATATTTTTGCTGAAGATTCAAATCACTGCATTCTTTTTGTTAATTTCCTTGTTCCAGACCTGGGGTTTGAACTCAGAGTTTGGGTGCATTTTACCTTAAAGCTAGTACTCTTCCACCTAAGCCACATCTTCACTTCTGGCTTTTTGGTGGCTAATTGGAGATTAGAGTCTCATTGTCTTTCCTAAGTGGGCTTCCTTCAAATCAAAATCCACATTAAGTATGCTTCGTGAATAACTGGGATTGCAGGTATGAGCTACCAGGCCCAACTAATGACTGTATTCTTGAAATGTATGTACCTACGAAGAGAAAGGGAAGGACAATATGAGAAAGAAAAGTCATGTTGTTTTGTCCACTAGTTTTTACTGAAAGAAAAAGGAAATTTTGAATAATGAGATTAGTTTGACAAGGTTTAGAGGGAATGAGAATGACTGAGAGGGTTAGTCTTATCAAGGTACATTGTATCAACAACTCAAAATAAACCTCCTTATACAACTAATTGATGCTAATAAAAATAGAAAACAAACCCAGAAATAAGAAAGGGTAAAGATTGATTATTGAGTTTAGCAAGTACATTTCACAATCATAGAAATGTGACTTGAGCCCATTAGTGTATACAACTTGAATAAATATGCTACCAGTATAGTAGATATTCCACTAACACTAATTAAATGGAAATAGTCTGAGAAAACAGTTCATGGATATTTTCAGAGCAAGGGAAAATTTGGAGGAGGAGAGGCTTGAATAAAATCATGTAGCAGTGAAAGCTATTGAGTGGTATGCAAGTGGTTACAAATGAATCAAATAAAGTAAAATAGACTTTATGAATGCTCAAATAGTATTATTCTGTAGAAAGACTAAGTCAAAGCCCAACAAAATAAGTGCCAACAAGAGTACTAGCATTGAGGGAGGGGGGGATAGAAGAAAAAAGAGGGGAAAATTCAGTCAAGAATTCATTGTATGTACCACAAAATGAAGAAAAATATGGGAAGGGGTGGGTTCAAGGGGGATGAAAATATTGAAAGGATGACACAGATAAAGATGCATTATATATATATATATGTATATATATATATGTCATTTTTAAATAGCAAAATAAATCAATACATATCCCAAAATATTAACAAAAGTGAGGTAAGGGGTGGGTTGGGAAGGGTGGCTCAGAATGTTCAAAGGGGTGATACTGTTCAAGATTCACTGTATTCACAAACTGCTTTGTTGAATGGCAGCTCTTTGTACAACTACTTAGAGGTAATAAAATACCCTTCCCCCAAAAAAACCCAGAGGATTTTATCTAACCACACATTTCATAAAGTAAATTGTAAAGTGCTTCACAAGCTTACTAAAAGTACTCATTTGGTTGTAAGATACAAAGAGCCATGATTAATGGATTTGCATGACAATGCATTAATAATAATAATGCATTATAATGTATAACCTTCTAGAAGCCAAGGGACTCCAAGGCAGCCACCAGGGAGAGACTTTAGCAGGTATATGAAAAGCATTCCTGCCAGAGGTATTGTCATAGTTACAATTCAACCATGAGAAACAATTCTGAATCTAAATCCTGATTTCATTGGTTTTATTTCTCTTTCATTTGTCTGACATTGGAAAGTTATTGAAGTCAGACTGATCCATTTCCTCCTTCCTAACACAAGGAGACCAGAAGAGTACTTGGCACAGAAAAAGCAAGAGACCTGCTTGATGGTGTCTTACTTTTTGGTGTTTATCAGCAACATGTCCCTCTTTACTCAACTCTGTTTTCTTGATGACTATTATTGTAAATTCCTAGATGGGAGACATGGGTTCATGAAGTACAGTTATCATGACTCCAGGCTGGACAGTGAGTGAGGCAAGCTTTGTAAATCAATGTAAAGAAGAAAAAAAAAACATACTATGCCGAATTTTCTAAGGAAAAGAAAAAATAGTGGAGCAAAGAGAAAATTTTATGAAAATACATGGTGATCTTTGTATATGTTGAAAGGTTTTTGTTTTCTTTTTTCATCGTGAGAACAACTTGTACATCCTAAAATTCTTGTATCGTCTCATTTGGGTGCCTATTAGTGCATATTTTAAATTATGGACAAACTTAAAATATAGCATGAAGACATCTGACTGATTTTCCCAGCAGTTACCTTGAAAGGAAATGCAGTTGGGGCCTTTCACCAGGAGAGCTTACAGCTCCATTTACTTTGCAGATTCTAATCAGAGTTGAGGGCAAGATGTAGCCATGTAAATGTCAGCACTGCAGAAGATGGGCATCTATGTGGGCTGTTAAGGGGAAATGACAGCCACTATGCCGGTGCCTACAGCAGAATCACCACTCTGTACAGGCTTAGTGTCCTTCATTTGTTTGGCAGTTCAATGTAATCAGATACATATTGTATTTAACACTGTAACTGAAAATGCAGTATGTTTTCTGTGAAAGAAGATCTAATTTTCCCCAAAGGATGTATTGTTTTCTCCTATTTCTGCTATTCAAATAGCAGATATCTTCAAAATCCCAAGGCTTTCTGTGGTTCCTCCCTTGCTTCTTCCCCCTCCAAACAATATCCTCCTATCTGGGTGAGACCACGTTCACACTCTTTTTGCTGTTCACAGTCTCCCAAGAAGATACATTTGGAAAGAAAATATGTTTTAATCCCCCTGGCCATACTGTGGTATGGAAACTTGCATCTAAACTAATTTCAAAAGGGAAGTATTATTCCTGACACAGGAAACCCTAGATTAGTGTGAATCTATGTAGGTTTGCATGTACTGGCAGAACGTTGTCCACCTCTACTATATAGTCTAGAACTCTCTGAAACCATCCTCAGAGTGATTGGGAGTTATTTTACAATGTGATAAAAATATATCTGTACAGAATTATGTTGTCATTTTTTTCTTTGTTTTTGATTCCTTTTTACATGGTTAGCAGTAAACCATGGATTTTGTAGGGAAAAATTAATGAATTGATGGAAATGATTTGACTTAATGATACTATGATTAAAGCAGACAGATTGGGATTAGTTGATATAGTTTTTTAAATTTTTCTCAAAAATACATGAACAACTAAACAAGAAGTCCTTGACTCCTTATGTCCACGAATCCACAAGAAAGAGAGCATAGGATGCAAAAGCAGTAAGAGAGATTAAGGCCAGGTGCCAATGGCATCCGCCTGTATTCCTCGCTACTCAAGAATTTTACATTTGGAGGAATGAAATTGGAGACTATCCTAGGCAGATAATTCTTAAGAGATTCAATTTCCAAAATTATCAGCAAAAAGATAGCTGGAACTTTGATTCAAGTGGTAGACCACCAACTGAACAAGCAAGCCTAGAAACCTTGAGTCCCTGGGTTCAAGCCTTGATGTTGGCAATAAACAAACAAACAAATAGATTCTATAATTTTGATAAATCAGGGAAAGAATAATGTTAGGCAAAAAGGCAAGAAAAACATATTCCAGCAGCATTTTCCTTCCACCCCATCATTTTTATTTTTATTTTTGTCATTCACAGGGCTTGTCAGGGCTTGAACACTATCCCTAAGCTCTTTTGGTCAAAGCTAGTGCTCAACCACTTTGAGCCACAGTACCACTTCCAGATCTTGAGTGGTTAATTGGAGATAAGAGTCTTACAGGGACTTTTCTGCCCTGGCCGGATTTGAACTGCAATCTTCAGATCTCAGCCTCCTGAGTAGATGGGATTACAGGTGTGAGTCATCAGTGCCTGTATCCACACCATTTTTAAGGATTATTGTAAATGAATACACAGCACAGCATTGCACATTAGAGTATTTTATCTAATAGTTAGACCTTGGTCTTTAAAGTTGGTTTTCATTTTCACAATTTAAAGACCTCTGAGCAAGGATGAAAATGAGTAATTATAGGTATATACACCTATAATCAATGGACAGACATATCTATATGTACGTATTTGTTTTGAAGCTTTTCAAAACAAAAATGATTTTCATTTATAATACTAGAAGAATGTGAAATTCTGTTTTGCTTCACTTGACTGTGTGGGGAGTTGAATTTATAATCTGTCTCCCAACTTTGAAATTCTGTTTTAATAACTGTAGGATTTAAACCTGAGCACAGTCTATTATTGTCATGCCTGCCTGTAGTTTCAACATTTGAGAAAGTAAGGTTAGAACATCATGAATTCAAGATGCACCTGGGCTACATATGAGAACCTGCCATAATATCACAGTTAATTGTTTAATAAATAATTAATTCTTAATATAAATTATTGGAAAGTTGAATTTCTTTTCTCTCCTTCCTAGTGTTATTTAAAACTACATTTATGTAAAGTTTCTGAGTGATTTATGTTGTAATATTTTATTAGAAAGGCTCAAACAAGAAAGCAAGTGATAAGATTTTAAATGGTGACCAGAGTCTTTTCTGGTTTGGTAAATCTGCAGTGTGTAAGCATTGTATTGAATTAGATAGTCTATGACCTATTTGTACTTCAGAGTCAAACATACTCAGAATATAGGAAAAGACATATGCAAGTAATTTTATGCTGAAATGTTTACAATGTCAGTATCCAGAAATATTTGCCCACTATTTTACCATTTTGCCCAAAGCAAGGGATAGATTTCAATAAAATAAACATAGAAACAAATTCAGTGTCACAATCAAAAATTGGTGATGGGCATTTGTGGTTTATGCCTGTAGTGCTAGCTACTGAAGAGACTGAAATCAGATGATTGTATTTCAAAGTCAGTCTGTGCAGGCAAAACAATGAGACTCTTTTCTTAAAATAACCACCAAAAAGCTGAAAGTGATGCTGTGGTTCAAGTGGTTGAGAGGCAAGCTTCAGTAAAGAAAAAAGAAAAAAAAATAAGGAAGAGTACCCAGGCCCCAAGTTCAAGTCCCAATATTGTCACTCCCTCAACAAAAAATAATAAAAACTTGATATTTTAGTTACAATGAGGAATAAATTTAGTAACTAAATAATGGAATATCTTGTTTCCAGGGCAATGATACATAAAACAGAAAATAAGGATATTTGTCTTTTGCTGATAAAGAAAGCAGATACAGGAAGAAAATGTAACATTTTCTTAATTCCATTCTGAAACAGAGACAGATTCCAAATCTGATGCATAAATACTATTGCTAGAAAATCCTCATTAAGAAAGCTAAAATCCTGAAAAATCAAATCAAATCAAAACATAGCAACAACAAAACAAGCTAAGGATCTTTGTTTGAAGCCAACCCAGTCAAGTAAATCCACCAGATTCTTCCATTTGATAAACAAGCAAAATAAATAAATAAATAAAAAGCTAGAAATGGAGTTGGCTCTACTGATAGCCAGCCATGAGCACAAAAATAAGCAAGAGGCCTAGGGTTCAAGGCCAGAAGTACCAATCCATGCATGTACACACAAACACACATACACATACATTCACAGTCAATAAAAGAACCACAAGTAAGGCCAGTTGAAACAATTCAAAGTTTTAATATACAAAAGGGAGGTAATCAACATTGAAAACTAAGTTCCTATTAGAATTGAATCAAGAGTTTTATGTTAGATCATCAGCCAAATAAACTCCAAAAGCATAAAGAAAAAAATTCAACTTTAAAGCTGGAAGTTTAACTGGGGGAATATATTGGGAAATATTTACAGGATTTGGAAAGAGGAGAAGTTGCCAATATCTAGCCACAAACTATTGATACTTATTTCTATTTTGGTAACTTATTTTTAAATGAGTCATTGGGTTTTTTTGTTTGTTTGTTTGTTTTTTGGTCTTCCACTAAGTAAGAAATTGCAGAGGGGGAAAAATCAAGTTATTTTAGGGAGGCTTTTTGCTTTTTTTTTTTTTTCAAACTTCTTGTTATCTACATATGTTCCTATGCATAAATTGCCTATCTCCTTTATTACACCTTTATAAAAATATCTATTTCTTACAATAGTGTAAGTGTACAAGCTGATGACAATTAGTACTATTGGTTGGTTACAAATGACAGTAACTTTTGCTGCTGCCACACTGTTCCTTCTCTTGCTTTTCTCCGTATTCTATCTTATATTTTCTAGTCTATTTCTCAGCTGTGTGCTTCTTCTATTTAATTGATTATTCATGGAGCTATGGTCTGTTCACTTATCATAATGACATATGTAGTTTTAGCTTTTGCTTCTTAGTCTCCATACCTTCCCATTTCACCCTACTTCCTCCTGTTCATTGTTCTGACATACTCATATTAAAATATTTAGTTATGAAGATTCCAAACAACTATGTAATATACTTTATTTTCTGTAATTCCAAACAGCTATATAATATACTTTAGTTATTGCAGAATTAAAGGCTTGTTTATTTTTTTAATCTTAGTTGAAAGTTATTTTCCCTGAGAATATGGGAGTTATTCATTTGTTTATTTTGTTTTGATTTTTCCTTTTACAAACACTCCCTGGTATGAGAGTACACATGCCTGACTGTGTGACTTGTTATCTCAATGGAAATGTGTTTTTTTGTTTTTGTTTTGGAAGGGGGGGGCAATGTCTTTCTCTTCTGAGGTTGATCTAGAATGATTCATTAGATTCTGATAAGAGTGATTGTTTCCAGAATCCCCAGGGAGATAAATCATTGAAATGAGTATAAGCCAAACATGCTGGGTGTTTAATTCAGTGTCAAAGGATGCGGCATAGGGGTGTGCCTTGTGAGTATCTGCATTTGGTACATCTTTAGGAACAAGTAGAAACAGAAACCAGAAGAGTGCAGGAGATCACTCCAAGAGATGATATCCACAAAGGATGAGTGATCTGACACCAAACCTTGAAAAATACCATATTTGAGTTGCTCCTAAAAGAAAAAGATCACTCAAAAAGGGGAAAACCCTTTCAAATGAAAAGAAAAATAAGTTAATAATGTATTATAGAGGTCCAAAAAATTCAGAATACAACAGAAGTTCAAGAACAACTGTAATATATATGTATATATATACATGTATATACTCATACATGTAGGTATGTATATATATACAAAATAGTTGTTTGCAATATTAAATAATGAAAAGTGTGTAACCATGTCCAAAATTCTTGAATTTTGGTGCATTTTGAGTCATGAGTCAGAAGCTAGATAGAAATGGGCTGGAAAAAAGGAAACTGAAAGTACTAAAGATACATTATTTTTGCGAGAGGGTTGGACCAGAAGCCGATGGAGAGAGACAGAATGGAAGATACACACACTCTTAAAAATCATTTTAGCTTGTTACATATGAAAATCTAGATATAACCAGTTGTGTAACTTGAGAGAGAATCTGCATTTTACTGTAGACAGACAATTCACAAGACACAAGATAATTGTGATCTAATTGGTGCTAGTTAGGATCATGGATAGAGTTCAGTAAATTTGAATGATTGCAGAAACGTCTAACCCAGGGTGATACATTACAGTCAAGGGGGGACACTAGAGGACAAAGAAGATAAGACGATTTTCCCTTTCTTAATACTCTGAAATAGAGAGGCTAGACAAACAGGAAAGTCCTTCCAAAGAAACCATTTTGGATTAGGTGCTTTGATGTCCTGCTTTGTTGTCTCATACTTTCACTCACAAAAGTAGCAAGTATATAGCAGGAAGAATGTGTAGCCTGACATCCAGAGGGCTTTAGGATATAGTTTTCTCAGCCAGTCAGTGGTGGGGATTCTGTAACTCCAATCCATGGAGGTAGAGATAGAAGAAGGACAATTGGACTTGGAAGGGGTGGCATTTAAGAAGATATCCATGCTTAATGAAGAATGATGGATGGATGCTCTTATGAGTATCAAAAAACAGGGAGCTTACTGGCTAGGATTTTTTTGATGACTGACCACCTCATTGTGGGGCATTTTCTATAATTTGATTTCTATATCTTGAACTTCAAGATATAGAAATATAGATGATCCTGACCAGCTTAGGGTAGTCTTGCATGCCTACTGGTAGAAGGAGAAGAAAGAATAGGAAAGAGGATAAGGGAAGAATGGGAAAGAGAGTTGAAAAATGAAGCGATGTCTTAAGGATGGAAAATAAAGCTAGGCCTCAATGGTTCATGCCTATAATTCTGCTCAGAAAGCTGACATCTGAGGATTGTTGTTCAAAGCCAGCCCAAGCAAATATGTTATGACACTCATATCCAATTATTCATCAAAAAGCTGGACAAGAAGTTGTGACTCAAGTGCTACTTTGCTAGCTTTGAGTATAAAAGCTAAGGTACATTGTCCACACACTGAGTTCAAGCCCCAGTACAGACAGACAGACAGACAGACAGACAGACAGACAGACACAGACACAGACACAGACACACACACACACACACACACACACACACACACACACACATGATGGACAATGGTGTATGGGCAATCTATAAGAGTTCCCAGTTACTTCTATTACCTTAGATTGACATTTCCTTTCTCACATATTTTAATGTATTTGGAAACAGTGGAGGAAGCAATAATATAAATATATTTAGAAACAATAAGAATGTATATAGGAGTTGGGTGCCAGTGGCTCAAGCCTCTAATCCTAGCTACTGGCTGAAATGTGAGGGTCGTGGTTCAAAGCCAACCCAGGCAGGAAAGGCCATGAGACCCTTATTTCCAATAAACCACCAGAAAATTGAAAGTTTTGAGCTGTGGCTCGAAGTGGTAGAGAGTTAGCCTTGAACTGAAGAGCTCAGAGACAGTGCCCAGGCCCAGAGTTCAAGCCCCGGGACCAACAGCAATGACAACAAAAAGGAATGTAGATAGGGACTAAGAGTAGAATAATTTCCCTTCTGCTAGACACTGATTTTATGCCTTCAAGTTGAACCAGAAATGTACTCACTGCCTTACATATGAAACTGTAACCCTCTGTACCACCGTTTGACAATAAATAAAAAAGTTTCACAAAAAAATGTTAAGAAGGTAAAGAATCAGATTTGCTTGTAAATATTTGCATGGTAATTGTTTTTCAACTCAGCAATTGCTAGGAGGCTCCTTGTCTCTTATTAACAACAACAACAACAAAAAAGCTTTCAACATGTCAGGAGTATCTTACAAGTACTGTCGGGCTACTGAAGTTGAGGTTTATATAAGCACTGGAAGCACTTTTTCATACATGCCAAACATGATTTGATTGTTACTATTGTGTGTGTGTGTGTGTGTTTGTGTGTGTGTGTGTGTGTGTGTGTGTGTGTGTGTTGTATTTGAGACAGGCTCACTAGCTATTCCTAGTCGATTTGGTACTTGTGATCCTCCAGTTGAGCCTCCTGAAAGCACTGAGATTATAGGTGTGTATAGCCACACCTCTCCTTGACTGTTGTTATTTTCTTTTTCCATCCTGAGAACTCTGAATTTGCATCAGTGGGAAACCTGGGATTGTTTGCTTTGTGGAATTGCTTGGGATGAGTCCTAGTATTTAGGATGGAAATTTGGTCATACAATTATTTTCTGTCCTTGTTTTTCTTCCATCTTTCCGTTTTCTTTTCCTTTACGTTAATATGGAAGCATGAACTCAGGGCCCCTATGTTCTCACTCACAGTATTTACTACTCATGTCTGACACTCTACCATTTGAGTTAGATTTCCAGTCAGCCATTTTGCTGACTGGAGTCTCACAGATTTTGGCTTTGAAACTGGATCTTCTAGGTCTCAGACTTCTGAGTAGCTAAAATAATAAGCATTCCTACCTAGAATGGTTCATTTATTTTTAACTGTGTATGTCAAGGTTGTAGATGCCTCCTCACTGTCCATATGAGCTCATGCTGGGAGCACCTGAGAGCCCATGGCTCCTAAGAAGTCAGTCAGCATGATACGCTCACCTATGGAAACGTTTACTTAGGTTTAGGCTGGCCTTCTGCAGTTTAATGAAATTCTAGTCACAAAGTGGTTAGTATTGGAAAGGACGTGATGATTACTCAGTAGAGCTGCAAAGCTTATAGACATATTGTTCCCTTCAACTTGACACACAGCATTGCCAGATACCTTTTTCTAGGTACAAATCTCCATAAATAATCTTGTTTTTTCACTTCCCCAGGCTCCTCTCTCTCTGCTTCTCATCTGAATTTTCCTCCTCAACCCAAATTTCATAATCTAGGTTCATCCAACCAGAGCCCCCTCTCTTTCTCAGTATGAAGTTTCTTTTATGTATACCTGCCTCCTCCTTTTCTACTTGTAATCAAGAAAGTACCTTCCCCTTTTAAGAGATCTGTTCTGGATCCCTCTGTTTCTGCTTTCAGTTTCTCTTTAATAGACATTAGTGCATTGGTTTTATTGTTGCCATGAAACAACTACGCATAGGCCAGAGTCCTGTAAAAGATTAGGGTTTGTTTGTGCAATTCAGTTGAGGGTACTGTGAACCTGAAACAATCTGAAACTAAACTCTGCTTTTGATTGAGTGTTTTTTTTTTTAATGTGATCTGTTTTTGTTTTCTACTTTTTTCATGGGACATGGTTGAGTGAGTTTAGATGAGAACCTGGCTTATGATTCAGAAACTTTCTACTCTTCTTATATCTACTCAGTGCTCAAGTTGGGACAAACAAATTTACTTCCTAAGTAGAGGTGTGTGTGGGGGGTGTCTTTCTGGTTCTTTCTCCTTTTCTCTTACTCTAGTTCTTTAGTGCTTTAGCTTATGATATATATGCCTTGGAGGAAGGACCAATGCCTTGTTCTAAGCCTCATTCTGAATTATTTCTCTCAGTGAAATATAAAATAAGATTTTCTTTGTCCTTTTTTAAAAGCCTTGTCATATTAAATTAATGTGACAGTATATCTTAGATAACATTTATTAATTATAAACTTTTTTTGTAAACACTTTCCATCACGGCCTGCTAGTCTAGTAATTGTGCTGAGATAAGCCATTATTCTATACCTATTAAGTCCTACTCACCTGTACCAGGACCTAATATACTTGTTACTTGATGTTTTCTAATAGCTACTGAGGCCTGATAATCCAGGACCCTTATTATACTGTTAAACTTAAATGTGAAAGTTTATTACACTTCATAATTATTTTTCAGCCTATAGGGGACATAATTAAGAAGCCAAATAGAGGCTTACAATATATTTGTTTATAATTAATGATGCCATGTTCACTCAACCATCTCTACAGATCCCTGGGGATGAAGACTCTGTAGCAGGTACTCAGTTTAGTGAATGATTATGGTAATCATCATTTCCAGGCTTTGGCAATTGAATTTCATTTCAGGGTCCCTGTTTCCTTACAGCCCCATGACTCAGTAGATTTTAATGAGTCCAACACTGTGACCTACCCTTACACATATACCCTTGGCTTACAGAGAATCTCAGTGCTCAGCCATGTCTTCAGTCCTTTCTTTGCTTTAGTTACTCTTTACATAAGGTTGTGTGCTTATTCACTTGTATTTAGGCTTCCTGTGTACCTGGGATTATAGACACAAACCACAACACCCAGCCTAGAAATTGTACGTTCTCATCAATTAATTCATTAGTGTATATTAATTATCCAATGGTGTTTCATTGTCTTATTTCCATACATGCATGTATTACTGTTCTTTGACCACATTCACACATTTTGTTACATTTTCTAGTACCACCTTACTATTTACAAACAAGTCCTCATTATTCTAATTTCATACATACACGTAATATACTTCAAGAAAAAAACATGTATTTCTCTCACTTTTAATGGATACATTTAAATTAACAAGATTCAGGAACTGTGAGCATGGCTCAGGTGGTAGAATGCAAGCACTAGGCTCTGACTTCAATCCCCAGAACACCATACATACACATCCTCCCTCTCCATCCCTCTCTCTCTCTCTCTCTCCCATACACACACTAAAGAATCATTCATTCATTATAGTTTTGCTTTTGCAAAGTCATATTACCTTGAAATTATCTTTTCTAATCATTATTCCACAAATTGGTAAATATTATAGGTTTGCCTTTCTCATTCTTGTGAGTAACATGAAGCTTGAGGTTTGCTTTCATGTATTCAAGTTTTTTAACACAGACATCCAAACATTCCATCACTACGTGTAGAAAGGCTGTCTTCATTGAATTGACTATGTCCCTTTGTTACATTCAGCTGACTATATTTGGATGAGTCTACTTCAGGACATTCCATTTCACTGATCTCTGTGTTTCTTCTTTTGACAGTAATTACCATAATGCTGTTGATCACTGGTATTTTCTGCCTTCTAGGTTCAGAAACTTTGCTTGGCTCCTGGATAGTAAGGATCAGCATGAACTCCATTTTATATTATTCCTCTAGGGACAATCAGTGCCCCAATATACATCACTTAGATTTTCTAACTTCCCTTTTCACATTGTGTATGTGATGAACTTATTCTTATGTAACTAACTTTTTCTGAAGAGCAGTTTGCTGCTTTCAAATCACAATTCCCATTAAGGTGTAAATCCCAGTTTTCATTTTAAGAAAAAAAGAAATATCAGCCTATCTGCTTAGTATTCTGAAGTTTTCTGATTTTTCTATTGCCAAGAACAAAATAGTTGGTATAAAAGTATTCTTTGTGCTCTTTAAGAAGATGTAGAAGATCACTCCAAGGCTTTTAGTAATGAGAACAGAGGATTTGTTCACTATTAGACTAATGTATTGTTACATTTCATATATGTTCTTACAGGGTACTGAGAAGGAGGTGGAAATGAAGATGATGATTTAAAGTTCTAACAATTTTAGTTACTTTTGAAGCCTTTCCTGAAAATAAATGATGCTCTTAAGATTTTTACTTTATTCTGAAAAATATTACAAAATCTAACAATTCATAATAGAAAGACAAAGTCAGGGAAGGATTTATGATAACCCTTGGCAATTCATTAATGGTGGTGTGATTTTTTCCCTTGTGTTTAGTACTGATATGCCTTATGTACTTTGCTGCCTTGGTGGACTGAATTGAATTATAGTCATTGTGTGTGTACATTTGTTTAGTGCCAACCCAATTGCACACTTTGAAAGGAAATGATAGTGAAAGAAATCGAATGAGGAAAGGTCACAGAAGAACCAAAGAGGACTAATTACTAGGTCTACATTTACTAGAACAGAATTGAATTGTTGAATCACTGGAAGGCAGTCAGATCATACGTGTGCACATGAGAAATGACCTTACCAAACACTTCGTTTCCATCCTTCAGTATAAACATAATGGTCTCAAACTATCTTGAACTGTCACTGCAATAGAGACACTGGGTGAGAGCTTTGTCCCTAAGTTTATTTTTTATTTAAAGGTGAAGAAATTAATAAATTACCTGTCACTGTATGTGCAAGGCTTGGAGTCCCAATAGGCCATAATACTCATAGCTCAGATCTGAATTAAGATACTAGCTTTGGGCTGGGGAGATAGCCTAGTGGCAAGAGTGCCTGCCTCGGATACACGAGGCCCTAGGTTCGATTCCCCAGCACCACATATACAGAAAACGGCCAGAAGCGGCGCTGTGGCTCAAGTGGCAGAGTGCTAGCCTTGAGCGGGAAGAAGCCAGGGACAGTGCTCAGGCCCTGAGTCCAAGGCCCAGGACTGGCCAAAAAAAAAAAAAAAAAAAAAAAAAAGATACTAGCTTTAACAATAACAACAGCTGCAATTGTGATGGAAACAAGAGGAGGCTGAAAAAAATTGATTTACTTCCTCCCTCAAACATGTTTGCTTAGCTCTTGACTGTAATAGTCTGTTAAATAGGACTGTGTGCATTTATATGCATGCATATGATCGGCCTATGAAAGAAATTGAGTCATATGAGATTCTCAAGAAAAATATATTATTCTTTATTACTCATCTCTAATAGAATTCTACAACATTATCTTTATTTCTACATAAATTAAGTGGGGAATTTTTTTTTTAGCAGGAACTACTGTAAACTTTCTCTTGAGATAAGTGAGATAAACTGTAGATAAGTAGAGAGGAACAAATAAGGGTTGTGTCATCACCTCACTGTGACACTGGCTAAGCTATCCCCAGGAGACTGAGATTTTTACATCAGTTTTAATTTGTAGAAGTGACATTTATTATCTCCTAATTGTGTAGGGAAAGGATGAGGCAAAGGAATTGCCCTTCTTAACTTCACTATGGAAAGAATAAGTGAAAAATCATCTCATTCTCTACATCATGATGGTTAAAAAAAAAAAAAGCCCTGTGTATTGGTTGTTGCAGAGTAACAACATCATCTCCTGTAGCTTACTGTGGGTCTAATAACCCTCAAAGCCAACTTACATACTTGAGCTCCTTTAAATCCTTTAATCCTCACCAGGAAACTCTGTCTTCTCTTTTTAAAAATTAGGTAACAAAGTTCAGAAAAGTCAACTGTGGACCAACTAAATCTTAGTGATCCAAATCCAAAGCCATGCCTTTTTAAATTTAGGCTGTTAAAAACCAAAAACCCCAAACCTGGCCTAACAGACTTTTTCTATTACGAAGTTCCTAAAAATGAGGTTCTGTTATTTTTTTTTCCAGGAATCTCTAGACTATTGGTTCGAATTTTTTTCCCTAGCAAACACTGTATCAGATAACTATGTTTCTATTAGTGTTTAGAAGCTGGGATCAAGCAGAGAAATTAGAAATCCATTATAGAGGTTAAGTAATAGGGGTGAGCACCAATAGTTTCCATCTAAGATATCTTCCAGATGAATCTTGAGTTCCTATCCAGAACAGTGTAGGGAGGGGGAAGAGCTTTAAAAGGAGGAACCTAGTGGAAGAAAGTTAGGTCTTTGAGACATATTCTCAAAGAGAATATACAAATTCAGCACCCTTCTTGCCCCTACATACTCTGTGCTTCCTGGTTTCTATCACATAGCAGCTTGTTCATTATGTGCTGGGTACCGTGATGTATTAATGCCCACAGGCACAAAAGCAAAAGTCACTGACCATGGACTAAAACCATGAGAGAGCATCAACTTTTCTCTTTGAACTCCAACATATGGAAACAAGACGTTCTTATTATGCACTGTAAGTAGTTTTTTCATTTAAAGTTTCTCTTTCATCTCTCTCAACTTTCCCTACCTGTGTCTTGCATATAAGATTATTTGATCGGGGGAAGGGAAAGGAAATCACAGAAAGAGCAGGTCAAAATACAAACTAATAGAACTGTACTTGCTTAACAGTAGGTTAGAGCTGGGTGCTGGTGCCTCACACCTGTAATCCTTGCTACTCAGGAGGCTGAGATCTGAGGATCGCGGTTCAAAGCCAGCCCGGGCAAAAATGTCCGAAACTCTTATCTCCAATTAACCACTCAGAAAACCATAAGTGTTACTGTGGCTTAAGTGGTAGAGCGCTAGCCTTGAGCTGAAGAGCTCAGGGACAGTGTCCAGGCCCAGAGTTCAAGCCCTATGACCGATCAAAATAACAAAACAAAACAAAACCTACAACAATAGGTTGCATATCAACCTTACAACTGGGGTGGGGGGTGGGAGGGGGAGAGGGAGTCGGAAAGCATTAGGAGGAGAAAATAAAAGATAGGATAACATTGTTTAAAAACAAATGTGATCATTACCTTACTTATGTAACTGTAATCCCGCAGCTCATCACCTTTTCAGTAAAGAGAAAAATATTAAAAACAGCCATATTGGTGCAGGAGTTTTTGTTGGGGACACTTGGGACCTTGAGTTTACACCATAAACACTATTGCACTTGAGTCATGTTGCCAGCATCTTTTACTTTGGTAATTTCTTTACATTTATGTTAAGGACAAGCCTTGTCTTTAATCCTCCTCCTTTGGCATTTTGTGTAACTGAGATTACTGGCCCAGATTCTTAAGACAGGGTCACACTAACTTTTGCTTAGTTTGGCCTCCTACTCCTCCCATCTCCACCATCGGCATAGTTAGGACCATATGCTTCCACACCTGACCCATCTCAGGTATTTCTTCTAGTGACAGAAAGCTAAATAACACAGACACTAGTAGTTCACAATTATACCAAACATCTCTTATTTTTTATGGTGGTGTGTGCTATGGGGAAAAATAAGTGAGGAGTTACTGTGAAGCGATACAGTTGTACTTTTGCTTCATCATTTCGTAAACATCCCACTGTAGAGAGTTTGCCTGTGTCAAGACCTTAAGAAATTTCTTTCTTAGGTATGAGAACACCTGGATTAAGAGTATTCCAGGAAGATGAACAAATGTAACATTAGATGTTAGGTTTTCTACAGTCAGAGGATAGGAGCAACAAACTAGTACATAGAGAAGCTATAGTAATAAAATTGTCATTTGCGATGGAATCTCTCTGACTTCTTTTAATTAAATGTAAAGTAAAGACCCTGAAAATTCAGGGTATCAGTCAACACTCCTTTGATGACTCACTCCTGATTGATTTTTTTAACATAGTTTATTTTTTCTATAATAAGAATCATTCCTGGAACTCCATGACACACATAAAAAAATACTACTCTGCATTGTCTTAGATATGTTTCATGTTGCTGAGACGTAAATATTAAGAGATGCTTCCCATCTTCTGCACATGGCCTTGACAGAGCCATGACTGAGGAGACTGACCTGATCTCAGAGGACCAGTGAATGTCTGACTGCCTGCCAACTTGAGGAAAAACATGGTCAAATGCTTTTGTGTTGGCAGATGGGAAATAACCAATAGTTATAACTGACAATATAATATTGCAAAAGTATTCCATTTGCTAAGAAAATGCCTCTCCACAGAGGTCATATCTTGTGGCAAGGAAATGCTATTTCAGGATAATTACTAGCACCTCCTTTGGTTGCAATAAAAACCAAGTTTTGAGTCATTCTTTGCATGTATAACTCCCCGTCTGAGAACTGCCTTAAAAACAGATGAGAAGTTTAAGACTACAAAATAGTCTGTGGCTTGCCTAGTCATTTCCTTATTCATGTTTTGATGAGCAGGGTTTTTAATTTGATAAGGTTCAATTTATTTCTTTTTTGTTTGCTTTCTTGGTTGCTTTCTTTGTGTCTTACCTAAAAAGAAAGTCTCTGCCTACCCAAATGGTATTTTAAGAGTTTAATTTTTAACCTATTTAGTTTTAGAAGTTCATGTTTCTGTCCCTTAGAATACTTATTCCTTATATACAAGGATTACATTTTCCCATACAGATATCAAATTGTTCTATCACCATTTGATAAGACCTTTTACTTCCTACATATAATAGGCTTGCCATCTTTGATAAAACTTAAATGACCTAATGTATGTGGATTTTTTTCCCTGTACCTTTACACATACCATAATGTATTGATTTTAGCTTTATCATTCCTAGGTAGCATAAATCCTTCAATTTTGTTCTTTTAATCAAAATAGATATTTGCTATTTTAGATGTTTTAAGTTTCTGCATAAATTCTAGAATCAGTACCCATTTCATTAGGTGACTGAAAATGTCTCCAATCTGTAGAATGCTGTTAGACCTAGTAGATGGCGCAATACTGAGTCTTCTAAACTAAGAACATATTAATATTCTTGGCATTCATTTGGGCTTCTATTGGTTTCTTCCATAATTGTTTTTCACACATTTCTATTTTGCTTCTCTGTTACTTTATGTTTTGTGATACAATTCATTTATTTTTGAAGTGGTGTTGGGGAGTTTGAACTCACAGAGTTATGTTATTAGGATGGTATTGGTGTGATAACCCTAGATTTATCTTTTTCTTGTGATTGCTGCATTTTTTTAGTGGTATAGGTGTATTTTGGGGGGAGAGGGTCACTCACAGGGCTTGAACTCTGGGCCTGGGTGCTGTCCCTAAGCTCTTTTGCTCAAGGCTAATCGTCTACCACTTGGAACCACAGTTCCACTTCCAGTTATCTAGTGGTTAATTAGAGATAAAAGTCTCAGGGGAACTTTTTAGTCCAGGCTGGCTTTGAACCATGATCCTCAGATCTCAGCTTCCCGAGTTGCTAGGATTATAAGTTCTTCAATGTATAGATATCATTTGAGAATCTCATAGAGTAGCCTGCATAGTGAGGAAGGTTCAGAGAAGATATCTTGTTTCTATCCCAACCACACCTTGCTGGACAGTGAATGGGACATGCTGGATTCAAATTATCTAGAAGAGAATTCGGAAAGAATACTTTTTCTGTCACACAGGTTTTCATTAGCTGAAGGTTGCATGAAACTAGAGAGCTTTATGTAACTGCTTGTGATGTCTAATATCCAAAATATGATAGTGTTATTTTCTTGATGATGTTCAGAAAAACACTTATTTGCTGCTACACTGAGGGCATGATTGAGAGTGCTCTTCACATCAAGTAGGAGATGCTATTCTTTGCCATGGCCACTACCAAAGATGTAGCTCCTAACAACAGTGTCTTTTCCTTGAGACTTATACCATTAACCAGATTTCTACAGGACAGTGGTTGGTTTCTAATTTCTCTTAAAGATTCATAACATTCTGAACCATCTTCATAGACAATCCTTATATTTAGGATGTCAATAAATAGATTGCTATTTTACTTCATAATTTGCCGGGTACATATCCTCTAGTTCTCAAGAAAAGCAGCGCTACTTTATACACAAGGAACATAAGGTTTAGAAGATTAGTCATCTGCCTAAAGTTATGTGACTTACAACAAAGCCAGGGAGATATTATTCAATAATTACAATAATTATTGGCATTACCAGCAGTATCTATACATATCAGAATTGAAAAATATATTCAGGGAAGATAACCCTATGACTGCCTCTTCAAAATTCAGCTCCTGTTCAGTTAGTTGGAGAAAATTTTTGGTAATAGGATGCATATTTTTAAAATGTGACATAAAGTATACAGTGTATGTGATTTTAAATACTATACAATACAAAATAAATTTGTTTGCTGATAATCTCTCTTTTATTGATAAAATAACTTGATACAATGGGGTCAAATGGTTTCCTTGTGCGTAGCTAGTTATAACCAAAATGCAATATTCTACACCTTCTTGTACTAAATATTGTGTTTTCACTTTATATGATGTTCCATTTTGATTAAAAAACATTAAAATGTTATAAGATAGATAAATGGATGAACCAGATATTAGAGTTCACACTAATTTACTCTTTAAAAGTCAATTTCATAAAGTGCAAATATCAGAGACATGATGCAAAAGAATAAATGACTTGTCAAAGCATTTGTAATTTAACTTCACCCTAACAGTTTTCAAATACTCCTGAGGCATGTAAGAGAAATGATTTGTTTCCCACATGAGGACATACTTACTTGATTGGTTTTTAATAAAACATAATCCAGTTATGTCTTATAACATTAATGTTCTTGATTATCTACTCTCGAAGCAATTCTAACACTAACACTTTCTGCAGACAGATTCTACAGCTCAAGACAATCAAATTCTCACATGCATGCACCCTTCAGAAGCTGTCAGGATTAGTTGACGATATTGTGCTCTTTTCCCTAGTAGGCTAACTAAAAAGAAATGTAATTCCTGAGACCCACAAGACATCAAAGCACTGTTGTCATCTCTTCTCAGCACCTAAAAGTTGATACTTTACTGCTCAAAGATAATGACAACGGGAAGTTTAAAGGAGAGCCAAATTGTATCTCATAGTCAGGAGTTGCCATATATTTCATATGTTTATGTATTTACGTGTGGTAGTGGGGATGGAAACTCTATTTTTGTGTGTGTAATATGAGCATTCCACCACACATTATCTGCTTTCATTTCTATTTTATTTATTTGTTTCCTTGTTCATTTTTTTGTCTTGCTCCCATGTCTGAAATTCAGGGCCTGGACATTGTACCTGAGCATATTTGTTCAAGAATAGCACACTAACACATCTCTACTTCCAGCTTTTTTGGTTACTTGGAGATAAGAGTCTCATCAGCTTTGCTGCCAATCTAGGATTACAGACATTACCAATGCCCTATCATCTTCAACTTTTAAATCAATAATATTCACTCTACAAAGAGATTGTCAACTGCCATTGGCAATTCTATTTAAAGTCATTATGGAGGGGCATTAAGGAATTATTTCAATGAGAAATAATACTGCCTTGGATAAGCTTTATTGGCTTTCAGGTATTTCAGATATTTAATATCCCTTACATTCTGAGCAAAACTAAAGATCTCATTTTTAACATTCATATTGTTTTTCATAGCAGAGATTTTAAATCAGCTATATAAAATATAAAAGTTGAATTAAAAAATAAATATCAATATTTAACATACATTTTTAGTTAACAGAAACAATTAAATTGCTTTAAAATATTTGTCATTTAATTTTAGTTAGTGGTAAAAATAGAATTGCTTTAAACGTTTTCACCTCAGGGCAAATAAAACTTAAATACAACGTAGCAATCATAGTAATGCTGGTCCAGACCTATGTGAAAAAGAAGACAAAACTTCTTTTTATATCACCTGTTTTTGCTGCATCTCTGCTCATAATCACTTCATCATGAGTAACAGACAGCATACTTTTCATGGTACAGATTCATATTGTCAAGTTTTAAACTCACTGTATACTAGGTGTGGATTCTTTGTCAAGGAACCATTTTGAAACTTCTGATCTGTAGCAATAATAGAATGCATCCTTCTTCTGGAGATTAATCCTGATTGCAGCATTGGCTATGACACTGGCATGGATTCAGTAATAGCAGAAGCATGTATAGTGGCAGTCTTTACTGATGTCTCCCAGTACTCTTGCTTCCCCAGCCTTAGTAACTTAGAAAGAAAAACATTATGTAAATATGGAATGTGTGTTAATTTGGAGACAAATGTTTGATACCATATTTGTTCAGGGTTTCAAACAAAAGAATCATCCCATTACTTCCAGTGTATCCTACTTTGACCACCGTTCATTTCTGAAATATGTCAGTCAGATACATTATGTTTACTGAAAGTGGAATTGGCCCAGGTTTAGTTATCAGCATAGAGAGGACTACTTTCTTTGTCTACTGCTCTATCTTGAAACTGTGAAAAACTACTGTTGGTGCCTGAAGAGTTAGAATTCTCTTGGTTATAATAACTGTGCATGAATGAAATCAGTGTTTGGATGGAAAAGAATGTCCCATGCTGGAAAGTAATAACAGCTTTTATGTTCTCATGTGTGTGCTCTCATAGCTTTCTGGAGACTGCAGTATATTTCTTAATGAAACCAACAATTGGAGAAAAGGAGGTATACCCAAATGTTTTCTTTGGTATCTGGTATGAATTCAGTTCCAACTTTAAATGCTTTGAAAGAGGAAAGAGAACAAACACATTCTCCCAGAGATAGGTATTTTCATTTGCATGGTGGCATTTAAAACTGGTATTTTATTAGCTGTGACATGGGAATTGCCAGAATTGATACTATGGATGAAAAATTCAATGTCCCTCACCCCGAGCTGTCAAATGAAAAAGTGTAATGCTATTTGACAGAATTTGGAGTTTGGTTAGGAAGAGTGAGCCCTGAACTGTGACAATACAGAGAAAAGCTAAGGTATGGGACAGAGTGCCAGGATCATTGTCTATTTAAACACCTTCTGCCAAGGTAAAAACCACACAGATACAAACTATTTAGAGTCTGGATAATCCTGTAGGATGATAAACCCTCTCAAAAAAGATGATAAAGATAAGATTAGTAGTTTTTATTTTCTTGTTTTGTGCCAGTCCTGGGGCTTGAACTCACGGCCCAAGCACTGTCCCTGAGCTTTTTATGCTCAAGGCTAACATTCTACTACTTGAGCCACAGCTCTACTTCCAGATTTTTCAGTGATTAATTGGGGATAAGAGTCTCATGGACTTTCCTGGTGAGGCTGGCTTCAAACCATGATTCTCAGATCGCAGCCTCCTGAGTAGCTAGTATTATAGGTGTGAACCATTGGTGCCGGGCTAGATTTTGCCTTTGCTTTTGCTCAGTTTCTGGCACATTGTCAGTTCTGTCATTCTACCAGAATTTCACCCAAATGATTCCAAGAATCACAGATAATCAATGTTACTTAAAAGTTCTTTAAGAGACTAGTGGGATTGCTTTACATTTCCTAAAATAAATCTTTTCAGGAATGAAGAGAAGTCTTTTTCTTAAATATGTGAAATGTCATCTCTGTGATTATGAAATTCCACAGTCATATTAAATATTAAATCAAGAAGAAAGCTAATTCTCCCAGGGCAGCCTGTCCAAATGGCTGGGTCTAGTGGGAAAATAAAAGGAAAATAGAATCTACTATAAAGCAAAACCTAATACTGAACTAATTAGCATACTTCCTAAGATTTCTACACTAACAAAGTCTCCCTTTGAATATTTAGAGAACTTACATCTTAAGGGACTTGGTTCACAACCACCACAAAATACTGCAGCTTTTGCTTGTCTTCCTTATGTTCTAGTGACCTGTAAGATCATTGTGCCCACCTACATTCTGGTGTCTCTTTAAATTAGATATAGTTAGTTGCTAACATTTATTGAACATGGAGATCATGAGTGGGGAGAAGGCCAATATCCTAGAAACATTTGGTATCATGGGCTATCAATGGCCTTTCTAGCTGTACAGATAATTTTCTATGGACAGTGTGCATTGTTATAAATATGAAATGGCTGTGGAAGAAATGAACATTCCCCTTAACTATAGATGATGACAGACTTGAGTTCATGCATGTAATTGCAGGCATGCATGTTTTAATGGTGGGGCATTCATGCTGAGAAATGAATTGTAGTTGATTGATTGTATGAGCATTGCAGTATGTTTCCATGAACTAGGATTGTTAGAAAATCACTAGATAGTATTTCAGGGACCAGCAGCATATATGCAGTCAGTAGCTGACCAAAAGTTATGCAGTAAATGACTATGAATTCTTAGATTTTATATATTTATTATAGAAGGTAATATACCTCAGTGAATAGCACAAGAGAAAACCCACAGCTTTAATAGAAAGAAATAAGGAGGAACAATATAAAGGGTAACATTGATCAAGACAGGTTGTACTCATAAGTGACAGGTTGAAGCAAAACCTGTTTATAAAACTATTTAAGGATAATAAAACATTTAAAAAAGAAAACATTTTCAACATCATTCTAAAGATAATAAACTACATCTATCTTAAAATGTACCAATGTGAATTAACATAAATTGAGTATTTAGTCAAATACCTTTATGGTTGAATTAGGAAAAAGAACTCTGAAAATAGGTATAGTTGGACTAGAAGCTTGACTTAACAGGTAGCACCCTTGTCTTGCAAATGGGAGGCCCGGATCCAATCAATCCTCAGTACTAAAAGAAAAAAAAAAGAGAGCATTGTTTTGTTCCTTTAGCCATATATTAAGTGACTAAGTGACTGTTAATATGTTTTGTGCCAAAAAGCCTTGCTCAGCTTAGGCAATTGTAAAGAAAGTACTTTTTATCAATGAAGAAACTTGTTTAGATAAATTAAAGACAAGAAATGAGAAGAATGTATTCATAATAGTCAATGTACATCCTATGAAACTAGGAAAATTGAGGGAATATGTAGAGTTGAGATGGGGAGAACAATGAAAGGGATTTCACTGATCAATATGCATTATATTCACAAACTGATGATTTAAATTATAACTCCATAGCACAACTATCTCAAGATAACATAATTTAAAAAAAGAAACATTTTAAAAGCTTAATACGTCATACAAAACTTCCATTCTTTTACTACTTTTCACTACTAAGTCTTCATTTGTTCTCTTAAAAAGGGGGTGGGGTAACCAATGCAATATGATACTCACAAGACAATATGTTGGCAATGAACTGCACAAGGGTTGGGGTGAGAAGGAAAGCCAGAGAAAAATGAGGGAAAAGGTAATAAGTTTGACAAGAAATGTACTCACTAGCTTACATAATTGTAACCAACCCATCTATACATAATCTTAACAATAAAATTAAATTTTAAAAAATCTGAAAAACATTCCTGCTAAAATTCAAATGGAAACCGAAGGGTTGCATCATCCCCAGGATGGTGAGAATAGACATGTTGTGAATGAGGCATCCACAAGAAAGGATAGGTGCAAGCTCCATGCCCTGGTGCCCATCACATTAACAAATGTGTCACACAGAAGAATGTCCTGGCTTGAATGAGGACATAGAAACATACATTTACTGTTATTTTCTGCAGCCACATAGAACATAAAAGGTGGTGCCATGCCTGCTATCTTGTAGAAAAATTTGGAAGTGCCAGAAATGCAAGTCCATTAAAAACACTCATGGTATCTGTCCAACATGAACTTATGACCCCATTATATTTCCAGGTAATTAGCATCATCAGAAGTCTATCCCTCTGTTTTATGGTATAGCATATGCACCAGGCATGCTCTAAATTAGTTTGGCTTACCCTTCTACCTATTTCATACATGAGCAGGATGGTTCTTTATACTTTATCCTGTGCTTGTCCTGTGCTAGAATTCTGCTGTGGGCTCTTGGATGCTCAGTTGATGACCTTACTTTCATTTTGGCGATATTTTGAGTTGGCAAAGTACAGTGCTCCTCACCACAGACATCTAAGTTTACTAAGTCATATTTCTTTAATAACAAACTGACTGCCGTTAGGGAAATGCAAATCAAAACCACTTTGAGATTCCAACTTACCCCAATCAAAAAGGCTATCATCAAGAAAAATGACAAAGAGCTAAGGGTAGGGCTCAAGTAGTATTGTGCTTGCCTACCAAGTCAGAGGCCCTGATCTTAAAACTCAGTATTTTCCCACCAAAAAACAAAAACAAAACCAAGAGGAAAGAAAGAAAATGCAAACTGGTTCAGCTACTCTGGCAAGCAGTATGGAGATTCCTCAGAAAGCTAAACATAGAGCTCCCCTATGACCCAGCAGCCCTACTCTTGGGCATCTACCCAAAAGACCACAAACAAGAACACACTAAAGACACCAGCACAACAATGTTCATCGCAGCACAATTTGTCATAGCTAAAATATGGAACCAACCCAGATGCCCCTCAGTAGATGAGTGGATCAGGAAAATGTGGTACATATACACAATGGAATTTTATGCCTCTATCAGAAAGAATGACATTGCCCCATTCATAAAGAAATGGAAGAACTTGGAAAAAATTATACTAAGTGAAGTGAGCCAGACCCAAAGAAACATGGGGTCTATGGTCTCATAGGGAATAATTAGCACAGCTTTAGGCTAGTCACAGCAGAGGATCACAAGAGCCTAATAGCTATGCCCCTATGAATGCATAAGATAATGCTAAGTGAAATGAACTCCATGTTATGGAAACGACTGTTATATCACTGCTGTAATTACTTTCAACATGCCATGTGATACCGTAGCTTCTATTGTTGATGATCCTCTTGTATCCCCTTCCTGTCATTGTACCTGCACTATTACTGTATATTATCTGAGTACATTGGAAATTGTATATACTTGTATTAGAACTAGGAAAGTGAAAGGGAATACCAAAATCGAGAGACACAGGATAAAAAGACAAATGACTCAAACTGTTTGGTGTAAACCAACTGAACAACTCATGGAGGGAGAGGGAGGGGGAATGAGGGAGGAGGTAACAAACAGTACAAGAAATGTATCCAATGCCTAAAGTATGAAACTGTAACCTCTCTGTACATCACTTTGACAATAAATAAGAAAAAAAGAAATAGTAACAAATACTGGAGAAGATAGAAGGAAATGCTAATGGGAATCAAGTTATTCTAGTCACTATGGAATTAAATATGGAGATTCATCAAAAAATTAAAAACAGAGCTCCCATGTGATCCAAGTATTCCATTCCACTTCCGGTAATATACTTAATAGAATCAACATCAGCTTGTACTAGAGATACCTTCATATTCTTGTTCATTGTGGCTTCAAATTATAAAAATCTGCCTACATGTGCTATATGTAAATAATGAATTTTGATTCAGCCATTAAGAAGAATGAAACATGTCATTTTTCTGGAGAATAAGTATATTAATTTAATAAGTAATTCCCAAAAAGACAAGTATATTTTCTCTCCGTTACTTGATGCTCTAAATCTTTTTGGTGTTAGCATTTTGGTCTTTATCTCCCATGCAGAACCTCAGCATCCTCATTGCCACATTGCTGTCACTTGTCACTTCCCCACTCTGCCATTGTCTTCTCAGTATGTCCATAAATCTTTCCTTATTTAATTTTTATACCATTAATTCTGATAGAACATCAAAGTAATGACTTAGCCTTCTAAAGTGATGCACAGGTTTTCTCACCTTTATTAAGTTGAACATTGTATATAATAAAAATACCCCTTGAACCTATGCAATGGTGGTCCAAGCCTGTAATCTTAGCAACTCAGGAGGCTGAGATATGAAGATCCTGGTTTGAAGTGGGCCTGGGAAGAAAAGCCAATGAGACTCTAATCTCTAATTAAGCAGCACCAAAAAACCCAGATGCAGAGCTATGGTTCAAGTGCTAGAGTGCTCACTTCAAGCAGAAAAGCTCAGGGACAGTACCCAGGCGCTGCGTTCAAGTCTCAGGACTTAGACACACACACACACACACACACACACGCACACACACACACACACACACCACAGACACAAGTCCACCTCCAAATACCTTAAGTAAAAAGAGAGACAGAAAACAGAAGGAAAATGGACAAAGAGCTTACACCCAGATGGGATGGCAGGGGAAAAATCCCACTGGTAGTCCATGAGGAAAGTGGATATCTCTCTTCCTCCTTTTCACCATCCCTTTTTCACTAGGTGTGCCGCTTTGTCTTCTCTCTGTCTCTTTTGAGTCTGCCTTCTCCCTCCTTCTTCTTTATCTTCTCTTTCTTTCTCTTTCCTTTACTCTCTTTTGGCTCTTTCTCCTTGTTTCTCCGTCTTTCACTCTCTTCCATGGATTTGCTAAATTTTTCAAACAAGGGCTTTCCTTCCTTTTTTTTTTTCCTGTCTGGCAATATTAGCACTAGCATGTAGTTCAGGTCCTTGGTACTTGCTAGGCAAGCACTCTAGCACTTAAGCCATACTTCCAGTCCCATTTGCTTTCAGGCAATTTTTTTCAGATATGGAATCTTTTCTTTTTTTTTTTTTTTTTTTTTTTTTTTGCCTAGGAGTTGGCTTTGGTGAAAATCTTCTGACCCACAGTCTCTCTACTAGCTGCAATGAAAGCTGGATATCACCATGCCTAGCTTATTGGTTAAGATGGAGGATGAGAAAGATATTATTTTTTGGCATAAATTGGACTCACCAGTTATCCTACCAATCTTTTCCTCTCAAGTAGCTGAGATTACAGGCACAAGCCACCATGCATTGCAGGCTTTTCTGGCACTAGCATGGCTTAACTCCTCACAGAAACAGAGTATTTGTTGTCTACCTCCTTCTGGAAGATGCTAGGAATGATTTCTTGTGGTCGTCTTTACATCTCTTGCACTGGCTAAGGGGAGAGATACTACTGCCTGCAGTTTGCATACCCAGGCCTGAGCCTTCATAAGCATGTTCTTTCATAGCAGTATAAGAAAGCAAACAATTATTTACCACTATGATCCAGTTTGCAGAAGTAATAAGTAATTATTCTATTGTTTTAGCATGGTAGAAATAACATAAAAATGATGTGAGTGGTGTCCCTTACAATTTTCTTTTCTGAGGAAGTTTCCTTTGGTCTAATTTGGTATTTATAGATGGAATAATCTCTGTGTGTGTGTGTGTGTGTGTGTGTGTGTGTGTGTGTGCGTGTGCATGCTTGCGTGCATGGATATGTGTACCAGTCCTAGAACTTGAACTCAGGACCTCATGCTATTGATTGGCTGTTCCTTAAAAGACAGGTACCCTTCTACTTGGGTCTCACCTCCAATCTAGAATTATTTTTGCTGTTTAATTAGTGATAGTCTTGCAGACTGTTCTGGCTGGCTGGCTTTGAGCTACTACAATTCTTAGATCTCAGTGCTTGAGAAACTATGTGCCACACGCTCTGTGCCAATTGAATATCTTTTATGGTTTTAAATTTGGGCTGAGGGGCTGGGGATATGGCCTAGTGGCAAGAGCGCTTGCCTCGTATACTTGAAGCCCTGGGTTCAATTCCCCAGCACCACATATACAGAAAATGGCCAGAAGTGGCGCTGTGACTCAAGTGGCAGAGTGCTAGCCTTGAGCAAAAAGAAGCCAGGGACAGTGCTCAGGCCCTGAGTCCAAGGCCCAGGACTGGCAAAAAATAAATAAATAAATAAATAAATTTGGGCTGGGAATATGGCCGAGTGGCAAGAGTGCTTGCCTCCTACACATGAGGCTCTCGGTATCACCTTCCTATGGTTGTACCTACACTATCTCTGTAATCTTATCTGAGTATATTGGAAACCGTGTTTACTGGTATGGGAAGTAGGAAATTCAAAGGGAATACCAAATTTGAGAGACACAGGGTAAAAAAAGAGAAATAACTACAAAAGCAATACTTGCAAAACTGTTTGGTGTAAGTGAACTGAACACCTGGAGGGGGGAGGGAAAGGGGGGGAGGGAGGGGGGCATGAGGGACAAGGCAACAAACAGTACAAGAAATGTATCCAATGCCCAACGTATGATACTGTAACCTCTCTGTACATCAGTTTGATAATAAAAATTTGAGAAAAAAAAAAATTTGGGCTGGGAATATTGCCGAGTGGCAAGAGTGCTTGCCTCCTACACATGAGGCTCTCGGTTTGATTCCCCAGCACCACATATATGGAAAACGGCCAGAAGGGGCGCTGTGTCTCAGGTGGCAGAGTGCTAGCCTTGAGCTGGAAGAAGCCAGGGATGGTGCTCAGGCCCTGAGTCCAAGGCCCAGGACTGGCCAAAAAAAAAAAAAAAAAAAAAAAAATTCATATGGATTTTTCCTTACTCTGTTATTTCTTTTTTTTTTTCCTTCAAATTTTTATTATCAAACTGATGTACAGAGAGGTTACAGTTTCATATGTTAGGCATTGGATACATTTCTTGTACTGTTTGTTACCTTGTTCCTCATACCCCCCTCCCTCCTCCCTCTTTCCCTTTCCCCCATGGGGTGTTCAGTTCACTTACACCAAACAGTTTTGTAAGTATTGCTTTTGTAGTTGTTTGTCTTTTTTTACCTTGTGTCTCTCAATTTTGGTATTCCCTTTCAATTTCCTAGTTCCAATAGCAGTATACACGGTTTCCAATATTCTCAGATAAGATTACAGAGATAGTGTAGGTACAACCACAGGAAGGTGATACAAGAAGATCATCAATAGTAAAAGCTACAGATACACATGGGACATTGAAAGTAGTTACAACTGTGATATAACAATTGTCTCCATAACATGGAGTTATTTCACTTAGCATCATCTTAGGTGTTCATAAGGGTATAGCTATTGGGCCTTGTGATGCTCTGCTATGACTTGCCTAAACCTGTACTAATTATTCCCAATAAGGGAGACCATAGAGTCCATGTTTCTTTGGTTCTGGCTCACTTCACTTAGTATAATTTTTTCCAAGTCTTTCCATTTCCTTACAAATGGGACAATGTCATTCTTTCTGATAGAGGCATAAAATTCCATTGTTTATATGTACCACATTTTCCTGATCCATTCGTCTACTGAGGGGCATCTGGCTTGGTTCCAGATTCTCACTATGACAAATTGTGCTGTGATGAACATTGTTGTGCTGGTGGCATTACTGTGATTTTGTTTGTGGTTTTTGGATAGATACCCAAAAGTGGGGCTGCTGGGTCATAGGGGAGTTCTATATTTAGCCTTCTGAGGAATCTCCATATTGCTTGCCAGAGTGGCTGAACCAGTTTACATTCCCACCAACAATGAAGTAGGGTTCCCTTTTGGCCACATCCCCTCCAACAATTGCTATTGTTAGTTTTCTTGATATATGACATTCTTACTGGAGTGCGATAGAATCTCAATGTTGTTTTGATTTGCATTTCTTTTATGGCCAGTGATGTAGAGCATTTTTTCATATGTCTCCTGGCCATTCTCATTTCCTCATCAGAGAAGTCTCTTTGTAAGTCTTTAGCCCACTTGATGAGGGGGCTATTGGTTCTTTGCGGTTTTGTTTTGGAAGAGGTAATTTTTTTAGTTCTGCATATATTTTAGATATGAGGCCTTTGTCCATTGAATGGCCGGTAAAAGATCTTCTCCCAGTCTGTGGGCTTACTGTTTATCTTGCGAGCTATGTCCTTTGACATGAAGAAGCTCTGCAGTTTGATGCAGTCCCATTTGTCCAACCTTTCTTTGATTTGTAGCCTTTCTGGGTCTTTGTTAAGGAAGTTCTATCCTGTGCCAAGGAGCCCAAGTGTTTCTCCTACTCCTTCCTTTAGTGTTTTCAGGGTGTCTGTTTTGATTTCGAGGTCTTTAATTCATTTGGAATTGATTTTGGTGCAGGGTGATATATAAGGATCTAGTTTTAGTTTGTTGCATGTGTTGAGCCAGTTTTGCCAGCACCATTTGTTAAAGAGGCTATCTTTCTTCCATACTATTGTTTTAGCTCCTTTACCAAAGATTAAGTAGGCGTAGTTCTGTGGGTTCATTTCTGGGTCTTCAATTCTGTTCCATTGGTCTTCAGGCCTGTTCCGGTGCCAATACCAAGCTGTTTTTATTACTATTGCTTTATAATACAGCTTGAAGTTGGATATTGTAAATCCTCCAGCACTGTTCTTTCTGCTTAGAATTGTTTTTGTTATTCTAGGTCTTTTATTGTTCCATATGAATTTCTGGATTGCTTCCTCTATTTCATTGGTATTTCATTGGTATTTAATTGGTATTTCATTATAAAAGTGATAGTAACGGTTTCTCTAGATTTGTCTTAATAATCCATGTAATTCAGTGAATGTAGTTCTTGAAAGGGTGCATTTCCACACATTATAATCATGTAGCAAAGATTTTCTGTATTTTTAGTATACATAGTTTGGAACATATGAGTACTTTATTTATTTATTAGTTTGTTCTTCTAATTGCTACTTCCAGAATTGTAGAGAGTGTTTGACTTGTAAAAGTTGTGCTTTCTTGACCTTCTAAAATAGAGATCGCAATATCTTTTTTGCAGTGTTAGTGATGATACATTAAAATATGTAGTGCCTTATCTACATGTCAGGTGACCAATGGCTTTTTCTCCGTCACATAACAGAAATGGTACCCCAGTTATGGCTCATGACAAGATGATATAGTATGGTCAGAGGCATGGTCTCAAAATACAAATTGTTATTGTGACTTAGTTATATTCTTGGTTAGATTAAATGTCTTCATTCTGAGTCTCATAATGAACTTTTATTTTAAAATATTAATGTAATTTGTACCTGCATATTTGCACTGGGTTTTATGATGGAGTCTTGACTTCATTTTGAAAACAGCAAACCCATGGTTTTTTTCATCTCCTCAAAAGAGGCAAAATATGCATAAATATCTATCGGTAAGAAATTCCCCTTTATCTCTAGGCATTGTTGCCTCACACCTCAAATTCAATCTACAGTATTCCGAAGTCTTAGGATCATAGTTCAAAGTCAGACCTTGCACAAAAGTTCATAAGACATTGTGTCCAACCGAACTATACAAAAGCTGGAAGCAGAGATGTGGCTCAAGTAGTAGAGACCATCCTTGAACAAAAAACTCAGGGACAATACTTAGGCCTTGAGTTCAAAGCCCAGGACTGGCAAAAAATAAAACCCCCTTTTCAAAGGATACAGACATATTATTATTGAGCAACATAGAACAGGACAAATAATTAAGAAAATCGATTTGGCTCTATTTATGAAAGGATGGAGGAAGAGAAATGAACATTTACTTTCACTAAAGTTCCTAGAGAATGTTTATGTGTATAAGAAATTTTCAGATTTCTGGGCCTTTGTTGAGGAAGTTTCTTCCAGTGCCAAGGAGTCCTAGAGTTTCTCCTATTTCTTCTTGTAGAGTTTTCAGGGTGTCTGATTTTATTTCCAGGTCTTTGATCCATTTGGAGTTGATTTTGGTGCAGGGTGATATATAGGGGTCTAGATTTAGTTTGTTACAGGTGTTGACCCAGTTTTGCCAGCACCATTTGTTGAAGAGGCTGTTTTTTTTCCAACCTATATTTTTAGCTTCTTTGTCAAAGATTAGGTAGTTGTGGGTCTGTGGGTTCATTTCTGGATCTTCAGTTCTGTTCCATTGGTCCTCAGGCCTGTTCTTGTGCCAGTTCCAAGCTGTTTTTATTACTATAGCTTTGTAGTACAATTTAAAGTTTGGTATTGATATTCCTCCTGCACTGTTCTTTATACTTATGATTGCTTTTGCTATTCGAGGTTTTTTTTTTATTGTTCCATATGAATTTCTGAATTGCTTCCCCTAACTCATTGAAGAATGATGTTGGGATATTGATGGGTATTGAATTGAATTTGTAGATAGATTTTGGTAATATTTCCATTTTCACAATGTTAATCATCCCAATCCAGGAGCATGGGAGGTTTTCCATTTCCTTAGTTTTGCCTTAATTTCCCTTTTTAGGTTTTTAAAGTTCTCATCATAGACTTCTTTACTTCTTAGGTTAAGGTTATTTCTAGTTATTTTATGCTATTTGAGGCTATTACAAAGGATATTGATTTTCTGATTTCAGCCTTGCTCTTCAGGTTGTTAGCATATATAAAAGCCATTGATTTTTGAGGATTTATTATATATCATGCTACTTTGCCAAAGTTTTGGATCAGCTCTTGTAGCTTGGGAGTAGACGCTATGGGGTTCTTTAGGTATAGGACCATGTCATCTGTGAAGAGAGAAAGTTTAATTTCATCTTTTCCTATTTGGATCCCCTTTATGTTCTCTTCTTGCCTAATTTCTCTGACTAGGAATTCTAATACTATGTGGAAGAGGAGAGAGCGGACATCACTGTCTTGCTCCTGATTTTAAAGGGAATGGCTGTAGCTTTTCACTGTTTAGAATTATGCTTGCTGTTGGTTTGTCAAAGACTGCCCTTATTATATTCAGGAATGTTCCCCAGAATCCCAGTTTTTCCAGAGCTTTTATCATAAATGGGTGCTGAATTTTATCGATCACCTTTTCCACATCTAGTGAAATAACCATGTGATTCTTGCTCAGGCTGATGTGATGGATTATATTAACTGACTTGTGTATATTGAATCAACTTTGCATCCCTGGAATGAACCCAGTTTGATCATGGTGTATGATTTTTTTGATGACTTGTTGAAGTCAGTTGGCCAGAATTTTGTTGAGGAGCTTTGCATCCAACAAATCAAAGAAAGGCTGGACAAGTGGGACTGTATCAAACTGCAGAATTTCTGCAGGGCAGAGGATATAGCTCCGAAAGTAACTAGAAAGCCCACAGATTGGGAAAAGATCTTCACCAGCCATACAACAAAGACCTGATATCTAAAATATACACAGAACTCAAAAAGTTAAATTCCTCCAAAACAAACAATCAAAGAACCAACAGCCCTCTCAACAAATGGGCTAAAGACCTAAAAAGAGACTTCTCTGAAGAGGAAATGAGAATGGCCAAGAGTCACATGAAAAAGTGCTCTACATCACTGGCTATAAAAGAAATGCAAATCAAAGCAACATTGAGATACCACTTCACCCCAGTAAGAATGTTTATTATCATTAAATCTAATAATAACAAATTCTGGAGAGGATGTGGCCAAAAGGGAACTCTACTACATTTTTGGTAGGAATGCAAACTTGCTCAACCCCTCTGGAAAGCAGTGTGGAGTTTCCTAAGAAGGCTAAACACAGAGCTCCCCTACAACCCAGCAGCCCCACTTTTGGGAATCTACCCAAAAGACTAAAAGCAAGACCACACACTAAAGCCACCAGCACAACTATGTTCAACGCAGCACAATTTGTCATTGCTAAAACATGGAACCAACCGAGATATCCCTCAGCAGATGAGTGGATTAAAAGAATGTGGTTCATATACAGAATGGAATTCTATGCCTCCACAGAAGGAATGACACTACCCCATTCGTAAGGAAATGGAAGGACTTGGAAAAAAATCATACTAAGTGAAGTGACCCAGACCCAAAAAAACATAAACCTTATTGTGTCCCTCATAGGGAATAGCTAGTACAGGAATAGGGTCATGGTAGAAGACAAATTACCCCCAACAACTACACCCATATGACCACATAAGAAGATGCCAAGTGAAATGAACTCCATGTTACTGAAACAGAGTTATATACCACTGTTGTAATTATTCTCAATATGCCACGTGAACTCACAATACTTTTTTTTCTCTTTTTCCTTGTCAGTTTGTTTGACTGAGTGGTTTGTCTAGTTTTGTTTCTCTTGTATTCCCTTCCTTTGGCTGTACCCTCGCTACCACTGTACTACATCCAAGTACCTTGGATATTGTCTGATACAGGTAATAGAACTGGGGAAGGGAGAGGGAATACCAAAATCGAGAGACAAAGAACAAAAAGACAAACCATTCTAAAAGCAACACCTAGAAACCATTTAGTGTAAACCAATTGCACAACTCTTGGGGGGAGAGGGAAAGGGGGAAGGGGAAAGGGGAAATGAGGGAGGAGGTAATAAGTAGAACAAGAAATGTACTCACTGCCTTTCATATGAATCTGTAACCCCTCTGTATCACATTTTGACAATAAAAAATTGAAAGAAAAAAAAAGAAATTCTCAATTTTCTGCAGAAAATTTTCAGAAAAGCATTAGCACTAGTGTCATTGAGCCACTGATGAGATGTGTGACATTGGGTCAAGAAGAGTTCTTTCAATTAAAGGTCCAGGCATCAGGTGCTGAGCATGCATGTCGCTTTTTGCCTCCTTGATGGGATAATGGCTGAAGTCTTAAGGAAGAGGACCTATAAAACAACTTTATTTCTTGCTTTGTCTGCATTGGAATTTGAGGTTTGTTTTGAAGCAGAAGATTAAGCTGTGTAATTATGTCAAATTTTATCTACTTATTTGCTCCTTCCATACTGAGTTTTTCTAGGTGCATGTTCACTTTCATTTGAAGAAGGTCTGGCTCTGATGCCTTGCTCTGATAGTCTACAATTCTGGTGGAAGCTACAGTGGGAGAAATGAACAAGGTGATGGGGGAGATTAATCATACCAGGAAAACATTTAAAATGGAACTCTGGACCAGTGTGGACTAAATGTTCTAAGAAGTTCAGAGACATTAAGGGCATTTTAAAACAGAGAATCTAGCTCCAGATAACTAACCCTCAAACTCCATAATACGAATTATGTGCTAATATAATTGCAGTTCTAATCTGCTTGACACTTTAATTTAATGAATTAATTATGACATTAGTGAGGGTTGTTTTTAAAGTACCATCTAAATAATTTACTAATTTATTTACTTGCAGACAGATAGTCTTGGATTTACCTTGCAGGAAAAAAATAGCACTTTGGTACAAGCATGCACCAATCAAAGTGTGTCTTCATCCTAGCTAAAATCTGTAATCAGGGAGAAAATACTGGAATCCCAGTCCTTATATTCTTATGTGTCCTGATGGGGAGAATGCTGGTGCCATATGAGAACATCCTCATTTCTGTAACTTGTATTTGAGTGATCTGTTTGTTCAGGTTGACTCTAATGTTAAAAGAGCAATATAAGAAGGAAGAGAGCTGGGCACAGGTAGCTCACCCCTGTAATCCTAGATACTCAGGAGACTGAGATATGAGGGTTACAGTTCAAAGTCAGCCAAGGCAGGAAAGTCTATGATACTCTTATCTCCAATTTACTACCAGAAGTGGCACTGTGACTTAAAGTGGTAGAGTGATAGCCATTAGCAAAAGAGCTTAAGGACAGTACTTACACCCTGAGTTCAAGGCCCAGGATCGTGAAAAAAAAATGTGATCCTCTTCTAGGGGTATCCTATACATATACTAATTATTACAAATGAGGTAAACCATGGAGTCTAGATTTCTTTGAGTCTAGTTTACTTCACTTAATATGAATTTTCCCAAGTCTTTCCATTTCCTTAGGAAAGGGGAAACATCATTCTTTGATAGAAGCATAGAATTCCAGTGTGTGTGTGTGTGTGTGTGTGTGTGTGTGTGTGTGTGTGTGTGTGTGTGTATCACTTGGTCCATTCATCTACTGAGGGGCATCTGGGTTGGTTCCATATCTTAGCTATGGTAAATAGTGATGCAATGAACATAGTTGAGCTGGTAGCTTTAGTGTGGCCTTGTTTATGCTTGTTTGGCTAAATGCCCAGGCGTGGGATTGCTGGATCAGAGGATTCTATGTTTATTCTTTTGAGAAACCTCCATACTGCTTTCCAGAGGTGTTACATCACTTTATGTTCCCAACAGCAGTGTAGTAGAGTTCTCTTTTGGCTATATCCCTACCAGCATCTACTATTATTTTTCTTGATAATCATCATTCTTACTGGGTGAGGTGGAATCTCAATGTGGTTTTGATTTGCATTTCTTTTATGGCCAGAGATCTTGAACATTTATTCATGTGTCTATTGGCTATTCTATTTCCTCTCCACTGAAGTCTCTTTTTAATTCTTAGCCCACTTATTAATGGGGTGGTTGTTTCTTTGAGGATTTTTTTACTGGGGGGGGGCTTAATTTTTTGAGCTCTAGGTATGTGTTTTATATGAGGCCCTTGTCCACTGTAGAGCTAGTGAAAATCTTCTCCCAAACCATGGGCTTTCTATTTGTCTTGCCAGCTATGTCCTTTGCCACTCAAATCTCTTCAGTTTAATGCAATCCCATTTATCCAGCCTATCTTTGATTTATGGTGACATGAACTCCAAGATATTGAAACAATAGATTTATTGCTGTTGTTGTTGTTGTTGTTGTTGATGATGATGATGATGATGGTGTTTTATTTCTTTTTTTAAAAATTTTTTCTTGTTTATCCCCTGATGTCATTGGATGGTTTTTTGTTTGTTTGTGTTTTGTTTGTTCTGGTATCTTGTGTCTTGAATATAAGTTTATGATTTGGGGAAGGGAAAGGGAATAAGAAAATGGTTAGAAAAAGGACAAAGTGTGAACTAAATGTGAAATCACCTCTTGGGTGGTGGTTCTCTAGTGTTGTCACATCTCATTACAGTAATATGACTTTGAAAATGACTTTGGCAGACCATTTATACTTTGTCTTTAGATGCTAGCTTCTAAAGAATAGCTCACAAAGATATCCTTTTCCTAGCACCAACTTTCTATAACTGAAATATTGGCAGGACTACTGACAAGCTGAGAGTTTAAATAGTGGAAAGCAGAATCTGAGAATGTGTCTGCACTCACAAATCAGAATAATTAATATAAATTTAGGAGTAATAAGCAATTCATTCCACAATTATTCATGTTCTCTCATGTGCCGGGTAGGGTTCCTGGCTAGGGCTCTGGGTCTTATTCTTTAATTTAAAAAGAAGACAATTTTAAAATATAGGCATATATATATATATATATATATATATATATATAAGGCTTAGGAAATAAAGAGGGAACCATTTTGTAGAATCATAATTGGGAGAGGCTCATTAAGAAATGAGGGAGGCAACATATATGTGGACACGTGAAGAATTCAAGGCCGCAGCTGAAGCAAGAGGTAATGTGAGGTGTGAGCCCTGAAGGGAGAGGGGAAGACATAAGTCAATTACATGATGCCGATTATGACTTTTACATTCATATATAGATATACAAAAATATTTTTATCCACATTATGCTTCAGTAGCATATTTGAACATTTTTTATTTTAGTTCTGTTGATTTATTTTGCCTTTGATTCCCCAGTAAGATCTGCAATTAGATGTGTAGACTCCCTGACACCCTGAAAGTCTCTCTCAGCCTGCAAAATTTAATCAGCTTCATCTGTCATTGTATCTTGTTGCTCATGTTAAACATTCTCTAAATAATCCATCAGCCCTGTCTCCATCCTCTCCCACTTGGCCCTGGCCATGTTCCACCTCCCATTGATTAGAGAGGACACTCCCTTCCTTTAGGACTAGCAGTTAAGCTGGCCTAGAGTGTCACACACTGTATCCTGGTGAAAGAATGTGTTCCTGGCCAACATGTCTCCACAGCTCATTGATCTCCCTCTAGAGAAAGACTGATGTGTCTCCTTAATGAGTTTTCTTTTGAATGATTTAAACTTGATGCTGAGCTGAATAAAGGCTTATTTGGAGAATTTGGCTTATCGTAGGGGTCATCTTGAGAATTGCTATTTCCACCTTTGCATAGGGAGATACAAACCTCTCCTTGCAAGTAGCTACCATCACGTGCGGTGGAATTAGACACCAATTTTACCTCAGAAAGCTTGGATTCAAGGGTAGTGAGGACATGTTCATACTAATGTAGTCAGGTATCACCTCTGCCCCATCCTTGGGACACACCAGCAGACTAAAGCCCTCTGGCTATTTGGAAGGAAGTAGGAATGTTCACTAAGGAGTAATCCAGAAGAGTATAGAATTCTGGCTGTGATAGTTGGTGGGAATGAGCTGGGTGATCACAGATTGGTGTGACCTGGAGGGAAAGCCAGCAACCTGTTTGAGAAGTAATACCCGCTACTTTGCTGAGAAGTCTCACATCCAATGAGAGTCATTAACTCAAAGATGTTTCTAGCAAAATAGGAATCAAGGAGGAGCAGAACTTAGCAGAAGTCTTCTATGGCCTATTAAGCCAAAGAAGAAATACTTGATTAAATATTCCATCAGGGTAATAGGATGTTGGGGTAGAAATTAACAGCTCACATTAATGAGACAGGGGAGAAAGTTTAAAAAGATAAGCAGGAAATATCTTAAATGATATTAAAGATTTAGTATTTTGCTTTGTATGTTTATATTATGTTGTTGATATTTCCTTATCCTATAATATGGGCATTAGGGATGGGTTGCCTTACTACCATTTCGAAAATGATTGACATTGAAAATTAAGTTATTGTCATTAACTCCTTTTCTAACAAATTTTGAATACTCATGGTAAATAGGTATTGGCTTCTTTTAAATTAAAAGTAAGAAGACATAGGAGTTTGTGAGAATCCCAAACTTCTGAGTTTTAATTTATTATGAAAACATGATGAAAATTAGGCTTTCAATTTAGGGGAAAAGAAGTAAGTGTAAGCTTTCAGTGCTCAGTCAAGCTCTTCCTGCTTAAACATCCCCAGACCTGGAATCAAAAGCCTGTACCGGGCTGGGGATATGGCCTAGTGGCAAGAGTGCCTGCCTCATATATATGAGGCCCTGGGTTCGATTCCCCAGCACCACATATACAGAAAATGGCCAGAAGTGGCGCTGTGGCTCAAGTGGCAGAGTGCTGGCCTTGAGCAAAAAGAAGCCAGGGACAGTGCTCAGGCCCAGAGTCCAAGCCCAGGACTGGCCAAAAAAAAAAAAAAAAAGCCTGTACCACCATCAAGGGCATGCTTTAAAGTATTTGAATTATCATATTATCTTTACACAATGCATTTTTCAACTATAAAGCCCATCAGAAAGAAAGTACACTCATAGCAGACCTTAATTTTATTTGATAGGATTATTATTCTTAAAAATTAACCTCTAGGGTTCATATTCTTAGGTCGAGGAGGCAGACATTTTTGAAATGCTTCCTGAAATTCCACTGCACTCTTCTAAGTGTCTGTGGGAGTTAAATAAGATGAAACAAAGTAGAAAGAAAAGTTTGTTTCATCAATTATAAACCTTTCTTATGCGCACAGATAACTTCAATGTTTTCATTGTAAAAGTCTTAAATTCATGTGCTGTTATAATGGTAAATACTCAACTCTATTCTGAGTTCAAATACGCATTTATTTTCTGTTACCTCTGACAAAGTTTCCCATTTTTTTCATTTTGCAAAGACTGGACATGACAAGTGTTAAGAGCCACAGCTTATGTTTATGACTCAGAATTGAAATTCATTTCTGATAATATAAGTATTACCTTGTCATACTGCTATACTTTTAAGAACCTCAGTTTGTCTGTCTGTAAAATAGAGGTGAAAACAAACATTGCACAGTTCCTAGAGTGAATTATTTAAGACACCAACTGCAAACCTTTACCTGCTTCTAATACACAGAAACTTCTCTTTGAGCACTAGTTTCAGATATTATCAATTGAATATTAATCTTATTCCAAACTCAATAAACTTGTTAGTAGAAAGATTTAACCCTAAAATTCATATAAACCAGATCCTGCAATTTTTTTCTGAAAAAAATGAAGGTACTACCAAATATAAACTCTTGACTTCGGGAAATTATTTAGTGAACTTTAGTTTTCTAATCTGTACAACTGAAATAATAACCTAGAAAACAAGGTATTGGGAGCAGTGAATGGTTTTAGGAGAAAAAAATGATATGTCAATGGCTTATTGAAGATGTTCAATGTTTTGAGTGGCATCAGTAATGCTTACTAATAATAATTGTTATTAACATACAGTAAGGAAGAACTAGAGAGAGAACTTGGGAAAGGAGAAAAGTGAGAGATTAGGAAAGATAATAATGTCTCAAATGGTAGGTATAAATCATATAGAAACTAGAATAACCACTTGAAATAACCTCTCTGCTAAGAGGCTCATACTTTCTTATGCCAGCAACATTATTCATCATTTAATATTTACGACTAAACCAGAGCCATGCTTACTGCAGAGCCCTATCCAGCCTTCATTGGGGTTCCATAAATCACAGAAATCTGCTGTTTTGTTTTCATTACCAACTCAATTCCTGATGATCATTTCTGTTAAGTTGTGACTTTAAATACTGTAAGCTTTAGATTTATAACAGAGTGTTTTATATATATATATGAATTTTGTTATATATATGGATTTTTTCTTTAAAATACATCTGATCCTCTTAGATGAGTATTAAGCAAACTATTGATAGAACATGAAAACCTAAAACCTTGGAGTTTGCTGAATCTATCTAAAATAGAAGGTCAGTAAGGAACTAGAAAAATAGGTATTGGTGGAAAATTAGAAATAATGGTGAAAGGGAAATAGTTCTTTAAAAAATGGATAAGCAGATGAAGGATTTGGAATATTTTCCCCTAGATTTGTACCAGAAAAAATCAATTCCATAGGTTGTTTGTAGTCTTTACTCACTCAACTTAGTGTGAATGTTCATATGTATTTTCTTATTCTGTGCTGTGCCAGATGCTTTGTGTGTAGTGTTATAAACCATATTCTCTTATGAACTTGGGATAGGCTGCCTGACCTGGGTTTGGGTAACGGAATTAGTGGTTGATTGAACTATGAATTCATTGACACTCACTCCAGAATCATAGGGATGCATCGAATCCCTTTTCCAATAAATGGATTTTCTTATGTTTGGGTTAATGCTGATCATGCATTAACTAGAAGAATTTTATTTCTCTGATGCCATATCATCAGTTTTATTCATTGTGTTGGACATTCTTGAACCTTTCTAGTTCATTTACTTCTGGTTTTGTCATGCCTTTGTCACATTGTATTCAGCTATGTCCTTTCTGGTACTAGGTTGTGTACAACAGATTATACTTCTCAACTGGTCATCTCTTCTCAGTCAGTAGGCACAGCCTCTTACCCTTCTACTCTGGAAGACATTCTCTAAGCTCAATTATTTAAAAAATCAGTGTTGGATAACCTGAGATGCATTCACTCAGGAATGGATATCCTAAGGCAAATCTTGGGAAACAGGTCAAGAATGCTTTCATTCTAATTTTCATTTTCTTACATAATTGTTCCCCACATGTTGTCTCCTGCTTTCTCTAGACCTTAAGCAGCATGTCTCCATTTTTACTCTCAGGTTAGCATTTGTCTACATACATTGCACAATTCATGCAACATGTAACTGGAATTGCTTCAAAAATCAAATCTCTGTCCTGGTGAAGGTGGAGGTGACATTATAATAGGTACATATCACCAGTAAACATGGACAATGAACATGTAAACAGAATTAGGCCAAGGAAGTAGTTTGTTTTCATGTCTTTCCATGTAATTATAGAAAACAATATACTTGAAGAAAGTGAGAGTAAAGTGTTTGAAATGTGAAAAGGGAGAACGTTCTAGACAGAGTAAGTAGCAAATACAGACATGGAGGGAGGAACAACACATGTAGCAAAGGAGCTCAAACTGATGGTACAGTGCAAGCTGGAGGAGAGGCAGAAGATGAGTTCTCAGAGGGAGACTGGGCTAATGGATTGAGTAGGGCCACCAGAAGGAAGTTATATAGGGAGAACACATAAAACACTGTAGTGCTCAGGCAGGGGGACGCTGAATATTGACCTTTTATTTGGGATCTTATAGGAGCTGCCAGCATGCACATTGCAGTCTGGTCAGCATTAGGGACAAATGCCTGCCCCCTGGAACCAGAAGAAACAAACACAGCCACTGCAAGCAATTCTTTGGAGAAGTTTGAAAATGTGAAGATTTAGCTTTTCCATCAGAAAAAAGAATTCCAAGCTTTTCCAAATAAGTGAAGAAAACCCATGTGACCAAAAGCTTAAAAATCCTAGCATTTATATGTATTATCAGGACGGAGAGGAAGATTAAAGTTTATTTTCTCACGGTTCTCTTTTGTTTGGTTTTTGTATGGAGGAATAAAAGACATATTTGTAGACAGAGGATTTATCCAGTAGAGGAAAATTGTGACCCTTCTCCCTTAATGTGTGTTTCCTTGATATGTTCCTGCCTCGTATCTCCCATGTCTAATTCCTTAATTAAGGCACTCTTCCTCTTGCATAACTCTCAAGCATTATGATATAAATAGCTTTGTGGTACTCTTTTATGCATTTTACAGTAAGGAAATTGGAAGAAATTTCTATAATCTAATTGTTATGTCTGATAGTCTTGAAGTCCCCCAGACTCCTAGTGCAGTTTTTCAAAAAATAATAAAAAACCATTACTCACATCACCCTTGCTGAGACATGTCAAAATGAAAACCACAGTTTAACTACTAGGAGAGGTGTTTTTTTGTGTTTTTTTTTTTAGTCTGTTGTAGGGTTTGAACTTAGGGCCTGGATGTAGTCCCTGAGCCCTTTTTGTTCAATGCTAATGATCTGCCAATTTGAGCCACAGTGCCACTTCCAGTTTTTGAGTGGTTAATTGGAGATAAGTTTCTTACAGGGAATTTTCTGTCCAGTCTAGCTTCTAACCATGATCCTCAGATTTCAGTCTCCTGAATAACAAGCATTACAAGCATGAACCACTGACACCTGGCTAGAGCTGAAATTTTTATCCATTAGCTATCATTGAAACTTTTCTCAACCACATGCAAAAACAATTCACTGAGATTGACTGAGGTTAAGAAAATGTCTTCACTTGCCCAGCAGGCATGAAGTTTTGGGCTCAATCCTCAGCACTGAATTATTGGTGTATGGAAGAGTGCATGTGAATATGTGCATATGTGTGCTCATATGTGTATGTGGGATATGTGTATGTAAGAATATGAATTGTGTGTTTGCATATATGTGAATGTACATGTGTGTATGTGAGTATATGTATGTGTATGTGAAAATGTGTGTGTGGATACAGATGGAAATAGTAAAGAGATATTGCTTAAGAAACAGTATTACTGTAAAATAAAAGATGAATTTTCCTATCAAATTTAACTTTTTACTTGCTTTAGTCAACACAAGCAACAGGAATTTGTTTTTATGTATTATCTCTAGTTTCTGGTACTAGTGATAGTTGTTTTACCATTTTGAGGAAAATTTAAAAATGTTTCTGACTGTTCAGATAGTGTATATCATCACTCTTGTAGAACTTAAAGGGCACAACAAATGAGTTACTTTTACAAATTTCATGAAAATCCATGCCTAACATTAAAAGATCCATGAAGAAAAACAAATCCATTTATTTTCCAAATCAGAGATTTCAAAATATTACTGGGTTCTGGTGGCTCATACTTGTAATCTGAGCTATTGGGGATATAGGGTTGGGAACATTGAGATTTAAAACCAGATTGTATGAAAGGAAGTTCATAAGAGCTCATCTCAACAGCAAAATCTGAGCAGAGTGACATGTACTTGTCATTCTATCTACAAATATATATACAGGAACAAATAGGATCCTGGCTCTTACTTTACTCATCTACTCTCCAAAGAAATTGTATTTTCTTTCCTTGGTATCACATCTTTCCAGGGCTTGTCTGAGACTCCCAGTCTTCTCTGCTTGTTTTTCAATTAAAACTTTTACTTTGAGAGACAGGAGGAATTGTGTGAACTTTCTTTTCTTTAGCCTTTTCAATATTTTACCATGCCTTAGATTAGATACCCCCTGCCTGGAAATAAATTTCAAGTGTCATTAGATTCTTCTACCCAGAATCATCTTCACTAACTCAAATTTTAAAACATATCTCAGTTTATATAAAAACAAGAAATTATCCACTGAAATTTTTCTGTTATTTCTATATGATTAGATTTGTCTCAACTTTACAATTTATATACCTTTATTTGGAAAGCCAAGTCAAAATTCATTTTTTTATTCTCCAGAGGAATCTCACATGCAAACACACTTTTCATTTTCAGCAATGAGCACCTCAGCTTATTGGGAAGCTCCTACTATCTTTGTTTAAAGGTAACAGTGTAAGTTGGACACTCCTTTGTGGTTCACACCTGTAATCCTAGCTATTCATGGGTGGTTTATACCTGTAATCCTAGCTATTCATTGGTGGTTCAGAGCAGCAATCCTAGCTATTCAGGAAGAAAGTATCAGTATACCCTGGAAGCCATGGCAGAAAAGTTTGTGAGGTCCTCTCTTAAAAATAACTAGCAAAAATCAGGAATACAGGTGAAACCAAAATGGAACAATGCCAGCCCAGAAAATATAAGGCCTTGAGTTTAAACCCCAGTATTGTCAAACAGAATTCAGAGTATCTTGTTGCAGAACTGCCCTCCAGGATCGAATTAACCACACCCATTTTTCTAAGAAGTTCTCTCTCTCTCTCTCTCTCTCTCTCTCTCTCTCTCTCTCTCTCTCTCTCTCTCTCTCTCTCTCTCTCTCTCTCTCTATCTATCTCTTTTTAAGAGATAGGGGTTTCCAGACACCATTGGCTCATATCTGTAATTCTAGCTTTTCAGGAGGCTGAGATCTGAGAATTAAAGTTCAAGCCCAGACAGAGCAGGAAAATATCCCTTAGATACTTATCTCTAATTACCCACCAAAAATCTGGAAGTAGAGCTGTGGTTCAAATGATAGAGTGCTAGCCAAGATAGAGACAGAGTGAGACACACACACACACACACACACACACACACACACACACACACAGAGAGAGAGAGAGAGAGAAGAGAGAGAGAGACTATATAGGGCAGACACAGGCATAAGCTCCCTTAAATAATCTTTAATTTCATGTCTGTTCACAGAAAAAGTCCCAAGCCAGACATCGCAGGCAGCCTTGTCTAGATTCAGCACCTCTTGTGTTTGGGGGTAAAAACATAGACTGTTGGTCTCAGGTCTGCTTGAAGTATGAGCTGAACTGGCAGTGATGATTCCATGCCTACTCCTAGCTTAATACAGACATCTATCTCCATTATCAAGACTCAGACCTGTAACATCCCTGCTCTGTGCTATGTTTAAATATATCACAGGCCTGAAGACTCCAGTGAGGAATGAAGCTGCCACCAGAAAGCCAAATCGGAGCCAGGAAGATGTGACTCTGTCTGCCACACACACTTATTTAGATCCAATTGTTAATGTTTAGGAGCAGGGAAAAGGCTCCCTTTCTTGTTCGATTGAATGATGAGAGCATATCTGCTGTCTTGATAAGACTGTGACTAGAGTGGAATTTGGTCCAGAAGGTAGAGGAAACAGGCTCCCTGTAGGCTACAGGACTTCTGGCTTTTTTTCAGTGTCTGTGCCAGACAAATTGCCCTATTCATCTCACAAACTGTTTTTAAAGTTAATCACACTGAGCTTTTCATGTATATTTGCCTGACAATAAATGGGTTTAGGAGTAAGGTGGGAGAGCACAGAGATAACTAAGTCTTTATTAGGAGAGAAATGAGAAACTTCTCTCATCAATTAGACTTTTGTGAAAATCAACCCAGTGATAGTAAGAGGATAATTAGAGAAAGTCTTCATTTTGCTTGAAAAACTAAAAATAATGAGGAGGAATTTCAAAGTATTTTAAACAAATGCCATACTAAGACTTACTTACTATCTGTTCCCTTTCATACATCTATCTCCTTAAAATATTATAATTCTTGTCTCAAATTTTATTGGCAGAGTAATTTTTAAGTGTAATACATTAAAATCAAATAAGGCCACTATAATTTAGACTATCAAAATCCATATGGATACAGCAATATTTATTTAGCTTTTCTTCAAATGATATTGTTTATTTCATCTTTTTTTTTTTTTTTTTGGCCAGTCCTGGGCCTTGGACTCAGGGCCTGAGCACTGTCCCTGGCTTCTTACTGCTCAAGGCTAGCACTCTGCCACTTGAGCCACAGCGCTGCTTCTGGCGGTTTTCTGTATATGTGGTGCTGGGGAATCGAACCTAGGGCCTCGTGTATCGGAGGCAGGCACTCTTGCCACTAGGCTATATCCCCAGCCCTTATTTCATCTTTTTAAGAGATAAATTTTGAAGGATTTTAAAAAGCAAGATTAAGCTTTAATAAATATTTAGAGATACTTTGCACTCGCGCACGCGCGCGCGCGCGTGTGTGTGTGTGTGTGTGTGTGTGTGTCTGTTTGTATGCCAGTAGTGGGACTTGAACTCAAGGTAACTTGCTCTTACTTGGGTATTTTGCTCAACACTGGCACTCTCCTACTTGAGCTACATCTCCATTTCTGTTTTTTTTTTGCTGGCTAATTGGAGGTAAGAGTTTAAAGATTTTTCTACCTTGGCTGTCTTTGAACCACAATCCTCAACCTCCTAGTAACTAGATTGCAGGTATAAGCTGCTGTTACCTACTTATATCAAATTAGTTTATAATGACTAAGAGGAAGAACTGCATAATCATATTTCTCACCAAAAGCATTTCTGCCTATTCTTTTCATGGGACTTTGTTGTGCCAGAGACTGTCACTATAAATTAGTGGTATCATATTTCTTATCTAAATATGCTCAAATTTCATGTGTTCCTTCATCATTATGGACAAGCTGTTGCATAAGCTCAATGTTACTAGTTGTGCATCATTTTAGACACTTTGTTTTTCAGAGTTCTGATGTCTTTTCAATCTGTAAGCCTAGCTCTGGCCTCATAAACACAGCTGTGTACCCTGAAGTATGTGGGAATTGGGGAACAGAGCAGCAAACTCTAAGGCAGTTGACGTTACTGCCTGCAAGTGGTGGAATTACATTTATATTGCTAGAATTAAACGCAGAATTATAATGCACTACTTGGAAGCACCATCAAAACCAGCTTAGATACCTGTTTTTTCTGCTCTAGAGAAGGTAGAATTATTACAAGGAAGCAGAGTTATCTTCAGGTAAGCAGTGAGCACCATCCAACACGTCAAAGTTATTTCAGCCTCTTCATGGAAACATGATGATTTTGTTTCAAAAAGATGGTATTCCACATTGGTTGGGTAGAGACAGAATCTTTAAGGGAAGAAGTTTCATTACCTGGTATTTGTTCTTTATTCCTTATTCTATTTTAAAAAGAATTTCCAAAATCAAACTTGGTTTTGAAACAAAATTACGTTCTTCTATTGATCACCTTCTGTCTGGTGACTTCCCATAGTCAAATGTCTTCATAAAAATGACCATTATTTTTTTTTAGTATTGCATTGAATGACAAAAGACAGCTTTTTCAACAACTGATGTTGGCAAAACTGACCATCCACATACAGAAAACCGAAACTAAAGCGTTATGTATCACCTTGCACCAGAATCAATGCTAAATGGATAAATGATCGCAATGTAAGAATACATACCATGAAAATATTAAAGGAAGGAGTAGGAAAAATACTAGGGCTCTTAAGCACAGGTCAAAACTTCCTAAGTAAAGATCAGAATCACAACAAATCAAAGAAAGACTGGACAAATGGGGCTACATCAAGCTGAAGAGCTTCTGCATGGCAAAGAGGAGCTAGAAAGCTAAAGAGAAAGCCCATAGAATGAGAGAAGACTTTTAACAGCTATGCATCAGACAAGGGCTTCATATCTAAGATAAACTCAGAGTTCAAAAAATAATCCCCCCAAATAAAGAAGCACCACCTACTCAATTAATAAGTGGGCTAAGAGACTTCTCAGAAGTAGAATGGAGAATAAACTTTAAGAAATGTTCAAAATTTCTGGCCATAAAAGAAATGCAAATCAAAACAACATTTAGATTTCATTTTACCCCAGTTAGAATGGCCATTATCAAGAAAACTAACAATTACAGATACTGGAGAGGATGTGACCAAAAGGGCCATTGTACTGCACTGTTGGTGGGAATATAAACTTATTCAGCAACTCCGGAGAACAGTATGGAAGGTCCTCAAAAGACAGACATTTGGATTTTATTCAGCAGAGTTTTTAAGTTTCTGAAATCTCCTGAATAATCAAGGATTCTGCAGGAAAAAAAACATAAAATTTTATGGCCTTTATCTACTACTTAGTATCTCTCTCTTCTTTATAAAAGATAAGGTGGCATTTCCTGTTTTCTGGACACTGCTTCCTGTGTTCTCGTTCATTTTTCCCCAAATCACTAAAAGTGATGAATGGGGTTTGTTTTCATTATCCTGTGATCTAATCTGCCTATATTTTCCTTTTACTATGTAGTTGCTAATTGGAAGTCACATATTCTAAAGTAAGCCACCTTAGATGTTACCCTAAATGTTTTACTTACCCTTTTTAGTTTACTAGGAAAATGAAATCTTGAAAATCTTTTTCATGCAGAATTAAACCACACCGAAAAGAATGTATTTACCTGCTGCTATGTCTGCCCAGCATTAGTCCATCCATCCAGAATGGAAATTAGATTTAAGTGACACAAATATTTTCAGGTTGCAGACTGCCTGTCTCAGATCAGCCATGAGTCCCTCTCACTGTATCCTTTGTCCACAATAACTACCTTTTCTCCTTGTAAATAAAGTACTGTCTTTTTTATATTTACTTTCTCCTTCCTGAATGAGGTATATTGGTGATTTTGACTTCTAGTTTGAAAGTTTGTCCCTACCATGCCTCTTCACTGAAAGCCTTTGGTATAAATTCATAAAATGAACCCCATGAGAATAGAAGAAGTCTTGTAGCAGTCAGTCACTATACCTATGATGGCAGCTGGAGAAATCCACTCTCAAGTTCAAATAAAAAGGTGTGAGATCACAGCTGGCTTAACCTTCTCCATATCAAACTTCCCCTTATTATTTTCTTTATTTCTGTCAACTATGGCAGCATGTTTGAAGTCTATGGACATATTTATTTTCCTGTTACAAGTAGGCAAAATGTTTCTTGTTGTCAGAGTTGTATTAAAACCAACTGGCAATTTAGGACAAAGCAATATTTGCTAGGAAAGCTGGGAGCGGTGGCCATCACTGAAGCGAGCATGTTTATATGGCTTACTTTTGTGATCCGATAAGGTAGAGAGGAGTAGGAAGCCTTGTTCTGCTAGGTCAGCAGGCTGTGCAGCTGGGCTCCCAGGAGAGTAATTGACTCAGTTCCAGGTGCTATTCCTCAATGGTGTTGCCAGGACCCCATTTCATTACATTCTCCTGGTACCTGGTACCAAAATGTCACTCAGAGGACATAAGTCAGAGTATGTAATAATGGGCCTTAGAGAGGTTCTCCATAAATCTTCTATTCCTACACAAGAGAACCAACCTGTTCCTGTTGCTGCTCCATTCTCCAGTTTCCTCAGCCTCCTTACATGTATATATCCAGAGATGCTTAGGACTAGATGAGTCATTCACTCTAGTCAGACACATGGGAAACTGAGGCACAAACTAGAAACCCAGTTAGAAAGTGTGCCTTCAACATTGTGAGATGTGATGGCAGCAGAGGGGAGCTGGTCACGGGGCTTGAAGTTCAGAATAATATCCATTGACTCTTGGTCAACCATTGCATGTCATTCTCTATTTGCCATTTCTATTCCTTAACCCTCACGCCCATTTCTCTTTTCCAAGAAAAGAATGTCCAACTGAGACCTCTCTTGAAACAAGACTTTGTCTCAACATAACCCCTACCACCCAATGCCATATATATACATATCTCCTCTGTACCTTGTGAAAACTTAGGTTGTTGTTCTACATCTGCCACTGCCATTTACTCCCTTATTAGAAGTTATTTAATTTTAATTATTTTTATGCAGACATTATATGATCTTTCCTCAGGGCCTGAGCAGAGTTCTTGCTTTGTAAATGACTCAATTGTGTGGATGAAGCACAAGGTCCTGCAAGGACTCCTTGACTCTTTGGATGCTTTCAGGAGTGATTGAATTGTCTTTTCTAAAAAAATAAATTTGTTGGTATTAGAATCAGCTGCCTGTGATTCTTCCAAAATTGTGTTTTGAGAAGAAATTAAATAGAAGAAGAAGAAAGTTAGGATGCTTAGGGGTTCTAAATAGTTGTGAAGAAGTTATTTTATTTTTAAGCCACAAAATGCTTTAAAGATCTCCAAGTAAATTTAAGAGAGGATCTACTGGATTTGAGTTAAGTGCTGGGAAAAAAGTTCCCTTAATTCCCTATCCAAACAATTCACTTTAAATTTATTGGTAGCTATTTCAGAGAAAGATGCGGACCTTGCAATGCTTAGTTTGTTATAAAGAAGATGGTTTTGTCTTCACATGTTTAGCGGAAGGATTAAAGGCAATTTATAGCTTGGGTAGAAAGCAGTTAACAATGGGGTGTCATCGTTTTCATCATCATTTTCAGGAATTACTAACAATATCAACACAACAGAAATTTTACCTCTAAAAGGAAAGACTTTCTTTTGTCTTGCTTTGGGAAAAGCTCTGACTTCCACACTGAGATGCTAATCCAGACTCTGTTTTTCTGTTATCGAAGATAATCTAGCCAGTTGTACAAGAGATTGATTCTGTCATTAGATCATTTGCCACAGAGCTCAAAAAATGCGTTCATAATTAATTTCTTTCTGGAAATTCAACTACAAGATCTTCATAAATTGTTCTTAAGATCAAACTACAATCTAAATCTCTAGAAATGTTTTAGTTTCAATTCTCATGCAAAAACCAGGAGAAGAAATAAATTAGTTAGAAGGTTATTTTCTTTCATTTAGTCCCCCTTTTAAAAGGGTCTCGGGTTGTAGCTTTAAAAAAAAATTACTCTGTTTTTAATTAAGGAAATCAGATTTCAAGAATGTTTTCTTTAAGCTTTTAACCAGGTCCCAAATGTTAAGATCAAAATGTTTGTTTTTTGAAGTGTAAAAATTCATATGAATCTAATCATAGGCATTTATGTGGCCTTATGTACACTTCTGGGAGCAAGAGGCCATTTTTCTCTTTTTTTGTTGTTACTCATAAGTCCCAACCCAAGGCATCATTTGAACCCAGAGCATCTACGGTGTGGTATTTCCTGCAGTGTAAACAGAATAAGAAATGACATGTGTAGGGTTGTGCTTTCCCCACAATGCTCAGACCCCAATTGTAACCCAATAACTCTAACAGAGTTATTGTCTGAAGCTGTTGGGCCACAGATTGGCTTGAACATGCAGAACCTGCTCCCTCCTTGTCACCCTTAAAAAGATAGAATACCAGGCTGTATACTCTGGGAGAAAAGGGTTTGGTTGAAATGATAGTGTCCAGTGGCTCACAACTGTAAGTCCAGCTACACATGAGGCAGACATAAGGAGGATTGTGGCACAAAAACCAATATTAATGAACAAATGTTAACAAGACTCCATCTCAACAAAAACACTAGATGTGGTGTGTGTATGTGTGTGTGTATGTTTGTGTGTGTGTGTGTGTGTGTGTTCCCAGCTATATGCAAGGTGTAATTACAAAGATCATAGTATAGGTCCAACCCCAAGAAACAATGAAAGACCATGCCTGCAAAATAACTAAAGCCCAGGGCTGGGGATATAGCCTAGTGGCAAGAGTGCCTGCCTCGGATACACGAGGCCCTAGGTTCGATTCCCCAGCACCACATATACAGAAAACGGCCAGAAGCAGCGTTGTGGCTCAAGTGGCAGAGTGCTAGCCTTGAGCGGGAAGAATCCAGGGACAGTGCTCAGGCTCTGAGTCCAAGGCCCAGGACTGGCCAAAAAAAAAAATAATAAAAAAAAAATAACTAAAGCCCAACAATGCTGGGCCATGACTCAAGAAGTGAAGCACTGGCCACATAATCTCTGATGTCCTGAGTCCAAGCCTCAATGCTGAAAATAAAAGAGCAAGTAAATAAAAGTTACTTTTCTTTCAGATCTTCTGTATCAAATTTAATCTCGTCTATTGAAAAGCTTATTTTTGAATATTTTCTGATTAAAATTTAAAGCTGTATTGAATAAGGAAAAATAATTCTTTAAAAGCTAATCTCACTCTGCTATCAGAACAGAAGATAATTAAGGTTCATTAAGCATGGAATGCAGTGGCCAGTTCAGATCTGGAATTTATATATTAGCATTTGAGATCTAGAATGGGAAAGATGTGTTAGCACTCTTTCATATCAGGTAGAACTTAATTTTTTTGGTGTGTGCCTGTACAGAGATCTTGTACTCAGGGACAACTCTCTCATTCTCTCTCTCTCTCTCTCTCCCTGCCCCCCCCCCAGCTTTTTGTTTATGGCTGGTACTTTACCAGTTGAGTCAATTATGTCTCTACCAGCTTTTTTACAAGTTAATTGGAAATGGATTATCACAGACTTTTCTGTCCTGGCTGACTTTTAAACAGTGATTTCCAGATCTCAATCAGATCTTTCAGATCTCTGAGTAGCTCGGATTATAGACATGAGCCACTATTGACTGGTGATTTGTTTTGATGAAAAATTTAAAAGACAAAACAGACTGTGTCTGTGTGTGTGTGTTTGTGTGTGTGTGTGTGTGTGTGTGTGTGTGTGTGTGTGTGTAATTTATGGATTGATTCACCTTAAACTGTTTCTGGATTTCTGAGGAATTTAAACACAAGCAGAAAGGTCTTATTTGGATAGCACTAAACGCCTTCCCTTCAAACTCTTCCTTTTATCTTCTCTATTTGTTTTCAGAAAACAAAGATAAGCAAGAAACTTGAACTTTGACATCACAAGGAAAACAGTCTCCATGACCACTTCCACAGAATTTATTTGACCTGAGGATGGGAAAGAAGGGACACCATTCTGATCATTTTTCTGCTTAATTTCCTAAACAATCTTCATATCTAACACAGTTCACTAACCATTCAATTTTACTGTATGTTCATTTATAAATGCAAACACTGTAGCCCAGTGGAATGTGGAAAGTGGAAAATTTGACTTCTTTTTGTCAAAGTTCATGGTGTTATACTGACAGACTCAAACAGCAAGTTTGAGAGACAATATGTACATTAATTCCAGGCATGCTAGACATTAACTTGTGGGACATTTTCTTGAAACAAAACAAAACAACAGTTTTTACTTACAACCAGGATTCTATGAATGGATTTAGGATAATAGATAAAGGTTATTCTGATGAATTGTTTGTATCTGTTTCACATCTGCATAGATAGTTTTTATTTCAGAATACAAGCACCATTTCTATATCATGGTCACTGCTTTCCCATCTCTTGGGTTGTCCTCTAAAACAGGTCCCTTGACACCCTGGTAGAAACGTGTGTAGCCTCATAAATTACATCAGAGGTGTGCTTCTGCTATCCACTTTTATACACACACAAGACTCACTCAGTGTTTTGATAGCATTTATTAACTTTTTTAGATTTTTAAATTTTTACTGCAAAGCTGATATAAAGGAGTTAGAATTAATGAGTCAGGTAATGAGTACATTTCCTTGTGAACAGTGCCACCCCCTCCCTCATTGTCTTCCAGTTTTACCCCCTCCCAATATTCCTTCTGCCAAATTGTATAGTTCATTTCCAACATAGTATCTAGTGAGTTTTACTGCTGAATTTGGTCCCACAGATTCTGTGCTTCCCCTCCCCAAATTAGATAAACTTACATATGAAACAAAAGGTACAGAAATTAAAAAGTGACAAAAGGAGAAAAAGTGAAGGAAAAAAAGAGACAACCACAAATAGTACAATAAAAACTTCTTGTTTCCATTTCTTTGAGTGAATTTTGATAACCAGTATGTTATATAATCATATGCACATAGCTATTGAGACCTTTCCATCCTCTTCTAAGAATATTATCATTTGTTCTCACTATGTGAATGTTTAGACTGCTGTTTAATAAATCATGGCCAGGTGTAATTGTTCATCTTTTACTATCCATTGGGTTTACTTGTAGATTTATAAGCACATTCTAATTATTATAAATGAAGGAAAACATGCAACTTATGTTTCTTTGGGTCTGACTTACTTGGCTTAGTACAATTTTTTTCCAAGTCTTTCCATTTCCTAATGAACGCAGCAATGTCAATCTTTTTGGTTGAAGCATAGAATTCATTATGTGTTTATACATTTTCTTGATCCATTTGTCCACTGAGGGGCATCTGGGTTGATTCCATAGCTTGACTATGGTAAACAATGTTGCAATGAACATGGCTGTGCTGGTAGCTTTAGTGTTTCCAGGTTTGTAGTCAACTGGATAGATATCCAGAAGTGGGGTTGCTGGGTCATAGGGAAGCCTTGTGTTTAGCCTTTTGAGGAACCTCCTTTTACTTTCCAGAGTGGTTGAACAACTTTATACTCCCACCAACAGTGTAATAGGGTTACTTTTGGGCTACATCCTTGCCAGCATTTGTAATTGTTAGTTTTCTTAATAATGGTGAAATTTCAATGTTGTTGCATTTTTTTGTGTGTGTCCAGAGATGTTGAAAATTTATTCATGGGTCTACTGGCCATTCTTCTTTTGAAAAGCCTCTCTTTAAATCACAAACCCCATTTATTAATTGGGTTGTTGTTTCTTTGAGGATTTGTTTTTGGAAGGTTTAATGTTTTGAGCTCTGACCATATTTTAGGTATGAAGCCCTTATCTGATGCATAGCTGGTAAATATCTTCTCCCATTCGGTGGGCCTTCTATTTGTCTTGCTAGCTATGTCCTTTGCCATGCAAGTTATAAGAACATATTAACATTAGATAGAACTTAAATAAAGCATACTCATAACACTCCACCATGACTAATTCTCATTAGTAAAACAGAACAGAGAATGTTTTGTATAGATTAGAACTACATAGACCTGAACTCTGTTAAACAAACCTGTCTGTCTAGGAATGTTGACATGTTTGCAGTTGGCATTCCATGTTGTTATGAGTGGTTAGAGCTGCAAAATGAGAACATTGATACTTATGATCTAAATGAAGCTCCAGGGTAAAATAAAAAATAAGAAAAATCTCTCACTTTTTCTGAGAGTGTTTTAAAATAATCTCATGATGCTTGATAGTATCTGTGTCTAACATATATATATATATATATATATATATGTGGCTGCTCGTGGTATTGGTTGAGAGTTATGGGTATTGAAAAGTAGAGATGCCTGGTGCAAGTGACTCCTAAATTTGGAAAGAATTATTAATGACATAGATAAATAGAATAAAAATGGACCAAGCTAAGATATAAAACATGGAAACCTCAGTAGAAATATCTTGATAAAAACCAGGTGCCAGTGGCTCATAGCTGTAAGCTTAGGTACTCAAGATGCTGAGATCTGACTTTTGGGTTTGAAGACAGACAAAGCAAGAAAGTCTGTGACTCTTATCTCTAATTGACTACAAAAAAAGTGGGAAATGGAGCTGTGACTCAAGTGGTAGAGTATTAGTCTTGAGCACAAAGGTCAGGGTTAGTACCTAAACCCAGACTTCAAGTCCCAGGATCAACACACACACACACACACACACACACACACACACACACACACACACACACACACCCTGATAAAATACTTGCTCCTTTATGTTCAAACTAAGATTTCTTTTCATTCAGTTTCCAACTGAATGGCTTACCATACTTTAAAATACCTCATATTTTGGATCAAACCCATTGTCATTTTGTCCCCCAACCTTTCTCACCCTCCCCATTACCAGTCTCAGTGAACAAAGCCAGTACCCATTTCCAAACATGAATCATTCTGGCATCTCACTCTAATTTCTCTCTCTCCACACACATCCCTGTATAGGATGAGTCATATTGCTTCTACATGGTTACTGTCTGGGATGCATGCATTGCCCTTCATCCTTTTGCATTAAGTCCTAATTCAGAACCCTGGTGAATAATTTTAATCAATTAGTAGTTGGTTTCATTCCAAGAGTTGTTTGTATCTTCTTTTTTCTATACGGTGAACTCATTTTTTCCCTCTAAAATAAAAATCTGCTAATCTGAATTTCATATCGTATACATTTTTGGCCACACATAATAAAATATTTTATCTCAAAACTCATACAACGTCTTTTCTATAGCCAATGATGTGAACTTGAACCAAATTACAACCCTAAGCAACATGACTTGACTCTGCCTGCCTGGATTCCAACCTCCGTGTAGACTCTAATGCTGTAAAACTTTTTTGCCATGCGTGCCCTTTGGCACATGATATGACTTGAATGTATCCCAAAGGTCCAACGTTAAAGTACAGGAAGATGAATCTTCATTGCAACAGTTCTGGGAGGTCGGACCTAATTGGAGGTGCTTGGGTCATGAGGACAATGTCATTACAGTATGAACGGGTCTGTTATGAAAGTTCCCTTTGTTATATGTGACTCAGCATGTGACCCTCCCACCATGTTAACATACAGCAGAAAAGTCTTCACCCATTGTGGCTTATTGATCATGGAATCCAAAGTATCCAGAACTATAAGTCACAAAAACTTCTATTCTTTATAAATTATTTATAATTGGGCTGAGATGTAGCTCAATGACAAAGCAGTTACCTATCAAGTAATGTGACTTGGCACTTTGTCCTATATTCAGTACCAAAAAAGAAAAAGACAAATACAGTTAAAGAATTCCAAAAAACAACAACAACAAAGAATCATTTTGCTAGGCATCAGCGTCTCAGACCTGTTATTCTGACTACTTAGGAGGCTGAGATCTAAGGATAGTGATTTGAAGCCAGCCTAAGAAGGAAAATCTGGGAGAATCTTATCTCAAATTAATCACAAAAATAGAAATAAAAAAGAAATGAAGATGTAGCTCAAGTGAGAGAGCACTAGCTTGAGTAAAAGAGCTCAAGAGCAGTGCCAGGTTTACTGGCCATACAACAGACAAAGACTTCATATCTAAAATATACGCAGAACTCAAAAAATTAAATTCCTCCAAAACAAATCCTCAAAGAACCAAGGGCCCTCTCAAGAAATGGGCCAAAGACCTAAAAAGAAACTTCTCTGAAGAGGAAATGAGAATGGCCAAGAGACTACATGAAGAATTGCTCTACATCACTGGTCATAAAAGAAATGCAAATCAAAACAACACTGAGATTCTACCTCACCCCAGTAAGGAGGTCCATTATCAGGAAAACTAATAATAACAAATGTTGGAGGGGATGTGGCCAAAAGGGAACCCTACTACATTGTTGGTGGGAATGTAAAGTTGTTAAACCACTCTGGAAAGCAGGTTGGAGGTTCCTCAGAAGGACAAACATAGAGCTCCTTTACAGATCCAGCAGTCCCACTTTGGGGCACTTATCCAAATGATTACAAGCAAGACCACACCAAAGCCATCAGCACAACTATGTTCATCGCAGCACAATTTGTCATTGCTAAAATATGGAACTAACCCAGATTCCTGTCAGTAGATGAGTGGATCAAGAGAATGTGGTGCATATACACAATGGAATTCTATGCCTCTATCAGAAAGAATGATACTTCCCCATTCATAAGGAAATGCAAGGCCTTGTAAAAAAGTCATACTAAATGAAGTGAGCCAGACCCAAAAAACATGAACTCTATAGTTTCTCTCACAGGGAATAATTAGTATGTCTCTGGGATAATCATAGCAGAGGATCACAGTAGCTCAATAGCTATGCCTGTATTAACACATAAGATAATGTTAATCAAAATGAACTCCAAGTTATGGAAATAAATGGTGTATCATTGTTGTAGTTATATTCAGCATGTCATGTGAAACCATACCTTTCTTTTTCTCTCATATTCCCTTCCTGTGGTTTTACTCCTGCTATTACTGTAATCACTCTTAGTACCCAGGATACTGTATATATGTGTTTTGCAACTAGGGGAGGGGAAGGGAATACCAAAATCGAGAGACAAAGGATAAAAAGGCAAACCATTGCAATAGCGATACTTACAAAAGCAATGGATATAAACCAACTGTACAAATCATGGGGGAGGAGGGAAGTGGGAGGGGGGAGACAGGGGAAAAATAAGGGAAGAGGTAACAAGTTGGATAAGAAATGTACTTGCCTTACATATGAAACTGTAACCCCTCTGTACTTTACTTTGACAATAAAGAAGAAGAGAAAAAAACAAGAAGAAGAACAGTGCTCAGGGCCCAAGCTCAAGCCCCAGTATTGGCAAACACACAGACAATTACCCATAAATATCAACTTTATAAATACTGGCATCTTCACAGAAAAATTGACTAAGATGTCAACTCTGAGATTTATCCATGCTTGATTGATTTTTATTCTGTTTATCTATTTCATTAATAACTGCTTCCAACTTTAGAAGTGGCACATTTCTTGATGCTGGTTTCTCTGTCTCCTACTACATAATAGACATATAATCCACATTTATTGTTTAAAGTGAAATGGAGTAATATTTATGCGAAACACTTCAACCAAGTTGAGGACTGAAAGAAGTTATTGTTGAAAAGGATAATGATAAAGACTGGGGCCATATTAAAGATGGAGGTGGGAGAGGTTCCATGTAGAGTAACTTAAATCACTTAGATACTAGTAAAGACTTTTCTTAGTTTGAGAAACATGGTTGTCATCACTGAAATCTTAATTCTTTTTCTATTTCTAAATACAAATTGAGATAAAATATATTCTCAGAAGTGTAGGGCTGGCTGGTGGTGATGGGGTGCCATGGGTTGGAAATCAACAGTGAGTGACAGTACCTGAGGAAGTGATATGACTCTACAGGATAAGAGGGATTAATGGAAATTAATGAAGAGAAAACAAGCCTGAAGGCTGGGTCAGTATCAGAGTAAGGAGTCATTCCTACCACAGAGAGTCCATTGAAACTAACTTTGCATGCTTTGTTATCCCTGCCAAAGGCTAAGGCAGGGTCAAAGAAGCGAATATCTAGTGGGAGGAGAAAGCAGACAAAACAAAACAGGAAATGTTTATAGCACATAATTTCCAAAGTCATGGAGACACAGGAACACTGAAGAGACCATTACTATGAAGGTGGTGCTAGCCAGTGCCACCATAAGAAGCTGTTTCAAAACTGGGGATGGGTGACTACAACAGAAAATGACTATCCACAGAAAGGGAAGAGGGAAAACGGTTTCCAGAGTCTCTCCAGACAAGTTTGCCAAGATCTCCAAGAAAATTATCAACAAGGAAGAATAAAACCACTCCACAAATGGAGCAATTTGGATTGACTTTCCAAAGTACCAATAGGGCAAAGTTTAAATAACAATAATTTTTATGACTAGAATTGACAGGAAAAATGTTGTAACTATTCATTGTGATAAAAAAAAATGTGCTAGATGAATGAGTTCTAGATGGATGCAAATAAAGAAAGCTATTTTCTGTAAGATGCTGCTCAGAAATTCACCGACATCAAACCTAGAGAGACCAAGTACTTCTAAAATATGTCAGAGAAGGGAAAATAAATAGTTGAAGTAGACAGAGATTTCCACTTAAGAAGAATCTCACAGAAATAAGCTAAAGGAAATGTCAGATAAGCCAACTAATAGCATAAAAAAAACAATGGTTCAGAATTTTCTAGAATCAAAGAAGAATCTACTTGAGATTGTATGAAGAGTGTGCCTCAGGGCCTAGGTGCTATCCCAGAGCCCCTTTTTTGCTCAAAGCTAGTACTCTATTACTTGAGCCACAGTGCCACTTCCATCCTTTTCTGAGTAGTTTTTATTACAGATTAGAGACTCATGGACTTTCCTGCCTGGGCTGGCTTCAAACCATGATCTTCAGGTCTCAGCCTCCTGACTAGCTTGTGTTACAGGTATGAGTCACAGCACCCAGCTTCATTCCAATGCAGTTGCACTAGAAAGTCACAGTGAATTTTAAACTGGTAAAGGTAATATTTAAAAGCCTCTGGGAAGAAAATCAATCATCATCTCTAATGAGGTGACAATTGTCCTGAAACAGCTTTGTCCTCAGCAATAATGGCTGCTAGAAAATAGTAAACACAGTATTCAAATTGTGGAAAGAAAATGGTAAATCAGAATGATCACAACAAGCAGAAATATCATTCCAGTGGAGTGGGAGATACATACTTTCAAACATTTAAAAACCAAAATAAGTTTTTATACAAAAACATCACTGAAATATGCTCTGGTCAAAAGCATATTTTCACAATGAATACAGATTTTTTAGTGGAAGAACTAAGAATTGGCACATAAGAAGACACAGAATCCAGACATAGTGGAGCAAATCAATGCCAGATTGCTAATGATAACAACAAAAGTGACACAAAACTTTTAATGCCTGGGGAAAAGTTGAGGGAAAAATTCAAATCTTCTAATAGTCTTACTGTGTTTGATTCACTTATTTAATTCAATAAATGCATAGTAGTTAATATGGACCAGAAATTGCTATATATGTTGGGAGTAACAGACACAGCAAAATGCCTTGTCCTCATGAAACTTATATTCTAAAAAGGAGATAAACAAAAAGGTGCAAAATAATGACAGGTACTATGATATTTTAGTGTGTTATGAGTAACAAATATTTCACACTAGAGACTCCTTGAGAGTGTAAATGCTTGCTACCTTACCTGGAACCCTCCATAAACCAGTACTGCTCATCCCGTCCTCTACATATGTGCTATGTGAGTTTTAAGTCCTAGGAAGGAAAAATAAGAGAGAAAAGAACAACACTGAATTGTTTAGACTTTGTTTCAAAGCATGATAACTATGAAATTTGGGGGTGTTCATTACAAAAATTAAAATTATTAAAGATGAGGCAAAAAAACAGAAAAGTAAGAAAAAACTAAAACAGCAAAATAAAGCATAGTAAAAATCACAGTGCTTGTTATACCAGACTGGAGAGCCTTGGGTGGAAGGAAGTAGTTATAAGCTATAAACATCTTTTGTCACCATCCCATGAGTTACAAGAACATGTCATGACCTTTTTGACTTTCCAGCCAAGTAGTGGTCTCTGTGGAGGGTTGGAGCTTCAGTGTTTTGTTTATCATGAAACACATCTTCAGGGATACAGTGTAATAAAAAGTGGTAAGACGGCATTTCATGTTTTCCTGTGCTGTGGAAAAACTCATCCCAAAAATTTGCAACAAGGAGCAGAAATGCAAACTCTATCGTTGAAAATTAGAAGTATCAAAAACTCAAATGACAGAAGATCTTCCAAGTGTATGGGTCTCAGAAGAAGCAGAGAAAGTATGGAGAAGTAGCTACGGAAAATACAGAAAAGACTCATTGTGTGAGCTGCAGGCCCTAGGTGTTCCCACAAGCTCCTGTGTTTATGTACCTGGACATACCAGCAGGTAACAGATACTAAGTGCTCTCACAAGCTCCTGTGTTTGTGTACCTGGACACACCAACAAGTGACAAATACAAGAGACTTCCCCAATATGAGATATCATTTGTTAAAGCAAGAAGGAGGCATTCGGAAGAAATAGAATTAGTCAGATTTATGAAAAGGTAAACTGGATATTTATGGATTCTTGGGAAAAAAGCAGAGGAAAGACACAGAACTTTTTACTATGATTCCTTTGTTTTTTTAAGATTTGCCACACTGTGAAAAATAAATCAATATAGAAATATAGTGTAATTAAGTTTCTGGAATGTGCTTCATTTAAACTTTGAAAAACACGCACCCAGTCAATTATATTGAGCAGAGGCTAGATACTATTTTCAGGGGTTTAAGGCAGTCTTCAGCTGAGGGGTGGGAGGTGGGGGGATGAGAATGTTGAAATTCCTTTGTACAACTATTTAAAGAAAATTAAACTAATTTTAAAAGGTGGACTGAATGACCACAACAACTCTATCAGATGCCCTTCTCCAGAAAGATCAAGACAATTCTCTTGTCAGCTCACTCCATAGACGTTATTGAGAGTGTGGCAGCCAGCCCCATATTTCTGCAAGCCAACCCTATTTTTCTGCTACAGGAATGAAAAACTAAATAAATCAAACTGGAGTGATATGTGAGTATTTTCTCCCCTGGTGGTCTAATTGCTACAATAACTTTCCTAGGGTGTATTTACTTCCCAACAGGCCCATTTTGGTTCACCTTCTGAAAAAAAAGTCCCCTCAATTTTGGAATTTCTTCAGCTGCATTCATGAACTCTGTTTCAGTGTTAGGCACATAGCTGAACTCCTGTCACATACTCTAAGATTTGTCAGAGATTCCCCACACTTCCTAACCCATCCAAGGGCTGTGAGCACACTATGATCATCTGGAGTGAGAAATGTCTGCTGGTGTAGGGTTTTAGAGTTAGCAATTCATAATAAATACGTTTAAATAATTTCACAGCCAGGCTGTGCCCTACTGATACTCAGTTGGGCTCAGCTAGCCCCCAGAATACTTGTGATTTCATGCCATTTGATTTTCTTTGTAAATGCTGTCTGTTATTTGTCACGTATCCTTAACTTAGGAAGCTCATATTTTATCAGAAAAAAAGTGAGAGTCAGAAATTTTAGTATTTATCTTACAGAATCCCACAAACATCCAAAAATAGACCTTGTCTACAGCATGCCTTCTAGTTCATGAACAAGCAGAAGTAGGGGGCCTATGGTCAGAAGCTATTTATTCTAAGGCCCCTCAAATGAAACCAAATATATATATATATATATATATATATATATATATATGCACATATAAATATATAGACACATATATTATTTGTATGCATATAGTGAAAAAAATACAAGGAAGACCCATATATAAACATATGAAGAACTCAAAATCATTTTGCTAAAGTTTCACACAAAATCTGAAATTTCCAGCCTTGATTAGGTACATAATTCATAACTGAGTATCCAGTCCCTCCTCCCCAAAAGTTAACAGTCATATCCTTTTCAATTGCTATGCTCTTGTTAGATTAAAAAAAAGTGTCCTGCAAAGGCCTCATATCTAAAATATATGCAGAACTAAAAAAATTACTTTCCTCCAAAACAAAACCGCAAAGAACTAATAGCCCACTCATCAAGTGGGCTAAAGACCTACAAAGAGACTTCTGAGATGAGGAAATGAGAATTGCCAAGAGACATATGAAAAAGTGCTCTACATCACTGGCCATAAAGGAAATGCAAATCAAAACAACACTGAGATTCCATCTCACCCCAGTAAGAATGTCATATATCAAGAAAACTAACAATAACAGTTGTTGGAGGGGATGTGGCCAAAAGGGAACCCTACTTCATTGTTGGTGGGAATGTAAACTGGTTCAGCCACTCTGGCAAGCAGTATGGAGATTCCTCAGAAGGCTAAATATAGAACTCCCCTATGACCCAGCAACCCCACTTTTGGGTATTTATCCAAAAAAACTACAAACAAAATCAAAGTAAAGCCACCAGCACAACAATGTTCATTGCAGCGCAATTTGTCATAGCGAGAATCTGGAACCAACCCAGATGCCCCTCCGTAGATGAATGGATCAGGAAAATGTGGTACATATACACAATGGAATTTTATGCCTCTATCAGAAAGAATGACATTGCCCCATTTGTAAGGAAATGGAGGAAATGGAAGGACTTGGAAAAAATTATACTAAGTGAAGTGAGCCAGACCCTAAGAAACATGGACTCTATGGTCTCCCTTATAGGGAATAATTAGCACAGATTTAGGCAAGTCACAACAGAGAATCACAAGAGCCCAATAGCTATACCCTTATGATCCCATAAGATGATGCTAAGTGAAATGAACTCCATTTTATGAAAATGATTGTTATATCAGAGTTGTAACTACTTTCAACATCCCATGTGTATCTGTAGTTTCTACTATTGATGATGTTCGTGTATCACCTTCTTGTGATTGTATCTACACTATCTCTGTAATCTTATCTGAGTGTATGGGAAACAGTGTGTACTGGTATTAGAATTAGGAAATTCAAAGGGAACACCAAAATTGAGAGACAAAGGGTAAAATACGAGAAACAACAACAAAAACAATACTTGCAAAACTGTTTGGTGTAAGTGAACTGAACACCTCAGGGGGGGACAGGGGGAGGGGGGAGGGGGGTATGAGGGACAAGGTAACAAACAGTACAAGAAATGTATCCAATGCCTAACGTGTGAAACTGTAACCTCTCTGTACATGTTTGATAATAAAAACTTAAAAAAAAAAAGTGTCCTGGCTGTGGAAGACTTCATATGAAGGTAATCATTAGGAAGAATTTATATGCTTATTTCATTTTGAATCATTTTATTATGTTTTTCTCCTTCTTTTTCTTTTTTTGTGGTACTAGGCTTTGAACATAAAGCTTTAATGCTTGCTGAACTGGCATTCTAATTCCAAACCACATTTCTAGCCTTGTTTATAAATGCATTATTTTTAGGACAGGATCCCTGTTCTGGCTGAGGAGTCAGCTGAACCATAATCCACCTGCTTCAAGCTTTCCATATCGCTGGGATCACTGGCATGCACCATCACATCTAGCTTCCTGCCATGGACATGGGATTCTGGGTCTTACATGCTTGAGCTGGGCAGGGACCTTGATCTTCTCAATCTCAGCTTTCTACATGGGTTAAGATGACAGGTGTGCGTCATGGTGCCCAGTTCTAGGTTGAGATGAAATCTCTTGAGTTCTTTGCTAAGACTGGCCTCGAACTATAAGCTTCCTGATCTCAGTCTCTCCAGTACCTAGGATTATACACATGAACCACTGGTGCTTGATCTTTTTGGTTTGTTTGTTTGTTTGCTTGTCTATATTGCTCCCTGACTGAATTGGTCATCCTCTCAGCCTCCTGGGTAGCTGGAATTACAAGTGTAAGCCTCAGCACCTGACTATGTGCCTAGTTTATGAAATGCCCCTTTTCTTCAGGAATATGAGTCAAGAATGGAGTTCAAACCATGGCTGCTCGTCTGGAAAAAATAATGCTGTGCAAAGAGCAGAGGGAGAAGGGGAGGATGGAGCTACTGGGAAAGTGAAAAGGAGCATGAATTTTCTATTGCAGCAGAGATATGCATAGGAGAAGGGGAAAGGGCCAGAAACACTGTGTATTAAGACAGGAATCACGGAATGGAGGATCACCACTTTTATCAAGCAGTAAACAGGCAACCAAGGCCTGAGGAATATTGTTCAAATTATCTGGTGTTGCCTTTGCTGACTCTTAAGCATTTTCAGAGGTTATTTTGTCTACTTTCCCTCTATTGCCTCTCTTATTTTTGTGGATTTAGTAATTAGTGTTTTGCCTCCATATTTTGGTTCTGAACTCAAGTTCAGAAGTTCAAGTGGAGGAGAATTTCATTCAGATTATTTCGCCCTCACTGCAGACCCATAAAAACCCACATTATCTTCTAGCCCCAGGTTGTCACTAATATTGAGCTCACATCTCTCACACTGGTCATCACAGTCTGTTCTGGCTCTTCTTTTCTGATTCAGTTCTTCAACTAGGTTTGTTCCCAATTGTCACACTCTATGTTCTTTCAAGAACCACTGATTAGCCTATCAAGACGGGGATTCTGTGCCTCTAATTGCTTTGTATATGGTAAGTGAAATAGCCCTTAGGCAAATCTATCAGCAAACTTAACTTTCTGTGAGATAAAATGGAATTTCTGTCGTTTTTAATTTTCAAAGTCATCCATATTCTTTTCTCTCTGTTTCCTCTCTCCTCCCAGGCACTACCCCAGCAGACATCCAAGATCACTATCATAGTGTTCTCTTTCCTTTTCAGGGCTGATATACCCATCTCATCAAATCTTATTCCCTGGCTTCTACTGCAAACATCAGTGCTGCATAGTGTACAGCAGATTCCTCACCTGAATTGCCCTTAGTTGGAAGAAAGCATGCCCCCTTTCAAGTATGCCCTACAGGCTGTGATTGGCTACTGCAGGTGACAAAGTTCTACTTCCCCCTTTCTATTTAGGGCAACTTTGAAATGCCATTTTTAAGCTCCTCCTGGGATCAGCTATGTTCTCATTTAGGACCAGATTGCTTTTCTCATTGTTCAGTCTGATTTTTCTCATGTACTTCTAAACCTTGTTTCCAATAGATATGCTCAGAACTCTGGTCAGAGATTGGGAAACCAATTTAAGATAAGCATTGACATGGTAGGTGGCGCTAGGGAGCATACTTTAACATCCTCATCAATGACACAGAAACACAGGGACTGCCACTGCACATGGCAGAGAAAAAGATCCAAAGGTTCAGAGAAGGAATACCAGAGTAGATTTGAGAATAGAAGTTCAAATGGTCTAATCTCGGAGTTAGTGAATAGAATATGGTGTTTCTGGAGGCAAGATAGGTAGGCTGAGCAGTCCTTAATTCATACCCTCAAAAGAAATAAATGACAGATGATCAGAGTGAGTGGGCACTTTCTCAATCAAACTTCTCACCTGGTTTCCAAATAAGACACAGACTACATTAGCTAAACCAGTGCCTAATCTTTCATGAGTAAGTGCTCTGCAATGCTAGGGACAATCCATTCCTTTCCCAACTCCTCACTCTTTAACTTGGGGCTTCTTGGGGATCACTTATAGAGGTAAATCTTCTTTGAAGAAAGGGAGAATAGCCAGCACTTTGGAAGATTACTGAACATAATCTACATGGTATTTATACCTAGAGACCATAAGCCACTGTGGCTTACTACCACTGGGACCTATAGACTTGACTGGAATTGGAGCAAAAATCCTACTCTCCGTCCACTGCCTCATGAACCGGCCGACTAATCCTTTCCCTCTTGTCTGCATAGGTAAATGGAAGGAACAGTCCAAGTAGATTGATTCTTTGACCATTCAGAAAGAGTTGGTACAGTGTGAGGGGCAAGTAGATACTCTGAAACTGCTCTCGACCCCAGCAAAAACAGGACATGAAAACCAAAGCCAAATTCCAAAAGGAATGGGGAAAAACTCAACAAAACTCTCATACTTTAGTGCTGCAGTAGTCTCTGTCACATTTCAGAAATGTAGTAGCCCCAGTGGCCACTCCCACCCTCGGGGTTGCTTTCTTTGCTAAAGCACATTTAATCTGGAAAATGTGGCTTCTTCCATATGTATCAAAAAGTGGAACCAGATGCAATCCACCTTTTTGTTAGATGATCACCCATTGTGTTCATGATGCTATTTATTTACAATTTCATTCCCTTTGACAATGTATAGACTTAAAGGATCTGTATTTTACAGTCATTCTATACAACAGTACATAATCAGTGAATGGTTGAAATCATGTGGTAGCACCATATGAGAGATACAAGAGCAAACATGTAAGAGTTCTTGGTAAGCCTTTACACAATGTACATAGGGAATTAGTGACTAAATTTATAAAAACTCAGAAGACTTCTGATACCAGACTAGATGGGGTACTCATTTCCTTATGTCTCCTACTAAAATTGTGTGTGTGTGTGTGTGTGTGTGTGTGTGTGTGTGATAATAAATGTTTTCAACAGACATAAGAAGACTAATGGTAGAGGAGAGAAGTCAAACCAGGCAGGTGTCTCAGGATGCAAAACACAGTATGGCAATGAGTCCTAGTTTGTTCCTTCAACTGAGTCTTCTAGGCTGAGGACTATAGAAGCCAGTAATGTCAGAACATACACAGATATAAGCAACAATGGAAACTGATTTGTAAGTTTGCCTTTGGTAAACTGGCTGCACTATTTGCTGGTGTAAGAAGCCAGAGGCTTGAAATTTGGTGATCCAAGGGAGCAAAGTTAAGGGGTAAAGAAGGATTCAGAAAATGATGTAATAACTCACAAGCTTTAATTACATTATAATTTGGTCTTATTGTTCAAATGTAGATATTAATAATCAGTGACAATGTTTCAATTGTTAAATGAGCTTGCTAAGAATACATACATTCTGTATTATTCACTCAATGGCAAAAATTCATTTTAATTGACTTTGCTACATAAAAATCCATAACCACTTTCAGACAAGATGGATCTTTCTATCCTGTTTTCTAAGCTAAGATGAATTATTCATTATGCAACTTGAATTTAAATCCTTTGACTACCAGACAATAAATTAACTGTGTGCAAGTTTATTTGGGTTTTTATCCTTTATTGGTAATTGAGTTTCTATTTCAGGCAGATAGTTAAAATGGCAGAAAAAATGGAAACACTATGAGACCAGGACATATTTAAGAAATGCTAAAACCTGTGAATAGTAACTGTAAAGTTGAACAAAATTCAGGGAAATTTCTGGATCATTGAAGAGACCAGTGTGGCACACTGGCTATAAAAAAGAAAGTGGAACTGACCATAAAATTCTATGGGAAGTAGCTTTTCCAGGTTTCCGCATTCATTCATTTTTTTCATTCGTTCATTCTTCCTCAGAGAACACAGTAAGAATATCCTGTAGGGCTGGAGGAGTGGAAGTGGCATGAAGCTTGCAAGTCTAGGATCGAGTGCCTCTCACTCCTAGCACTCTGCTCCTTGCATGCCTGATTCGATTCTCCTTCAAGATACTAGGTCCTTAAAGATATCACATGTCAGGGACAGGCAGACTGGAGGAGCTCATGTCGCTAGATCAACACAATCTGCACACCGGGCTTCTTTGCTGGTCATCAACAGAAGCCCAGAATCCCACATTCATGGCACATCACACCAGGATCACATATAATCCTAGAGTATCTTTATTTGTTCTATAATTTAATAGTATACCTATAAAATAATTATATTATACTTATAACTTTTCTTCATTTATAAACAAAACAAAACAATTAAATACAATTTGAGCCATTAGAAGGTAAACTTGATATATAGGATACCCCCAGAAGGAGCCTCAGACTGCAGCATATCACATTGCTTTCATTACCATGTCTATGATTGGGTTCAAAGAGAGAGCTCCGGCCTATAATCCACGAGTTCTGGCTTAATCCTTCTCTTATTTGTGTAAGTTCTGCATTAACAAAATGATAACATTGGCCTTGTACTTGGATAGGAGACTTCTCTTCCTTCCCTTCACATTATACTCCACCAGTTCCACTGAAACCAACTTGGATTTCCTTCCTTCCTAGATTTTCTGCTATGTTTTTTGCACTAAGTCAATTTTGAAGTTTTCTGCTAAAATCACAGTTCTGATATTAGATACCCTCTTCACTTTTGTCTCCATCCTCAGGCTCTTTTACTAACTTATTTGTCTTCATTTTTGTCTTCGGATTCTACCTGCATATGCTTATCTCTGAAGTCAAGACCTTCCCCCTTTACAAGCAGCACAGTTCACGCTTGGGTTTTGTAGTGTTGGAGAAATGAGAAAAATACAAAACTCATAATGCAGTAACAAGCAATAGATCAACTTGCACATCCCATCACAGCCATTTCCTCTTCAGGTGATGAGTTCTAGACACCTCATCACTGCCTAGTGACAGAAAGCCTCAATCACAGAACAGAGTGAAGAGGGTCTCTCTCACATCCCAGGAAAACCATCCCTTTGAAAGTACACTGGCTTGCAAATTACCAGTGAAAGTTATTTAGAGTATGCTGATTCCTCCCCATGGCATCTCATTCACATTTGTCAGATTCTATAAACATCACTCACAGAGAGGCCTTCCTGAGGTGACAGCGCAAAGGGACTCAAAGTGAGTATATCTGCAAGAAAATAAATTATTTCAATTCTCTTCTATGAAGAGATCACAACAGGAGAATTTTGATAAATCATTAGAAAAAAAAGACAGTTTAGTGATTGCTTATGCTATTTGAATCTTTTTTTTTTCTGAAAGGAAGCTAGTTATTTTAGGAGGGACTCTTCATCTAGATTACTCTATGTTCGTTTTTACTTCCTCCAACACCCACAAGGGGATCCAACTCCTCACATTCTCAAATATATTTAAGCAAGAAGTAGATTTTGCTTAGTGTCGTGGCAGCAAAATAGTACGTTTTCTCAACCACTTGGGCATATTAAATATTGTAAGAGCTTTGGGTTGGGACTTCCTACCCAACACCCATCCACCCCAATCCAACTTCTACAACAGTGCTGCTGTTGCATCTTCAATGACATCATGTTCCAAGCACATCATGACTCCGCCCACCTCCCTGCCCTGTCTAAATTGGGTACAGGACTGTTAGCCACAGGTCAGGCAGTTCCGGAAATACCTTGTGTCTTTTCAGCAGGCCATCGCCTGCTCTCCTCCCTACTCAGAATGGTGCTTCTAAGCCAGAGGCAAGGCATGTGAAGCGATACAGGGAGAGGTCTATAGCAGTTTTAACAGCTCATTACAATCTAGGTCCATTATAAAACCAGCGTTAACATAGAGGGCCTTGTGTGTAATCACTGTCTACGTGCAGCGGTAGTGCATGCACGCCAGATTTCATCTTGAGTGCACAAATGGGGATGGGGACAGAAGGGAAGAAGAGGTGGTAATACCGGAAGAGGGTGGGCTTGGGTTACTGTGAGTAAAGTTCCCCAGTGTAGTCCCCTTCCTGATCCCCTTGGCTCATCAGATCTTGTAGATATTAGGCTAGTTGGAGACGCCATATCCATGGATATCTCCTTCCGGAACTCTCTACACAGGCACCGCAGTAGCCGTTAAGGACAGCCTCCAAATCGCGAGAAGGAACATCCACCCCGAGAGTTCCATTGGCCCTCCCCTTGCTCCCTCTCAAGAAGACTTTTGGTCAGAGAAGCGTGCCTTCCTCCAGGCGGGAAGAAGGGAGCTGGCATGGAGAATGAGACCAGGGCAAGGCTCGCTTTTCCACATGGTGCAAACATTTATGCGGGCTTGTTAGTGCATCGCCTGAATGGTCCTCTCCCACAACTGTCCGTGGTCTCCCTGCCTCATCCACCCGGCCCAATTTATAGGCTGGCTTTGGAGACATGAGTGGGGCCTAATTGGGGTGGGAACACATCAGCAAAGCTCCACTTGGGTCCTTGTGACCAGGCCACCTTCAGCCCCAGGAGAGGTACTGAGCCATGGAAGGAGGGGAGACCAGAGAGCGTGTCGGTGAGTGAGCTTCAGGGCAGGGACAGAGGCGGCGGCAGTGGCGCCCAGCGGCCAGGGTGAGGTGCTGAGCTGCGTCCCGCCTGGGGGCCCGGTGCTCACTGCTTGTCCGAGTCGCTCAGGTTCACGGACATGCACCTGCACTGCTTCACTTTCTGGATCTTTTTGAGTCGGAAGGGCGGATCCTGGCCGGGGCAGTCGAGCTCCACGATGGCAGAGGTGAAGCGGTGGGGCTTGCAGAAGGCGCAGGACTGGAAGGACTCCTCCTCTTTCTTCACATGCCGCGGGATGTAGAACGAGTTGCACTGGCCATAGCAGAAGCGGTTGAGGATGGTGCGGCTGCGGCAGCCCTCCTCGCTCACCGTCTGCCGTAGCGACTGTGTCTTGCACCAGTCACTCTTGAGGTACTTGCGCTCAGTGACCACCAGGGCCTCCTGGCTGGATGCCAGTACTTCCTTGATCTGTTGCTGCCATCTCTCAGAGTTGTTGCTGCTGCCGTCCTTGTAGGGCGAGGGGATGGCACCCGCAGGTCGGTTTTTGCGGGTTTCTGTTACCTTCACCAACAGGGCCACCAGGAACAAGGACAGAGACAGCTTCCGCAGCATCCTGTGACAAGAAGAGTTAGATGGTGGTTAGGAAGAGCGAAGGAGTACAGCTTCCAGCGGTTTCCTTTTAGTGCTGGTGGCTGGGTGGCTCCAAGAGGCGTTGGACTTAAGAAGTGACAAAACAGTAACCCTTGGAGACATCTCAGATACCCCCTGGGGAGTGCACGGAGACCAGGCGGTCAGGAAATCACTTTTAAAACACTTTTGAAAACATATCTAAGTGGAACAGATACAGAGAAATGAAAGCAAATGTCCTTAGGCGATGATTGCTCAAGGGCAGGGGGTGGAGGTCCAACCAGCAAGCACCAAGGCCTGAGTTCAAAATCAGGCTTAATTCAAAACTCCCAAAGAGTTTTACATTTTTAGCAAACACTGGTGGCACATGTCTGTAACTTTAGCTACTAAGGATGCTAAGAACCAGAAGTCGGAGGATGACAATTCAAAGTAAGCCAAGCAGAAAAGTCCTGTGAGAGTCCATCTCCAATACCAGACATAAAAGGCAGGACTAGGAGGCTGGCTCAAGGAGTAAGAGCATTAACTGAGCAAGTAAGCCAAACAAACCTTCACAATAAATAAGGAAATCAATTGATTGATTGATTTTTGCATTGAAAATCACTTCCTAGTTCAGAATTTCATTCAAAGCCTATCAGTTAAAATCTAAATAAGCACCTTAAAAGCCAATAAGATACATCCAGGTATAATGTTCCCAACAGCACAGAGGTCAGGCAAAATAGATGACATTTGATAAAATGAATAAAATATATGAGAGAAGTTGAGTGCTCATGCCTGTAATCCTAGCTATTCAAAAGACTTCAATCTGAGGAACAAGGTTTAAAGCAAGTACTAACTGGCGCACTTCTTACCACCCATTAACTAGCAAAATGCAAGGAGTAGAAAAATGGCTCGAATGATAGAGCCCAGTATTGAGTGGGAAAAAATATGCAAGAGTGCAAGGACCTGAGTTCAAGCCTCAGTAGCAGCATTAAAAGGAAGGAAGAGAAAAGAACAGAGGAAGAGGAAGTGTCAGCACAACTACTGACACTTTGAGGTTAAGATTTAAAGTCTTTTCTTATGCCACCTTGGTTCTACACATGAAGTATATGAAAATGAACATATTTCTAACACAGCCACAAAGCATGGGGTATTGAACCATGTTTGATATTTGCAGGAAGATTGTGACCCTAATTGTGTCTTAGAAAGAGAATATCTTGATTTCTCTTTCAGCTACAAGTTTGCAAGTCTCAGCCAGGAAAGAGTCTGACCCTTAACCCCTCCTTCCATTAGCAACCTCAATGCATAGGCTCCAAACTGCACATTTACCTTCAATGGGCTTTAGTTGTTGTCAGAGAAAAGAGAACTCAAACACAGTCTGATCAACTGGAAGCAAAATCACTTCATGTCAACATGAATAGACCTTCTGGTTAGATGTATTAACTGAAATAATGTAGACTCTAGGAAGGACTCAAATAACATAATTCCTTAGAAAGAAAAAAAAATGAAGGCCCAACAAAACAAGCATCAAGAAATGGCTACTTGCAAGAGGAGGTTGGGGCCAAGGAGAGAGAGGGGTACACAAATGAAGAGAAGGAGGGGAATACAGTCAAGAACTCATTGTACATACTGCAAAGTTTTAAAAAGTAAAGCAAGTCAGATGGGGGTGGGGGTGAGAATGTTGAAAGAGATGATACCAGTCTGTAATTGCATTCGTGAACTACTTTGCTAAATTACAATCCTTTGTACAACTTAAGACAATACAAAATTGGGAAGAGTGAAAAAGATATAAATAAATATGCATTCTTTGAACACTTTAGGGTACCTATAAACACCATAAATCCACGCATAGAAGTTATATCTCACAAGAACCTAGAGAAAAAAAGCAAAACTCCCATATTCAGGAAAGAAAAAGATGATTGATAAAATCTAGGTGACTAGAACCAACTCAGACTCTTCTCTTGCATTTCATTTCTTTTCTCTCTCCTATGTGGAGATAGAACCTCTCACATCACAGAACAGTAAGTGGGCAAGAGCTGGCCAACTTGCCATGGTGGCTGTTAGCAAGGGTCCTATGTCTTTCAGGAGCACTAAAGCAATTCAGATCATAACAGCTACTCCACTGGCCTTCTTTCATGCTGGGTTCATGGGAAAAGTGCCTGTGCCTACCTCTCTCTTCACTTCACCAAGTACGGGCTTCAGGGGACCCACCACAACCTGAATGAGGCCCTTCAGAGTTTTTCTCTGTCCTGAACCACTTTGCTAGCCAGAGAAAATGGCTGGCATAAAATTAACCTCTCAGGAATGTGGCTAAGACTGCCAGGAATGTCAGTACAAGGATATTTCATTTTACTCTCACATCTTGGATTTGGCTTCTATCAGAAGAAACTCATAAATAAATGCTGCTGGTTTTATTATCCATCCTTCTGGCCTGACAGTCTTGTCAATTTGCAAGCAGTGCCAGGCCTATAAATGCTGATGGCCTAAGCAGAATGGGTTGGCCAAAGTTGATTTTGCAAAAAGAGAGGTAGTAGTGAAAGTATTTTCCCCTAAGTAAACACTCTGGATTTGGCCTCTGAAGAAATCAGAGCAAGAGCTACCCAGGCCAGAACTTCACTGCCTTAGGCAGGAAAAGAATCACAGACCCCTTACTACCAGCTCATCTTAAAATGGTCAAAACTGGAGTTGGAGCTATGTAATAGGACTGGAACAAGAAAGCTCCTGATTTCTAAAAAAATGTATAGCAGTGCTGAAACATCCATCCCAACATATATGCAAATGAGCAAAGAGCAAAGGCCAAGGGTGCAATGAGTTTGATAATCTCTCTTTGACTGACCTTGTGGACTCTGAGAGGCCAGGTAGAGGCAGAACTAGGCTGTGAGTGAGGAATGAGATGCTACTGAAACACTTTCCTCTGACCTAAGAATTCTCAGGCATCTTTGAAAGACAACATTCAGGGATCAATATTCATCTCTAGGCACATCTGGGATAAACTTGCTTCTACCACCAAAGTAAAAGAACTGGAAGCAAACAATGTTTGAAATAAAAACCTCTAACAATGTTAAACACCAGAGATTACTTTTCCAGTTTTAAACAGCAACAGCCTCAACCACTAAAGGTTCTTCAATTGCCATTTTGATTCTGAAAGCTGGGATAATAGTGGTTTAGTTCCCCTAAGAGAGAGAGAGAGAGAGAGTTTTTCCCTGGTTACAAGACCATCCTCCATGCCTAAAATTGTTGGTGCGTAAGCGATTTACCTCCCCTGTAACTGTAAACTACAAGTGCAGCAAGCTACAGCACAGGAGTCAAACCCAACCTGAGTCTAGTTTCGCTGATAAGGTTGTATTGGTGTGTGGTCAAATCTATGCAATTACATTTTTCCTCTGGATGCTTTTGCAATGTGAGGCATGAGTAGTGGAGTGACCATAAGCCCACAAGGTAAAAACATATTGACTATTTGGCTTTTTACAGAATGGTCAGGTTTACTCCAATCTTTTTATTTCTAATTTAGTGCTTGACTTTTAGCAAGTACTTTCTTTCTTGTTTGCCACAAAAAGTAGTTTTCTTTCTTTCAAAATAAAAAATCTTGAACTTTTTAGCATGTCAAAAGTAGAACAAGGTAGGAAATAGAACAAATCCTTTGTACTCACCAGGAGGATAAAAGCAAGATTGCTACAGTCTCTTTTCATTTGTGAAATTAAAAAATGAATATGTATGTTTATATTTAGACAATGTTTCAGTCTCCTCCTTTTCCACCCCTTCTTGTACCTTCAGTGAAATGGCCAGCATACTACCATCAATACCTAACCTTCACTGCTCGTGCTTTGGGATGTGTGTGTGTGTTTATGCAAATAGTAACACAATATTCTATATCAACTATGTTTTTCAGAAATATATGTTCGTGATTTTATTCATGTGGATATTTGCAGAAGTTTATTACCACTGCTACAGTAAGCACAGTTTATTCATTCAGCTTCCTAAGAACAGGAGCAATTCTTCTGCTTTTCCTTTTTTTCCAAGAGAGCCACATTAAACAGTGTTTGTATGTATTTATTTATGCCCATCTGCTGAAGTTTTTTTAGAAGAGACACTGAGTATTGTACAGTACATGTGCAATATGAGCTGACAATGTTTTTCCAAGTTTCTTTCCAAGGAACTGCTCCCATCTTCTCTCCCTTGAGAGAATTTCAGTCTGGCTGCTGAACATACTAACACTCAGTGTTACTAGATTTATTATTTTTTGCCCATCTGACAATTTTTAAGTGGCATCTTGGGCTTAATTTGCATCTATCTGATTATGAAGGGTTTGCAGAGCAAGATCAAATGCAGTGATACTAAGACTTAAATTTTAGGGCTGATTAGGAGGGATGGCAATTTATTAAGTGAGAGAATAGCAAATTATTAAGGAGAAATATCAGAAGTTCTAACTAGGAATCTTCTGAAATGTCTCAAAAATAGAATGTGGTTAACAAATTCAAAGCAGAAAGAGCAGCGCATGATGCATGACTCAGAAATGTGAAATCCAAAAGGATCCATTTCCTTTTCCAAGTGGTATGGCCTGAATGGAAGAGTGACCATCATTTGTTCCCAGGGACATTCAATTTCATCTGATTTTTTTTTTCAAAAAAGACCTTCAACCAAAGAAGAAATGACACTGTAAGTATGCACTGTATGTTCTGGAGAGCAAGGGTGTCCTGTGGGGATCTGTAATCGAGGTTCTTAATCTCCGAGGAAATGGTTGAGATAACTTCAGAATGGAAAAAGTGAGAGTCAAGATGGCAGCAGTGAGCTTTATTAATAAGGAAATGGATGGAAAGATCTTTCAAAGAAAGCACATGTGTACAAGATATTGCTTCTGTCTGTGCTATATATTGGGAACATGGGAGAGAATATGATTTCTGGGCCTTGACTTTCCCTGGCTTTCTTGAAGGCCTCTGTGCCTTTCTGTAAAATGGATACAATAGCACTTCTCACACCCTATACCATGGTGCTATGAGTTGGAATGAGGCATAGAAGTCAAGCCATAGTCTCAGAACTCTCAGAGAAAAATGAACTATGAGATTTATTTGAAAGGAAAGAAAAGAATTTTAAAAGATTAAGAATTTCATAGCCAGTTACATGGTTATGTGCCATCACTAGTAAAACATTATTTTGTTTCCAAAAAGAGATTTTAGGCTATTTCCTGAAGACCAGTAATGTGCACAGCATGGATTCCACATTGTGAGGGCCCCTTCTACCACCACCAAGCAGAGTGACGTGTGTTCCAGGGGATCCAAAACAGCAAAATACCATTTTATGGTGTGTACAGTGTGTTAGCATTTCCCTAGCCTCAGGTCCTCAGCTCCTCCCACTAGACCCCAGATCCACCCATACCTAATGAGCCACTCCTACTCACTGCCTAACTACTTCCCCTTTACCCCCGGAGAGAGAAGCTGCCACCTGGATAAGGTGCAGACGCTATGTAGCTCCCTCTCCAGTGGGAACTATGGCCCCACTAATAAACCTCCTTGTGAACCTTCTTCTCCTGCCTGTGATTATCTCCGCATGGTCCTCTGGGATGGCCAGGACCTATGCTTTCATTGGTGCCGAACCCAGGATAGGTATCCCGGTGGATTTGCTCTCCCATTTCCGGGGGGTCCAAGCTGCCCCTGGGACCTAATCTGCTGTCCTAAGCCCACCCAGAGGACCACCGAGATAACTTCTCCTGACCAAGCACTCTACTTCCATCTACCATGACAATCTACAAATTCGCCCTCACACCCAGGGTAAGTAATCATCTAACCCGAGGGCTCAGATCTGACTTTCTGATTTCCCACAGGGCCACAGGGCTGTGGCCTCAGGGCCACACTAAAATTCTTGGCACCAAGTTCTGAGCCCCACTCCAAATGACCATAGCATAGGGCCACAGGGCTGCGGCTTCAGGGCCACACTCCACACTCAGTCCAGGACATAGTGATTGAGGTGACGATCCCATTGCTGATAATATCCTACATTTCAGCTGACCAGAGTAATACCGGGGATGCTTGATATTTAACTCCTCAGCTCTGCTAATCACTTACCATGGGAGGGGCACAATCATCCACCACAACAGATTTGAAACTCCAACCAGGGTGAGTGACCATTAGCCAGGAGCTTGGATTTTTCATAAGGCCACTGGGCCACCATAAATCTTGGCTCCAAGTTCCGAGCCCCTCTCCCAGGGAAGGCCACAGGGCCGCCGACCTTAAGCCACTGAGCTAGGTCAAGGGAATCAGCAATTGTGGGTGTTTGGAGTCAACTGATCTCTAGTTCATCTCCGCTGGTGACTCATCAAGTGGGGGACAGTCTAAAACGCTTCGGGAAAGCTGCTCAAGTTTGAGCCCAATCTTATAAATTTGGAATATTTTACAGGATTTACATAACTTATATGAGCGCTCGGGCAGATGGAATTCCTTCTCTCTCTCTTTCTCTCTCTCTCTCTCTCTCTGTCTCTTCTCTCTCTCTCTTTCTGCTTCTATTTGTTTCACAAAGAAAGGTTTTCTGTTCTTGTTATTGATGTTTTTTAAGTTTGGAGATTCGGTTAAATTCTGCTTGTTGTTGGATAAATCCTAAGTTTTCTCTAGCATTGACCACATGGTGAACCATAGAATTGGTTTTAACAAGTGCCATCTTGGTTCCATCAAGGTTTCAAAAACTCTTGGAGGTGGAAGCCCACGCATCCCCTGGGTAATTGGAGTGCCGAATTCCTGGAGGCTGGGCAGGGATGAGGAGACTCAAGCTCCGGGTAACTCTGCCCCCACCCTGAACTCTGTAACTGTGGCCTTGCAATTCAAATGTGCCTTGCAGTTCAAATGCTGGAATGTGTCTTGCTGTGAGCCTGCTAAGGCTCTGACCAGCCCTGCCGCCATTATGCCGTACCACATGTCTGTGTTCTGTTCGTGTCCTCTCTCCCATCTCCTGGACCTTCTCTGGTCACAGCATCCCACTTCAGCTCCCAATTGGAGCTGAACTGGTTTCCCAAAATGTGGCTTCTCCATTTCCTCGCCAGATAATCTGTAAAAATTTTTGTTTGCCGGAAAAGTTTTTTGTTTTCTAACTGACCACATGGTTCTAAAATATGGGCAAAATAATATCATTTTGCCACTGGAATTCCAGAAAACTTACATGGCCAATTTAAAAGAAAAAAAAAAATCTAAGCCCACCCCGAAGCTTGTGCATAACTGTCTGTATGTCTGTATGTCTGTTGGTAAAACATGTAAAAACTGGCATCATGGTTTCAAAGTTACTTGCCTTTTTGACTACTATTTTAACTTAAGTCTTGTGTTAAACTGATCTTTGCAGCCTGTGGGTGGAGTCACAGTGAACAGCCTGGAGGCAATCCTGACTCTTACCACCCTACTGTAAGCCAAAAGAAAAAAACCCAGGTGTTAAACCCAAACTGATCATGTTTGGGTGCAAGCAAATGGGTCTAAGAAAAACTCCAAAAGGTTCAAATATACAGCATGTGTGTATAAGTACAATGATGTAAAACCAGTGTGTTATTCTTTATGTCCATCTATGCTAAAAGTCAAGTGTACATCTGATCCTGACAATTCTTTGGTATTGACTAAGACTTTGCTTCTCCATTTTTCTCTCCTGTGCTCTCATAAACTCTTTAAGATCAAGGGACCAGAGTCATTTTGGAATGAGTGTGCAAATGTGGCTGCTAACCTCAATTTTCCTGACCCAGGATTAATATTTTGCTTTATAGGAAGCAGGTCGACATGTGTGCTAGCTGCATGGACTGTGGCAGCCCGTGGCTCCAGGAAGCTGCCTCTACAGTCTGCTCCCAAACTTCCTGGTTTCACTACGAGTGATTCCTTATTCTCTCTCTCTTGCAAAACTGCTCAGGGAATCTAGGAGTCACTGGTGATCTTCCTGTGAAGATTTTGACAGGCCCAGAGTGTTCCTGCCCTGTGTCTGCCGCGCCCCCCCCCCAAGATTAGAGTTGGGCTTATAGCAGTCCTATCATATCCCCTGCCTGTGGTTGTCCCCATGCTATCACCGAATCTCATCTGAGTACTCTAGATACTGTATATACAGGGAATGTCTGCTTGGTCTTTCTATGTCCTTTCTTGCTTTTTATTTTCCTTCTCCAATTTTCTTCTGAAAGGTTAGTTTCCCACTGATATTTTCCCCTCAAATTCTGTCTTCCTAGTCATCATACTAAGAATTTCTTCAAGATTAACAACTAACTCTCTGCCCAGGACTCTGACTCTATATTCACCTGCTAAACCAACATTCCCCACATGAAGTATAGCAGCCCAAATCCTATATGTGCCCACTCATCTTCTCCTCCTCTGAAGGTTCTCTTGAAAGAACTGAACTTTCATCCTTTCAGATAGAAAACTGAAAGAACAAACTCTACTCACATACTGCCTGCAAGCCACCTTATTCATTCTCACTCGAATTTCGCTCATCTATTGGATTCTAAATTTGCCATACACTCTTCCACATAACATAGAGGAGAAAGTCATTCATCTAAGGTAACTGGTTATCCCAGTATCCTTGGAAATGATTGATACAGATTTGGGCAGTAATGAAATGATGATGAATATGATATAAGATGTAAGTAACTTCTAGAAAAGAATGCCATTCCTAGATAAAAAGAAACATGCCAGGAGCAATTACTACTACATGTTGCTCTGTGGCTATGCAAGGATTTAATGTTAGAGACTGTGGTAGCCTCCATGAGATTCAAATAAGAGGTTGAAGTCTATTTGTAGTATAGAGCTTAATATGGAAAGAAAAATTTCCCCTCTATGTTGTTACTGGAGCTTAAACTCTGGGCCTTGTCCTCTTACTTGGATATAATTGCCCATGGATGGGGCTGTACTGCTTTAGCCATAAGTCAGTTTCTGGCGGTTGGTTTGTTAATCAGAGATTAAAGTCTTTTGGATTTGTCTGCCTGGATTGGGTCCAAATCTTGATTCTCAAATCTCAGTCCCTGAGTTGCTAGAATTGTAGGCTTGAGCCATGAGTGCCTGGCTCAATCTTTCCTTTTTTTCTGATTTTTAAATTATTTTTTCCAGTCCTGGAGCTTGGACTTGGGGCCTGAGCACTGTCCCTGGCTTCTTTTTACTCAAAGCTAGCACTCTGTCACTTAAGCAACAGCGCCACTTCTAGCTTTTTCTGTTTATGTGGTGCTGAGGAGTCAAACCAAAAGCTTCATGCATGAAAGTCAAGCACTCTGATGCTAAGCCACATTCCCAGGCCCTGTTTTGATTTAAAAAAATTTAAACTGGGACTGCCAGGAAGACGGCGGAGGAGCAGCAGAGCCCTAGCTGAGCTCCCTCCGACATCGCAGTTTTCTCACCCCATAGAAACTTTTACTCCTAGAAAGACAGCCAGAGTAAGTTCTAACAGTACAGGGATTCTGGCCAGGAAGGAAAAAATCGACTTTGCTCATCTGAAAACGCAGATTTGAGCTCCAGGCAGTATCCCACTGCCACACCAGTGCCGGTGCCGGCACAGTGCCTGGCACAGCAGCCAGCACTCCACGCGGCTAAAGCACACAGCTTAGACCAGGGAGAAATCCTCCAGACACTGGCTGAGCACAGACGGGCTGAAATCGCAGAGAAAGCGTGAGTACCCCATGAAAGATATTCTCACTCGCACCCACAGAGCAGCTTCTGGAAGGTAGCCCTTCCCCCACCACCAGAGCAAAGCGCCATCTTTGTCACTAGCATAGGGTCAGACCACATTGGAACTAAAGCGGGTCTGGGGAAAGCGAGGACAAAGGAGCCATCTTTGAAAAGGGCAAGAGGGCCCGAACAGTGAGAGCCAGCTCCGCCCAGGAGAACGCCCCTGCCCAGGCAGGAGGCGCGTCCTCGGCCACAGCTTAGCCAGAGGTCCCCCCCCCCGCCCGCCTGAATTTCGAAATTTAAAGCGAAAGCAGCGAGCAGCTACCGGCGGCACGGAAACATCAGACGGGGGAACAAACAGTTCCTGAGACAGTTCAACGGTCCCATCGCAGAGGAAGCCCAATTCCCAGCCCGAAACAGAGCTGCATTCCATAGCCACCTCCGCCAAGGAGGCCGCCCTGCCCAGGAGGGAGGAACCTCTCCAAGGCAAGCAACTCTCAGCTGGGTAAACCAGGCCAGAGGTGCCTCGCCCTGCTGAGTCCACAGCCTATTCAAAGCCAGGCATTAAAGGACTCGCTCCCACAGCAGACAGAGGAGCCACGGTTCCCGAGACTGCTCACGTCCCCAAAGACAGAGGACGCCCAAGGCCTACCTGCAAGCTGTGCGAACCTCAGAGACCCAGGATTGCACCAACAGGGGAGAAGGGTCAGAACAGATCCACCCCCTGCAAACTGAAAGCAAGTCAAACCAGCCAGTCAGGAAAATAGACTGCAGACCATTGCAAGGAAACCAGAGACTAGTGAAAAACCACCCAAACAAGAAGGACTCCATTTTTTTCTTCTCTTTTCAAACATTTTTTAAACTTTAAAAACATTTTTTTTAATTTTTTCACTTCTGAAACATTGTTGGTTTTTTTGTTTTCCATTTTTACCTGTTTGTTTTATCAAGTCTTTTTTTGTTTGTTTGTTTTGGTTGTTTGTTCTTTTGATTTTTTTCCTTTTTATTTTTTCTTTTTAAAATTATTTTTCTCTATTTTGTGCAACTGTCTTCCAGTATTTTTACTTTATTTCTCTCTTTGCATTCAATTTCTTTAAAAATTACTTTCCGATGAATAACACCTCCACTCTTTTCTGCTAACTCTCCATTGTCTATCTTTCCAACCTTGTTCTCTCTATTGATTCTACTCCTCTCCACATTTCCACATCATTGAAACTAAACCAAAATCATGCCCCCCCCCAATACATTTTACTCTTTTCTCTTTACTACCTCTAACTTACCCTCCTGAATTACTGCCTGGACCTCCAAGTTCCACTGACTCCTGGTTATTGGATAGAGAGTATTCCTGCTTAATCCGAGTGAATCAAAGGGGTTCATAGAGTAAACCAGACCTAAAAGAACTTAATATAAGAATTGCTTATAGGGTTGTAACAGTAAATAAGTAACTACTGAATACAGGGCCCAGGATCGGTTGTAATATTGAAACTGTATTTGTTAGGAACACCAAATCTAATTTTATAGACAGGTATACAAGTATCTGTATATAATTGTGAACTTATAAGATTTACACAACAGTGCTTGGTAAGGGCTGCTTTGGGTCTTAAACGGTGTTCACAGGTGCTTGTAGATGGGCATTCCAAATCCAAATGGGCAGAGGAAATACAAGAAAGATGGCTCACAATGGAGTCTCATCTCCCACTCAAAACAAGCAGCAAACAGAGCAGTCAATGATAAATGAAAAGATTGAATCTCTTCAGTCAATTATTCTAGAGCATGAGGAGGCAAAGCAAAATTAATGGAGAATTTCATGGCCTCAACAAATAGAAAGATAAATGAACTTCAAGAGTCAAATGAAAAGATAGCTACCCAGGTAAAAGATTTGAGACACAGCACTCAAAACCAAATTAATGAAGTAAAGAAGTCCATGCAAGACCTAAGAGATGACATGAAAATCATCAGGAAAGACCAGTCAGAAGGAAAAAAGATTCGAAATCAAGTAGCTAGCCTACAGTCCCAACTAACTGAAGCAGAGGATCGAATCTCAGGAGCTGAAGATTCCCTAGATTCTATGGAGAAAGATAAAAAAAATCAATACAAATCCAGTCTAATCAACAAAACAGATCGCTACAGGAGATTCAAGACACAATCAGGAAGCCCAATTTAAGGATACTAGGTATTGAGGAAAACTTGGAGAAAGAAGTTAATGGGATAGACAATCTATTTAATAGAATATTAGCTGAGAACTTCCCAAATATCCAGAAGGAAAGGCCTATACAGATACAAGTAGCATTTAGAACCCCAAACCAACCATACCAGAATAGGACATCCCACTTACACATTGTGATCAAAATAGAATCACTAGAGTACAAGGAAAGAATACTTAAAGCTGTTAGGGAAAAGAAAACAATCATATATAAAGGAAAAGCAATCAGAATTACCCCAGACTTCTCAGCAGAGACCATGAAAGTAAGGAGAGCCTGGAATGAGGTATACCAAACACTAAATGAAAATAACTGCCAACCAAGAATTCTGTACCCAGCCAAACTCTCATTCATAGCCAAAGGTCAAATAAAAAAAAGTCTTCCACAGTAAGGAAAAACTGGAACAATGTATCTCCACCAAACCAGCTTTACAGAAAATCCTGAAAGATGTACGATACAGGGAAAATAATCAAGATCCCAGTACAGACAGAGAAATGAACACTAAATAGTTAATATCAGATCAAGAAACGGGAAAACACAGCTTTTAACAAGATAGTAATAATGAAAGGAACAAACAATCATCTCTCAATCTAAACTCTAAACATTAATGGACTTAATTCTCCAATCAAACGACATAGGCTCATAAGTTGGATCAAAAATCAAGATCCATCTTTCTGCTGCCTCCAAGAGACACATCTATCCAGCAAAAGTAAAGATCTTCTAAAAGTGAAAGGCTGGAATAAAATCTGTCAAGCAAATGGCCCCCATAAGCAGACTGGAGTTGCAATCCTAGTATCAGACAAAATTGACTTCAAATTAAAAAAGGTAAGAAGAGACAAAGAAGATTACTACATAGTAGAAAAGGCATCTTTCCTACAGGAAGATATTACCATTCTAAATATCTACACACCAAATGCAGGAGCACCCAACTTCATGAAACAAACACTACTGACTCTAAAAACACTCATAGACCCAAACACATTGATAGTTGGGGACTTCAACACTCCACAATCAGCTCTGGACAGATCAACACGCAAAAAACTGAACAAAGAAACCACAGAACTAAATAATTGCATAGACCAACTAGACTTAATCGACATCTACAGAATATTCCACCCAGCAACAACAGTATACACATTCTTCTCAGTGGCACATGGAACATTCTCCAAAATAGAGTCACATCTTAGGGCACAAAGAAAATCTGTACAAATTCAGAAGTATCAAAACCATTCCCTGCATTCTCTCAGACCACAATGGAATAAAATTAGAGCTCAACTCAAACAGCTACCACAGAAAATCCTACAATTCATGGAGAGTAAACAACACACTGCTGAACCATCAGTGGGTCATTGAAGAAATTAAAACGGAAATTCAAATGTTTATGGAATTCAACCAAGATGAGGATACAAAGTACCAGCTCCTTTGGGACACAGCAAAGGCAGTACTCAGAGGAAAATTTATATCTCTCAGTGCATACACCAACAAACTGGAGAAACAACAACTCAAAAATTTAAGGAAGCACCTTAATTTCCTTGAAAGAGAACAACAAGCCAATCCCCAAGTCAACAGACAAGAGCAAATAATTAAAATCAAATCAGAATTAAATCAATTAGAGACGAAAAAAACCATCGAAAGAATCAACAAAACAGAGTTGGTTCTTTGAAAAAATCAACAAGATAGACAGACCCCTGGCAAACCTGACCAAAAAACGAAGGCAGCAGACTCAAATAAACAAGATAAGAGATGAAACAGGTAACATCACCAACAGAAATGACCGAAATTCTGAAAATTATAAGGGACAATTTTGCAAACCTCTATGCCAACAAATTCGAGAACTTGGACGAAATTGATGATTTCCTAGAAAAAATTCATGTCGCCAAACTTAACCATGAAGATTGAAACCTTCTAAACACACCCATATCCAGTATTGAAATAGAAAGGGCAATAAGTGATCTCCTATCCAAGAAAAGCCCAGGTCCAGGTGCATTCAGTGCAGAATTCTACAAGGCCTTCAAAACAGAACTTGCACCAATATTTCTCAAATTCTTCAATGAAATTGAAAGAGAAGGTTCACTACCAGACACATTCTATGAAGCCAGTATAACCCTCATCCCAAAACCAGGCAGGGACTCATCATGGAAAGAGGACTATAGAACGATTTCCCTGATGAACATAGATGCAAAAATTCTCAACAAAATTCTGGCCAATCAACTTCAACAGGTCATCAAAAAAATCATACAGCACGATCAAATTGGATTTATCCCAGGGATGCAAAGTTGGTTTAATATACACAAGTCAATTAATGTAATCCACCACATCAACCGGAGCAAGGTAAAGAACCACATGGTTTTATCTCTGGATGCTGGAAAAGCATTTGATAAAATCCAGCACCCATTTATGCTAAATCCCTGGAAAAATTGGGATTCCAGGGAACATTCCTGAATATAATCAAGGCAGTTTATGACAAACGAACAGCAAGCATAACTCTAAATGGTGAAAAATTAAACCCATTCCCTTTAAAATCAGGAACAAGGCAGGGATGTCCACTCTCTCCCCTGCTCTTCAACATAGTACTAGAATTCCTAGCCAGAGCCATTAGGCAAGAAGAAAATATAAAGGGGATCTAAATAGGAAAAGATGAAGATAACCTTTCCCTCTTCGCAGATGACATGATCCTATACATAAAGAACCCCATAGACTCTACCCCCAAGCTACTAGAGCTGATCCAAAACTTTGGCAAAGTTGCAGGATATAAAATAAACCCTCAAAAATCAACAGCCTTTGTCTATGCTAACAACCGGAAGACCGAGGCTGAAATCAGGAAAGCAACTCCTTTTTGCAATAGCCCTCAAAAACATAAAATACCTAAGAATAACCTTAACCAAAGAAGTGAAAGACGTCTTTGATGAGAATTTTAAAAGCTTGAAAAACGAAATTAAGTTAGAACTAAGGAAATGGAAAAACCTCCCATGCTCCTGGATTGGGAGGACTAATATAATCAAAATGGCAATATTGCCAAAGGCTATCTACAAATTCAATGCAATACCCATTAATATCCCAACACTATTTTTAAATGAAATTGAGGAAGCAATCCAGAAATTCATATTGAACAATAAAACACCTAGAATAGCAAAAACAATCCTAAGCAGAAAGAACAGTGCTGGAAGAATTACAATACCCTACTTCAAGCTGTTATATAAAGCTATAGTAATAAAAACAGCTTGGTATTGGCACCGGAACAGGCCTGAAGACCAATGGAACAGAATTGAAGACCCAGAAATGAACCCACAGAACTACGCCTACTTAATCTTTGATAAAGGAGCTAAAACAATAGTATGGAAGAAAGATAGCCTCTTTAACAAATGGTGCTGGTAAAACTGGGTCAACACATGCAACAAACTAAAATTAGATCCTTATATATCACGCTGCACCAAAATCAATTCCAAATGGATTAAACACCTCGAAATCAAAACAGACACCCTGAAAACATTAAAGGAAGGAGTAGGAGAAACACTTGGGCTCCTTGGTGCAGGACGGAACTTCCTTAACAAAGACCCAGAAAGGCTACAAATCAAAGAAAGTTTGGACAAATGGGACTGCATCAAACTGCAGAGCTTCTGCATGTCAAAGGACATAGCTCGCAAGATAAACAGAAAGCCTACAGACTAGGAGAAGATCTTTCCCGGCCATTCAATGGACAAAGGCCTCATATCTAAAATATATGCAGAACTAAAAAAATTACCTTCCTCCAAAACAAAACCGCAAAGAACCAATAGCCCCCTCATCAAGTGGGCTAAAGACTTACAAAGAGCCTTCTCTGATGAGGAAATGAGAATGGCCAAGAGACATATGAAAAAGTGCTCTACATCACTGCCCATAAAAGAAATGCAAATCAAAACAACATTGAAATTCCATCTCACCCCAGTAAGAATGTCATATATCAAGAAAACTAACAATAATAATTGTTGGAGGGGATGTGGTCAAAAGGGAACCCTACTTCACTGTTGATGGGAATGTAAACTGGTTCAGCCACTCTGGCAAGCAGTATGGAGATTCCTCAAAAGGCTAAATAGAGAACTCCCCTATGACCCAGGAGCCCCACTTTTGGGTATCTATCCAAAAGACCACAAACCAAATCACAGTAATGCCACCAGTACAACAGTGTTCATTGCAATGCAATTTGTCATAGCGAGAATCTGGAACCAACCCAGATGCCCCTCAGTAGACGAATGGATCAGGAAAATGTGGTACATGTACACAATGGAATTTTTTGTCTCTATCAGTAAGAATGACATTGCCCCATTTGTAAGGAAATGGAAAGACTTGGAAAAAATTATACATATGAAGTGAGCCAGACCCAAAGAAACATGGGTTCTATGGTCTCCCGTATTGGGAATAATTAGTACAGGTTTAGGCAAGTCATAGCAGAGCATCACAAGAGCCCAATAGCTATACCCTTATGAACACATAAGATGATGTGCTAAGTGAAATGAACTCCATGTTAGGGAAATGATTATTATATCACAGTTGTAACTACTTTCAACATCACATGTTGATCTGTAGCTTCTATTATTGATGATGTTCTTGTATCACCTTCCTGTGGTTGTACCTACACTATCTCTGTAATCTTATCTGAGAATATTGGAAACCGTGTATACTGGTATTTGAATTAGGAAATTGAAAGGGAATACCAAAATCGAGAGACACAGGGTAAAAAAAGACAACTACAAAAGCAATACTTGCAAAACTGTTTGGTGTAAGTGAACTGAACACCCCATGGGGGAAAGGGAAAGTGGGAGGAGGGAGGGGGATATGAGGGGCAAGGTACAAACAGTACAAGAAATGTATCCAATGCCTAACGTATGAAACTCTAACCTCACTGTACATAAGTTTGATAATAAAAATTTGAAAAAATAATTTAAACTGTAGGCAAACAAGACTGAGGTAAAGTTTGTAAATATACTGACTTAATACATACAATATCTACCCATCAAAATAAGAAGCAAATCACCCCTTAAAATGGGACATTTATAAAAGAAACTTAAATAATTGCCTTGATTCATTAGTAATTATTTTGCCAATTTATATTTTCCTATTATTTCAAAGTATTGTTCATTCCTCTTTCTTCCTTGGAACATTAACCTGGTATTTATTGTCACCTTTTGCCTTAACTGTAACAACTTTCCATTGAAAATAGTCTTTAATACGTGTTTCTCTATTCCTGAGGTTAAACAGGACTTTTTCAAGGGCTAAATATTCAAGGGTACTTTTAGAGGACTCTGTATTCAAACCTTCAACATGCACTTGCTCTTTCTTTTCTAAAATCTTGTCCTGCAAAAGTCCATAATTTAAACAAACAGTTGTTCTTCTTGTCCCTTTGCGATTTCCCTTCTTCTCCGTGACAACAGAGAATGATGTCTCCCATCCCATCTCTCTTTGTGTGCTAGTGCCTCTGCTAATTCCTCTTTCTAGACATAAAGAAAATCTGCTCCTCGAAACATGCATAATAAGAAATCACTTCACCAAGGTCATCTTTTTCAGGTAGGAAAGTCATTGAAATTTCAATGTTAAATAACTCTACCAGGTTAATTGCATATTTATGTTATTTTAATCAATACTAATAAGTAATTCATAAAAGAAGTTGAATAAACTTTTTAATATTTCATGCCTATAAAATAAAAATTAGTATCTATCTATGGATATATCAAAGAAAAATGCCAGAATAAAAAATAAGATCATTTTTAATGTAACACCTAAAGGCAAACTAAAAATGTGCATTGCAAGAAAAGAAAGGATGTAAAATGTTCTCCATAGGAGTGATCCTACATGAATTTTTTAAAAATGTATAATATGCATGCATAACTCTAGCATTTAAAACCTTCTGGAAAGATTTTTTTTTTCAAAATTTTATTATCGAACTGATGTACAGAGAGGTTACAGTTTCATACGTTAGGAATTGGATACATTTCTTGTACTGTTTGTACCTTGCCCCTCATACCCCCTCCCTCCTCCCACTTTCCCTTTCCCCCCATGAGGTGTTCAGTTCACTTACACCAAACAGTTTTGCAAGTATTGCTTTTGTAGTTGTTTGTCTTTTTTTTTTTTTTTAACCCTGTGTCTCTCGATTTTGGTATTCCCTTTCAATTTCCTAGTTCTAATACCAGTATACACGGTTTCCAATATACTCAGATAAGATTACAGAGATAGTGTAGGTACAACCACAGGAAGGTGATACAAGAACATCATCAATAATAGAAGCTATAGATACAGGGACGTTGAAAGTAGTTACAACTGTGATATAACAATCGTTTCCATAACATGGAGTTCATTTCACAAAGTATCATCTTATGTGTTCATAAGGGTATAGCTATTGGGTTGTTGTGAAATTTTTTTTTAAATACTCTATTTGAGATTATAATTAAAATTACATCTAATACAAATTTGGATGCCAATTAAAAAGATGTCAGAATTTAGGTACCTGTGGAAAAGCTGTTGGAGAGCAGTACACAAAAGCATATTAATATATATTATAAAATCATTTTAAATATGAGAATTGCATTGATAAGGAACACCCATGACCTCTGTAATGCGTAAAATATTATGTCCTCATGTCATTTTTTTTTTTTTTTTTTTTTGGCCAGTCCTGGGCCTTGGACTCAGGGCCTGAGCACTGTCCCTGGCTTCTTCCCACTCAAGGCTAGCACTTTGCCACTTGAGCCACAGCACCGCTTCTGGCCGTTTTCTGTATATGTGGTGCTGGGGAATCGAACCTAGGGCCTCGGGTATACCGAGGCAGGCACTCTTGCCACTAGGCTATATCCCCAGCCCCTCATGTCATTTTTTGAGGAAAGACTTAAGGCCTCATCCTGCTCTGATTCACTCACTCATATGTCTCAAATTTTCAAGCCTCTCTTTACTGGAGGTTTTAGTTGTTGTTGTTTTTTTGGTCAGTCGTGGGACTTGAACTCTCTGTTTGGGTGCTGTCCCTGAGCTCTTCAGCTTAAGGATAGAGCTCTACCACTTGATTCACAATGCCACCTCCAGTTTTCTGTTGATTAATTGGCAATAAGAGTCTCTTGGACTTTCCTTCCCAGGCTGGTTTTGAACTAAGAGCCTCAGATCTCAGCCTCGTGAGTGGCTAGGATTATAGGCATGAGCTACCAGTGCTTGGCTTTACTGAAAGTTTTTCAAAATACTTTTGGTTAATGAGTCCAGAGAGGACTGGAAAAACCAGTATTAAGTAATCTAATTGAAACAAGAAGTTTGGTTTGGTTGGTGTTAATTCTTAGGCATCCTGCCCTTTTCAAGTTAGCTCCTATTAACAACTGATGTTATATTTAGACAAATTTGAGGGCAAATTCAGGGCTCTCAGCCAAAGCAAACAAACATAATCAGAAACAAATAGGAGACTAACAACATGACAATGGATATTTAGTTATGGAAAAAGTGGAGAAAATACTGATAAAAGTGTATAAAGAATGAATATGAATACTCAAAACCTTCTCCATTTACAAGTACATACTAAGCAGCACTTAGTCTTGTGTATTATCAGATTCATTCACTCATTTTACATGTTGTGTATACTTTCTTAGGGCTTGATATACAATGAAAAAGAAGACATGAACTTCATCCTTGGAATCACACTTATACACACATGAATGACCTTGGAAATAAGAAAATACATAATTGGCTTTCTGAATAAGGGCACAGGGGATAGAAAATATGGAAAGAATTTTAGATGTTTGAGTTTTAATTTACTGAAATTATTAAAGGAGAACAAGAATAAGGGAGAGAGACAAATCTAGGTATTTACTTTGCCAGCTGTGATTGGAGCTTGTAGTAGTTGCAAGAAAAACAACCATTATAAAAGCAGGGGCAGAGGGTCTGCTGAGCACAAGGAAAGAAAGGGAAAGACATCTGACCTCCTGCTGTGGAGCTACATAGCCACCTCAGCAAGGGTGATGAGTTTTGCTTATGAGTAAGGAAAAGTGGGTGAGGATGAACTCTGTGAAAGGCCAGCTGTCCCATAGGGAAAGGCAAGGAAACTCACCCGGGTATCCAAGCAGAAGCTGGAAGAACAAAGGGTTTTAGAAATCAGGTGAGGCAATGTCTGAAGTCTGCATTGGATGGATAAGAGTGGGGAGAGGTAACTAACTGATGGAGGAGTTTCAGAAATAGTGAATAGGACCAGTACTGTAATGGGGAAGAAGTAAAGATGATAGTGTAAAATAAACCTTTTTTATTGTGTTTTGCAGTGTTGCTGATAAGCCATAATTCACCTAGCATTTAAATATTTAACAATCTATTCTGTGTGAGATAAGTGCAAAAACGGAAGTGAATAAAAACTTTTTTTTCTTTTGATGCTGAGGATGGAGTCCAAAGCTTTGTTCAATGCTAAGCAGATGCCCTACCATTTAACTACCCCATCTCATCTTGTTTTCTAAATGTTGTACTAAGGTATAAATTATACATCATCTAATTCACTAGCATCCAGTCAGTGGTTCCTAGTGAGCTCACTAGAAACCCCCAGATGAAACAGTCATTCTCTAGCTCTCTCTATACCCTGCCATCTATCCATTCCATCCCACCTCTGCTCTCATCCACCAACTATACCCTTGTATCTTTGTTTTCCAACTATGAATATTTAACACATTTTCCTTTTTATACTTTCTAAAAATCCATGTAAAATCATCCTGAAATGCTGAAAACAATATGGTAAGTACCAAGCAGATTCATGAAGCTCTGTCTTCATTTTCTGAGTTTTCTTTTGTTTCACAAATAATCTCTTTTGGGTAGATGCCCAAAAGTGGGGCTTCTGCATCATAGGGAAGCTCTATGTTTAGTTTTCTGAGGAAGCTCCATACCGCTTTCCAGAGTGGCTGAACCAGTTTACATTGCCACCAACAATAAAGTAGAGTTCCCTTTTGGACACATCCCCTCCAACATTTATTATTGTTTGTTTTCTTGATAAAAGACATTCTTACTAGGGTGAGGTGGAATCTCAATGTTGTTTTGACTTGCATTTCTTTTATGGCCAATGACATAGAGTACTTTTTCCTATGTCTCTTGGCCATTCTCATTTCCTCATCAGAGAAGTCTCTTTTTAAATCTTTAGCCCACTTGTTGAGGGGGCTATTGGTTCTTTGTGGTTTTGTTTTGGAGGATTTTAATTTTTTTAGTTCTGCATATATTTTAAATATGAGGCTTTTGTCCATTGTATGGCCAGTAAAGATCTTTTCCCAATCTGTGGGCTTCCTGTTTATCTTGCGAGCTCTGTCCTTTGCCCTGCAGAAGTTCGGCAGTTTGATGTAGTCCCATTTGTCCAACCTTTCTTTGACTAGTAGCATTTCTAGGCCTTTATTAAGGAAGTTTAGTCCTGTGCGAAGGAGCCCAACTGTTTCTCCTACTCCTTGTAGTGTTTTCACGGTATCTGTTTTGATTTTGAGGTCTTTGAACCATTTGGAATTGATTTTGGTGCAGCGTGATATATAAGGATCTAGTTTTAGTTTGTTGCAGGTATTGAACCAGTTTTGCCAGCACCACTTGTTATAGAGGCTATCTTTCTTCCATCATATTTTTTAGTTCCTTTATCAAAGATTAAGTAGGCATAGTTCTGCGGGTTCATTTCTGGGTCTTCAGTTCTGTTCCATTGGTCTTCAGGCCTGTGCTAATACCAAGCTGTTTTTATTACTATAGCTTTATATTACAGCTTGAAGTTGGGTATTGTAATTCCTCCAGCACTGTTCTTTCTGCTTAGGATTCTTTTGGCTATTCACAGTCTTTTATTGTTCAATATGAATTTCTGGATTGCTTCCTCTATTTCACTAAAATTGGTGTTGGGATATTAATGGGTATTGCATTGAATTTGTAGATAGCCTTTGCAATATTGCCATTTTTGACTCTATTAGTCCTCCCAATCCAAGAGCATGGGAGATTTTTCCATTTCCTTAGTTCTGCCTTAATTTTGTTTTTCATGTTTTTAAAGTTCTCATCATAGAGGTCTTTCACTTCTTTGGTTAAGGTTATTCCTAGGTATTTTATGTTTTGGGGGGCTATTGCAAAAGGAGTTGTTTTCCTGATTTTAGCCTCAGTCTTCAGGTCATTGGCATATAGGAAGGCCATTGATTTTTGAGGGTTTATTTTATATCATGCTACTTTGCTGAAGTTTTGGATCAGCTCTAGCAGCTTGAGAGTAGTCTGTGGAGTTCTTTAGGTATAGGATCATGTCATCTGAGAAGAGAAAAAGTTTAGCTTCATCTTTTTCTATTTGGATCCCCTTTATGTGTTCTTCTTGCCTAATTGCTCTGGCTAGGAATTCTGGTACTATGCTGAAGAGGCGAGGAAAGAGTGGACATCCCTGTCTTGCTCCTGACTTTAAAGGGAATGGCTTTAGCTTTTCACCATTTAGAATTATGCTTGCTGTTGGTTTGTTATAAACTGCCTTTATTATATTCACTAATATTCCCTGGAATCCCAGTTTTTCCAGCAAAACAATGTTCATCACAGCACAATTTGTCATAGCTAAAATATGGAACCAACCCAGATGCCCCTCAGTAGAGGAATGGATCAGAAAAATGTGGTACATATACACAATGGAATTTTATGCCTCTATCAGAAAGAATGCCATTGCCCCATTCTTAAGGAAATGGAAGAATTTGGAAAAAATTATACTAAGTGAAGTGAGCCAAACCCAAGGAAATGTGGACTCTATGGTTTCCCTCATAGGGAATAATTAGCACAGGTTTAAGCTAGTCACAGCAAAGGATCACAATGGATGTTATATCACTGCTGTAATTACTTTCAACACGCCATGTAGCTTCTTTTGTTGATTATCCTCTTGTATCCCTTCCTGTGGATTTATTAGCACTATCACTGTATCTCATCTGAATACATTGGATACTGTATATACTGTATATACTGGTATTAGAACTAGGGAAGTGAAAGGAATATCAAAATCAAGAGACAATGGATAAAAAGACAAACGACTCCAAAAGCAATACTTGCAAAACCATTTGGTGTAAACCAACTGAAAAACTCATGGGGGGGAGACAGAAAGGGGGAGGGGATTGGGGGGAATGAGGGAGAAGGTAACAAACAGTACAAGAAATATACCCAAGGACTAACGTATGAAACTGTAACCTCTCTGTACATCAATTTGACAAAAAAAAAAACAACCACAAAGAAACAAAAAACTTACTTCCACCCCCACCCCCCAAATAAAACAAATCATCTCTTAATACACCCAACTTACTAGTTCTTCAGAGTGGAAAGTTTCACCAGAAAAGAAGTCTGTTTTGCTCACCACCACATTACTAGAATTAAACACAAGTCCCACTACATAGCAGATCACTGATAAATATTTAGTGAATAAATGAATGAATATCCAATATTTTTAGCAATTACAGATGTTCTTCTTTCTAGTATCCAAAGAGCCATTATATAACTGATAGTTAAGAAAGGAAAAGACTGGGAGGTCAGAGGCATCATCCTTTTGCCTTTTGTTTGGAAAATAAAGCAAATTTAAGTGTTCTGTTCATGCAGCAAATATTTACAGACTGCATGTGGGTCCACTCTGCTTTTTATAAATCTCTGTTTAGATCTTCCTTTGGATTGGCCTAATTATAAATAATGTAAATAAAATGGACTTCCATTGAACTTTTGAAGTATTCACAGAGAATGGTTCTTGTTAACATCAAACAGAGTAAGTTATACCTTGAGCCAAGCTAACCAAATATTTTCTAATTTGTTGTTTCTGAACATGAGCATTGACTCAACCTTGTCCATACAGAAAACTCTATTATAGCATAAGTATGAAATTCAAAGTCAATAGACTCTCTTTTCTATGTGTAATACTCAAATTTTGTTATAAACCACACATATCTAAGAGTTTCCAGATAAGTATGGGGGCTGGGGGGGGTGTAATTCTGACACTCAAGATTTGAGTTGGAACCTGAAAAAGGCACTGTTAATACACACCTCTTACTCTACAAAGCACAGCCTATATTATTTGTCTAAAATATAATTATCTGAGCTCTGGTCCACTGGCCATGCCAAACTTCATTAATTATGACTTCATTAATGAATACCAGAGAGTAAAGCAGCAATTCATAGCAATCAGTGTTTCAGCTAATTGAGATTTAGATCGATTATTTCTTCCTTGAGCAATTTTCCTGTGTTTATAGTAGAGGATTTCTTTAATGACTTGTGACAGGACATTGTGAAGAAATTGATTTGCAATGAATTGGGATTTGTGTTTCTACTTAGGATTCCTTTCTTATTGATGCGATGTGCTATGCTCTACATAAAATTATTTTAGGACAACCTCCTGCACTGATGAATTAGGGACTTGATTCATTGCTGCCCAGACATTGTGATGTTAATTTGTACCAGCAATGCAGATCTCTGACCAAGAACCAGCTACCTTGATTCTCCTGACCTTCTTGTCCCTCTTTCCCTTGACTTTTCCATGGTGTTCAAGTTTCCTTTAGGCATCATATGTTAAGTAGAAGCTAAAAATGCTATTAGAATCTATTATGGTAGAAGAGGTCTAGTAAGAAATTGTGTATGGAAATCCTGGTAAGAAATTTAATGTGAAGAAAATTGTTCATGTTTGATGGTGGTGGCTGGGATAGAACCCCTGGGCCTTTTCCTGGCACATGCTAAGCAGAGCTTTGCTTATGGGGCACAGCTCCAGTAAGTGGCCATAATCCTCATGAATCAAGACAAACATGACAGCCTATGGTATGGAAGTCTTAAGTCTGTCTCAGGGATGTATCAGAGCAGAATGAGGGCCAGTGATCAGATAGGCTGGGGGTGTATGTGTGTGGGGGGGGGAGAAGAAGTATTCTTTTTACATGCCTTTGTTAAAAAATACAAAATAATACTTAAACAATTGACCATTGTGACAGTGGGGGTGAATATGATCAAACTTCATTGTACACATAAATGAAATTGCCATAATCAAAGCCATTATTTTTGTGCAAGAAAAAGTATTAACAAGAAAACTGAATGGTAGGCTGGGAATATGGCCTAGTGGTAGAGTGCTTGGCTCATATACATGAAGCTCTGGGTTCAGTTCCTCAGCACCACATATATAGCAAAACCCAGAAGTAGCACTCAAGTGGTAGAGTGCTAGCCTTGAGCAAAAAGAAGCCAGGGACAGTGCTCAGGCTCTGAGTTCAAGCCCGGGACTGGCAAAACAAGCAAGCAAGTGGTTTTCAGGCTGTATCCAGTTAAATAGCTGTGCTAGCTATATCCTCCAAATCTGTACCCTGACTACCACCAACTGCTATTTACTGGATACAGGGTTTCCTTTTGTAGCAATTTAAAATATTTTGAAACTAGACAGAGCTAATAGTCACAATACTTTGAAAATACACTAAATGGCACTGAATTGTGTACTTTATGGTTAATTTCTGTTTTAAAAGATGGGTTCTTGCTATTTGGCTGGATTATCTTAAATTGATGGATTCTGGGCCTCAATCTCCAGAGCAACTGGGACTAGAGAAATAGTTAACATTTGACTGGCAACAGCAACTGTCTTTATATTCTGTGACTTTTACTTTACTAAGAGAATCTGTTCTCCAAAATCTACTAATCTCAAATATTCTACTGTCTCAAAATCTAATCTAATCTCAAAAGTTTTACTTGTTTTTAAATTATATGACTAATAAAATTATTTTGGTTAATAATCTAGCTGAACAAAATTCAAATACTTTTCCTACCAGAAAAGTCCATGAATTGGTTCAGAGCACAGTAAGCTCAGTATTGCTTAGGAAAATATGTAAATGAAGATTTTATGTTTATTCTTCAAGGAGACAAGAAAGGGTATTTATACTGAGTGGACAGTGGTAACATGTATAATCCAAATTAATTTGTGTTATGTTTTAAAAAGTAAATCATTGTATCTTTAATTCACTTACATTTGGCTTCAAAAGCTCAAATGCAAATAACATAAATAAGTACAAATAATTTTCATGATTATATATGTGTCTTCAAAGTACTTATTCTATTTTGGTTGCTTCCAATTTTCAGTTTTACAAGTAGTAGTGCTATGATTTGTTATGCATACTAATGAGGATGACATTGCTATAGTTTGGAGCTTAAATATGCCCCCAAAGGACCATATGTTAATAATTTGGCAAGCTAGGCAAAGTAATTAGAATAATTCAGAATTATTCTGTAAGTTGAGTTCTAGAAGTAACTAAAATTGTCACATTTTCCTATAGTCAGGGCTCTATTCCTATTTCCAAATTAATTGCTTGTTAACCTTCATATTTTTTCTTGAATTTATGATTTCATAGCCAGTAAAGATGTAAATTTTGCCTGCCTTCCTACTCTATCTCCTAGATCTTTTGAATCAGAAACATTACAGTGGCAGATATGTTGGAGCCTAGCAGGTTACTTTAACGAAATAATGTCTAGTTTTATTTGAATATTAAGTTTAGATATTTCTGAAACTACTGTTTGCACAATTTACAGCCAGAGGACTTCAATTGTAAGAATTTTCATAATTGAGTAAAACTTTAGTCTCTTCCTGACTAATTGCTATTTTTTTCATAGTAACTAGGCAAAAGCGATTTAGAAAATGAACTAAAGTAATAAATCATCTGACCTTCTGCTTATTTTTGACATTGTGTATAAATAAATGCCTTATTAATTTCATGTAAGGTTTTTCATGGAAACTATTCACACCAGTAGAATTTGCTGGCAGAATTTACTATACATTTCACTTTCTTTACATTAAGTAAGGCACTGATATTAGTTGAAATTTTATATTCTCTACAATATCAATTGAAGAATGCTTCAAAGGGGTCTGCCTTGATATTTTTCTCTGACAAAAGTCATACATTCTCAAAAAATACTTATTGTAAAACTTCTAAGTTCCACCATGAGCTGGGGGAGGCTCTAGGAATATAGCAGTGGAGGTTCTGGTTCTCCTAGAAGTTCTATTCTAGAAGTTCTATTCTAGTGAGTGCACACAGATACTGGCTAGAGCTGAGTAGATGAGGGTGAATGAGCACATGGAACCCAGGATAAGGGAGATGGGGAGCCATCTATGCTTGGTTTGATGGAGTATGGAAGCACTTAGACTGCTTCGGATATTTAGTGAGAAGGCAACACAAGGTTCAGAATAAGAAAATGACAATATCATATTTGATTTCAGGGATACAAGTATTGTGATATATGTTTCATTAGATGCAAGAATAAAGCAAAGGTTTTGAACTGGGAATAGAAAGCCATAATTTCACTTTGTCCATGGGAAGTTTGATATGCCTATCAGACAGATATCCAATTGGACACAACAATAGAATGTCTGAATGAAAGTCTAAAGTTAGGGGAAAGGTACACACTAGACAGAGGCAATATTTGTACCTAAAGATAGAATTGTCTTTAGAAACTAAGGAAGAACCGAAGGCCTGTCTGTCAAACATAAAAAGCCACACAGAGAATTGAGCCAGGTACATGAGGAGGAACAGGTGTCATATAAGCCCAGGAAAACTCTTTCAACCTTTTAAATGCAGCTGACATGAATTAGGCAATGAAATTGAAATGTCCCATTTATTTGGCAATGCAGAGGTCACAGTTGACTTTTACAAGAACAAGTATATCAGAGATGTTTTGAAAGAGAGCTACTTTTAGTAGATGCAATAAGAGGATGTAAGCATAGTATCTACTAGGGATGATTTTGGAAATTTTGTTACACCTAGGCATAGGGCTGAGTAGGTAGCTGGGATGGGAAGATAAGTACTGTGAGGATAAAGAGGAACTGTGGGCAGTTTCATCCCAAATGATATGCAGTGTAGCCCTCTTCTCTATGACATAGCAACAAAAACCTCTAAAAGTCCATAAACCTCAACACAAAGTATGCTCTTAAAAATCAAATCAAGTAGCCTGGAACCAGTGAGTCATCCATATAATCCTGGCTAACCAGGAGGCTGAGATCTAAAGGTCCTAGATCAAAATTAGCCTGGACAAGTAAGTCCATAAGACTTTTATCTCCAGTTAACCAACAAACAGCTGGAAGTGAAGTCCTGACTTAAGTGGTAGAGCATCACCCTTGAGCTAAGGAGCTAAATGACAACTTCAGGCCTTGAGTGCAAAAGCAAGTATTGTTGCACAAAATATTAAGTCAATTGAATAACTTCCTCCACTTCTAGTTTTTATTACTTCCTAAATGACTTTTAATTAAATGAGTACTGTTGGTCCTTTGTAGCATGTTCCCTCTCTCAGTAGCATAAAACAGTAATCACTGTTTCTTACCCCTTCTATTTAATGAAATGAAAATGTATCAGTTAGATTGTACCTCAGAAGCACTTTAAGTCCCTTTGGAGGCACTATCAGGGAGGATTTTATTCTTTCTCATTTTCTCATTTCTTTTCTCTTTCTGGGAGGCATTTTGGGGATGATATGAGGTTAAGATTTTGAGTTAAACAACCCAGACACTTAACACAAATACTAGCATTTAAGGAAAAAGGGAACGGGGTCATTGCAAAATATTGTCAATGTTGGGACTATCTGTGTGGTTTTTGTGGGTTTTCTTTCAGGGGCTCTGTTCCAGAGAGGGCAATAAAGGGTAAAACTCATTAGTGTATCATTATCTTTTGTCTGAAGGAAACAATGTGTGGTTTCTGGGCAGCCCACTGGATGTTTGCATTGGCTCTGGAAACATTTCAAACCAACTATATTGTTTGAATGATTCCCTCTTGAACATGAAAAGAACCACCATGAAACCACAGAGTTGATGCTAAATTACTAGTGATGGCTGCTCTGGCTCCTAAAGGTTTCAAGATCTCAGTCACTTAAATCCTGGCTCTTCCTTCTAATGAGAAAGATCCTGGCCTTTTGAGAGACCTCCCATACAGTTCTTACCTGCCCTCAGCATGATCCAAAGACTTCTGGGAATTTTGGTTTAGAACTAAGGTCAATGAACTATCTCTAACACTGATTCTCAAGTTCAACTCTTTAAAAATCTGCCAAGTCAAGTTTGCAAATTCAAAATTCTGAGCAACTAATTGGTGAATAGATTTAATGTTGAAAACTCAATCATTTTTTTCTTTAGCAAAATAAAGCATCTGATGGATATCAGTAATTTTGTTGATATCAACCTGTTCCCTAAGCTCACTTACCTTCCTTGGGTATTTCATTAGATAATAATGAAGATGATGTTACCTTCAGCTGCAAGGAAATTTTAAAAACACATTGCTACCTGATAAGTACTAGTCATTACCCACCATAGGATGCACACTATTCTTGACTGTGTGCTGATAGTTTGGTTCTCCCAATAAACTCTCTTCTGCTTAAAAATCCCACACATTTAGAGTAATCAGAAGAGAAGCTTTCATAGGACTTCCAGGAAGGATACCATAAACTGTTCTTTCCAAACAAATGTGGATTTGATTCTTGCACTGTGATCTCTTGTCCAGATCTCAGCAACAAAACAGTGATCTTTCCTCTGGTTTATAATATTTCTCACAGTCATGAGATTTCTGAGTTTTAACATCAGAAACCCGAAAACCTAAATGCTAAAAGAATCATCATATTAACTAAATCATAATTGTTGGTATTTTTTTCATGATTTCTGTGATCAAGTGTACAACACAATTCAAGGTGTAATACATTACAACATGACCAAGCAGGAAGAAGGTGAACCTGGACCCTGAAGCTAGATTGTCTGGACTCTATCAAGTTTCAAATGACTTTATATCATAGTTCCTCAACTACATACTGATTACTGGAGACAGCACATTTATTTGCAAACTCTCACAAAATTAAAGAGAAAATATTTGAAAGGCTTAAAATTATGAATTTGTTAATAGTAATTAAAATGGAAACACAGCATTATAGCTAGGATCACATACAATGCTCACAGAAAATAGGAGTTCTATGCATAAACTTACTGCATAATCATATTCCCTCCCACTACCAAAGCTCTAGTTCCAGGTAGTTCCAGGTAGTCATGGGCATCTCAGTGATGCCAAGATAAAGGAGTCAGGAACTGAGCAAGCAGAAGCTTTTACTAACCATGATCTTTTGTACACTTTGACCAGAAGGGCAAAGCTTTTCACTTTTCATAAACTATGCCAGTTTAACTCCTTAATCTGTACTAAGGAGTTATTTTTCACATACTTCTAGATGCCAGTTTCTCCTAGTTAGTTCAGACTGTAATTAACCTGCTTGTGTTCTGCAAGTGCAAGTGATTAGAAAGTTGCTGGTGAGGAAGCAAGATTTGTAGTTGCAAAATATTCAATTCTACCACAAGTTGAAGAGACAGGGCTAATGTCATTTGTAAAAAGCATCCTCAATAACACTTATAAATAAATATATTTGGGTTTGTACTTTAAAAGATGCACAAAAATTCTGAAAAAAAATATGCCCTCAGGTCATATGATGTAATGAATAATATGTTTTATTTTTCTTTTCTTTTTCTCCTTTTCCTTTTTTTAGCTGAAAACTCTTTCATGATAGACAGCTAGAGCTGAGAATTGTAGCCTGCATTTTTCTACATTTGCTGTGGAGTTGTATGGAATATGGAGTTGTAAGGAAAGGTAACTCTAAGCCAGGCACAGGTGGCTGGGATATGGGTTCAAAGTCAGCCCATGAAGAAGAGTTCATAAGAGACCATTCTGAATATAACAAGCCGATATAAAGGCATGGATAAGTGGTAGAGGGCCAGCCAAGCAAAGGAGAGCCCCGAGTCCAAACTCCAGTGCTGGAGAAGAAGAAGGAGGATGAGGAGAGAAAGGAGGAGGTGGAGGAAGACTGTGAGGGTTAGGATGAGGAGAAGGACGAGGAGGAGGACAAGGCAGAAGTGATAGGAGGAGGGCAAAAACGTGAAAAAGCAAAGAAAATGAATTGAAGCTCATAGTTTGATTTTAAAAAATTCTATCTCATTCAGAAGAATACATTCCCCAAAATAAACACTAAGAAAAAAATTCACAGATTGTACCCCTACAAAGTGGAGTACAATAAAAAAGTGAGGTACTGATCAAAAAAGGATTTGGATGAAAATGTGCAACTCATGGTTTTCTACCACTTATTTCACTAAGTAGGAGACAAACTGTCAAAGTACATTTTGTCTTTCCATTTGACAACATGATTTTTTATTCCTTGATGGTTTTATTTTGTAAGAGATTTCACTCCATTTTTCATGTGGGTTTTTATATTTTTGTTGTTGATTGGTTATCAAAAAGATTGTGACTCAATATAAGTTTAATGCATATGAAAAATATTATTGATGATGCTCTGCTGCTTTCTCATGCTCCCTAGGCTTGTTTGGGGGAGGGGGGATAGAGTTTATTGACAGTTTCAAGAGATAATGGTCTTAGTGGCTTTCCCAGAAAGGGATTTCCAATTGGAGAAATTGATTGATTTTGCAAATAATCAATTAAAAGCTCATACTTATGTTGAAGAATCAGATAGTAAATTCTTTTTAAAAAATAATATTTTGGAAGGCAAAGAATCACTCCTTACATTCCTAGCTATACTTTTCACAAAGATCACTAATGTGTAGAGATCCATCTACACATATATTAAATGCTCTCAGATTGGGCACATAATTCCAGTGATGTTAAAAATTATAATACAATTGACTTTCCCCTTTTGTTCCTGTTTGGATTGATTCTGAAAAACTAGATTTCTCTTAATTTCGTTTTCTATTCTTTTCAGTTCTTTTCCTTTGTGTTATATTAATTGTCCAAGTCTGAAACCATATTTGGATTGTGAGAAATGAAGTATTCTTTCTCCTAGTATTCTTTTATTTCTCTTTATTTAATATATACTGACCTGAAAGATTTAACTCTTCTTTTGATGGTGTAAATGGAAATGAAGTATTTCTATTTTCCATAAATGTAAAACAAAACAAAGAGATAATGTTTATGGAAAGGTCCTTGAATTATTGATTAGAAGTTGTTTTGTTAATTAGTTCCAACTCAGTTTCACTGACTTTAGGACACAACTTTTTGCATGCACAGGTTCTAAGGTCATGCTTTATTCTTGTTTCCTATCTTCCTATTCTTACTCTGCCTCTTTTCATCTCATGTCATTAACATTGTTGCATGTTCTTTATGTTCAACCTAGTTCTCTCAAAATTGTTGAGTACAGAAATCACATCCCAAGATTTCATATGGGCTAGAGGAGTATTCTAAGCAATTCTCTTTCAAAACTAGGAATCCAAACTGCAGAACATAGTCAGACAAATAATTGTCTTTTTGTTTTTACAAAACAAAAGCAACCAAATGATGCTATGGAATATTATGGAATATACTTTGCTTATAGATAAGCTGCTTTGAGGAACAGGTACAACAGGTATGGTTTTCTTTCCTAGATTATAGAATCATTGATTGTAGGATTATTTTCATGTGTTTATATTTAAAAGCTTTATTAAATAATATTTTGTTTTAGTAAGTAAAAAATGTTGTTGTCAGGTTCATGTTAGCTTAGAATCCACAATCTGGTTCAATATTTCAGACTTTGAATTTCTGGAAAAGCTGAAGATATAGGATAGATTACTGTACCAAAGGAAACTCTTATGAAAGCCAAGGATTAAGTCAAATTTAATTCTGATTCAGTTTATTCCACCTCTGAGTCCTTGCTGTTGTTTTTTTCCTCATCTCTGCTTTTAAATTTTGATAAATTTTAAAGGTATGCTATTTTTCTGTCATGTGAGTGGTGAAGATAACTTATAACCAATCACACACAGTACTGTTGGCATTCTCTTTCTTTTTCTTGGTTTCTCATTTTGAGATATTTCAACTAGGAAAATGGATGAGAAGTTACATGTTCCAAAGAAAGGACAAATGATAATGAATCGTGTGTTAATTGTTACAATACTGTCTGTTTACTAATGAAAGCTTGCCCAGGGCATTTCATATTATTCTTAAATTGGCTAATTCTTTTTGTACTACTAATGCTACTGATCTTAATGTGTTTCCTTGTTACACATGTATTTTTTATGTGTGATATGTTTTATGTAGTTGGAAATCTAAAAAAATAACATTTTAAAGAAAGTCCTTAAATGAACAGAATGAGATAAAAGGGTGACTTATCCTCACTATAATGAAAATCTAGAGTACAGCATAAACTCTTGAATTGCATTTTCCAGGGAACACTGAACAATACTTGTTCTGGGAAGTGTCTTATCTTAATCACAGTGAACTTGGCTGTTGACACAAGAAAGGCTCTGCTGAGTGCTTTATCTTGGAGAAGAAGTTTTGGCATGGTGACAATTAAGAGAGAAGGTAAAGGTCTAATTTGAAATACAGTTTTGTAGTGGTAGCACAAAGCATGGATAATTTCCAGTAGATATATGAAATGATTCTAGAGAAGGTCCTTAGAGAAAGTCACCATTGCCAATTCCAGTTGAAAGGCACCTTTATATTATCAGTTTACTTATAGGAATGTTTGCCCTCATTCCTGCAAAAATATTGACTTACACACTTGTAACTTCTAGTAATTTAGTTTATAATTTCTCAGGTATTTACTAAGACCAAACAGCCCACTTGATTTAATAAAATACAATGCAACTTCATGTTTCTATTTTATTCTGTCATTGGAAGAACCTTTCCAGGAGAGAATACTTCTGTGTTGAAATAATGATAACCTTGAGCTTTTCAAATGAACAAGGGCAAAAAAACAAAATAAACAATATATTCAAAGACTTTTTTCCCACTCCATTTTTAAGATGCAACTGTGACTTTAAAAGAGTCAGTATTTGTGTACATAGGTGTTTATTTCAACTGAAAATGAAACAAAATATTCATGCGCTTACCTAGAACAGCAACATCCTTTCACTACTTTTCCAAAAACACTCCCCACAAACCCCTAAATACCCTCCATAGGTAGACTGACAATATGTTAAGAAAACTCTGTAACAGTACCTAAAGGATGAATGTTTGGAGAAGATACTCAGTAATTCACTAGTGTATTGGGAAGATTCATTCAACTGATGATCTTTCCAATGTTTCTTTTTTCAATTTTATTGTAAAGATGATGTATAGAGGGGGTACAGTTGCATAACCCAGGTAATGACTATAATTCCTTTTGGACAGTGTCACCCCCTCTCCAATGTTATTTAATTTTCAGTCACATGTAGAGTTGTATTGAAAAAAATCTTACACATAGATGATTTCATTTACCTTAAATATGCATTCCTAGTAGACAAATAATTAGATAAAAGGTTGTGTTTTCTTTTTCTTTTTAATTTTTTTTCAAATTATCTTAAGTAGTTGTACAAAGGAGCTGCCATTCAGTAAAGCAGTTTGTTTCCAAAGAATTCTCATTAAAAGTTATACCAACCCATATGCTCAGCAAGCATGTACTCATCTCAATGTCTTATGCTATTATTATCTCAATTTTTTTCCAATGCCTTAGGTAGAAATGATGTTTGTGTTCTTTTAATTTTAATTCCCACTCTAATAGGGTCACTTTGTTTACCATCTATTCTCATCTGTTTTTATAAGGTATATATTTATGTCCGCTTTTGGTTTTACTTAATTTCAGGAGAATTTTACATACTATGTTCTTTCACAATGGCATGTATTATGTTCTTTTTCAATACAGTTCATTACTATTTGATTTGTTTATGTGATAAAACAGGGAATTTGGAAAAATACAAGTACAAAAGGGGATTTAGGAAATGAGTGTCACAGTACTTTGGAACTGTGAGGAATTGTGAGTTATATGAAAAAAATTGTATTGAGATTATTGGAAAATCATCTCTAGACCATAATGGTCATAGCATATCAATATAAATCTTTCATGGACATAGGATTAAACTGAACAGGAAAAGAATCACAGGAAACATGAATTATCCAGTTATAGGGATGGCCTTTTCTAGTATAGCACAATATAAAGGCTATAATGATTGAAATACATTTACTTTTTGATGACCTTTCTTTTGTACCCTGTTTTTCTACCAGGCTGTTCAAAATTAGTTCTGAGCTCCAAATAGACATACCAGCAGAGCCTCAGCTCCCTCAGCATGAACCTAGAGTAACCTCATGATAATGTTGCTGAGTAGGATTGAACAGGTAGATTGAGAACAGCTCAGAATTGTGGGAAACTCAAGAGTTTTGGGGTCAGGCAGGACTAGTCCTTACCTGTTACCCCAGCTACAAAGGGCACTATGACCATGGACCAATCATCATTACTCTGAGGTTTACTGCTCACCATTTTCTCAGAAACCCTATCTAAGTTGGATCTAATAGGCCATGTGAAATGCTCAGCAGGTGGAGGCTCTAAATATTTCATACTCATTCTCAAAGTCTCTTTATTTCCTCTAACATCAAATTCTGGATAAGCTTCTTATTTTTTCAAGTTCATACTACACAGAAAGTGTCATGATTTGTTACCTCAGTATTACATACTACTACTTCTCTGCTGAATCTCTACTTAGTGATATATTATGGTTGGAATCTTAAATGTCCTCCCCCAAATCCATACTTTGGAAGCATAAACTCCACCTTATGGCACTGCTAAGAGGTGGTGGAACCTTTAGGAAGTAGGATCTAGTGGAAAGAAGTGAGGCCATGGGGGATATGATACTGGTTCTCCATCTCCCTCTCTCTCTTTTCCTTTGCATCCAAACTGGCATAGGTGAGCAGTTTGCCATCTCAAGTGCTCCTGGACAGATGTTCGCCTTTGACATAGAGACCAAGTACATATGTACTAAAACTGTGAGCTAAAACAAACCTCCTTGTACAAAAACTCGTTATTGTAGGCATTTGGCACAGTGAAGGAAAGTGGGACAACAGGATGTATGGAATGTAATTCTTTGGTTCCTTTCTTTTCTCTCTGGAGTCCCTCATTTGGAGAGATTAATACCATAAATCTAACATGGCTCTTAAGGCTCTCCTGGATCTCAACATAGGCCATGAGTTAAGTAGAGTGAAAAGATAAGGATAGGACTCTACTTATGAAACCTGTAATCCTTCTTTATTCACTTCCTATTGCTGCCATTGCTAATTCCCACAGATTGTCTTTGAAGGCAGAACAGATTGGTTGTTGTAACAGATTGATTGTTGTAACAGATTGATTGTTGTAGAGTTCTATAGATGGTAAGTCTAATATAGGATGTCCTGGTCTAAAATCAAAATTCCAATAATTCTATGTCCTTTCTGGAAGCTCTAGAAGGGAATTTATTTATTTGCTTTTCCTAGCTTTTAGTATGATCCCATTTTTCCATCTTCAAAACCAATAATGTTGAATCTTTTTTATCATTTTTAATAATAATGTTTAGGTAGATTTTCCCTATGTGGCTGAGGCTGGCTTTGAATTTGCAATCTTGCCTTAAGATCCTGGGTGATGAGATTATAGGTATGCATTATTTTGATTAAAATTTTAACTGCTATAAGTGGAGATTCTTTTTTTTTTTTTTTGCCAGTCCTGGGGCTTGGACTCAGGCCTGAGCACTGTCCCTGACTTCTTTTTGCTCAAGGCTAGCACTCTACCACTTGAGCCACAGCACCACTTCTGGCCTTTTCTATATATGTGGTGCTGGGGAATCGAACCCAGGGCTTCATGTATATGAGGCAAGCACTCTTGCCACTAGGCCATATTCCCAGCCCAAGTAGAGATTCTTGATAGCCTTATTGCCTGCTGAGCACAGCCAGGAAAGATTATCTTTTAAGAACCAATAAATTCACATAGTACTTACTTGTATTATACAGGATAATCTCCCAATTTCAAGGCCTTTAACTTCCTTAGACCTGCAAAGTCATTTTTGTCATTTGTAGAAACATATTTGCAAGTTGAAGGAGTAAGATCCAGTCATCTTTGGAAGAACATATTTTTTTTGCCATACCTCTCTCACATGACTCTGTGACTCAATGGTGGACAATTCATTCTGAGACATTAAAAAGTCATATTTTATAATCCTGACATGATAAAAATACAGTAGATGGATGGTTTGGAATGATAATTCTGTCAGACTTAATGCTTTTCTTACAAACGACATCCAAATTTAATGTGCTAGCTTCTGAAGAAATCAAAGCAACTCAATCTCTACTCTGCCTTTAATCACTAATCTAGCAAGCATTTAAAGTCATGTTCTCTGTGGCTGGCTCAGTTGTGCAGTCAAGTGGTACAAATGGCCCTGGGTGCAGCTGCTGGCCTCACTGCCATTGCCAGATCAGGTTTCCCCTACCTTCTTCTCTGACTTGGCTACTGCCCAAGAACTTTGATTTACATATTCTATTACTGATCTACCAGGCAGTCTCTGACTCTTGGCTGTCTTTGAAACAATTCAAAAATCTCTGGCTTACGTGTATGTGCCTCTTCAAGAGCATCTAATAGAAAGATACATGTTCTTCCTGTGTTCTCTTTTTAAAAAAATTGCACTGCAGTGAAAGTTCTTTAGTATTTGTCTACCATAAGAAAAGGAATGTGCATGTTGACAGGTTAAAAATTGCATTTTAAAGCTACTTTTCTTGGCACATAAAGGGATGCTTAAGTGCACTGGCAAGAGAGAAACTTGAGCCTCTAAGATGGGGTCAGATATCTTGTTACCTTTCAACCCATATTCCACTAGCTAAGCAATACTTATGAACTGCTCTCCTCAAAGTCCAGAGTAGCAAGGTAGCTGAGAAATAAAGGACAAACAGGAAAGAGAGATTAGGTCCACTTTAGGAAAAGGAGAGATTGTCTGTACCACTCATTTGTATCTAGAACAGGTTGAATAACCCTGTTCAAAATCTGCTGGCATTTTTTTCTCCTTCACAGTGCAATGTGAAATGTCAATGTGTTTTATTAAAGAAAGGGACATGTAATCATGATAGGTTTATACATATTGAGTTATTTATCATGATATACCACTCTCTGAAACCTGAAAACATTTGTAGGAATCCCAAGATGTCTTTAAAATGATGTTGCATGAAAAGAACTAGAAGAATTTTTAATACTTTAGGGTATATTATTAATTTTAGTGTCCGTTTTTTAATTAACTTCTTAGTGTATTCAGTGACTGCACTGTATTACACCATCATTTTATTGAATTCTCACTAGTATGCTTCTTATTCCTTTGTAGTGTTTGAGAAGGCAAGAACTACTTATTTAAATTCTATTTAAAAGCCCATCTGAACGTCAAATTTTACTCAAAAGTATAAATTGACTCTCAAACAATGCGATTACTCATGGGAGTTTGAAATTCCTTGGGATGAATTTTTACCATATGAATTTGTTGAAGTAGTTGGGCAATAATTTTTTTAATTACTATATTCTATACCCTAGTGATCTTTGTTCTCATCAGCCAGACACTCTCTATTTACCCACTCCAATACTTAATACTTAAGAAGCACCATTAACTACAAGGAGAAAACTGTATTTAAATTGAAGTGGAAATATTTTTAAATGGAGTATGCTGTTTATGCTGTATCAAGCTAAGAGTCACACAAAACGATATTAAATTAATTTAAATAAATTTCAAGTAATTGGGACAAAGCTTACTCTCAGTATGTTTAGTAACTGAGCGAAATCTTCACTTACAAACTTATCTCTTTGGCTTGCTTAGTGCAAGTCCAAGCATTTTGGCTTCTCAGTTCCAGATTTACCAAGGCCTTGCCAGGGAAATGATAAACAGCCTGCCTGCTGAGGTTTTATGACTTTCTAGCTTCAGAACAGCTCTTTCAATCCAAGTAGAGCTTTGGATTTAGCATCAAGCTTTGCCAAAGCCACATCAAGAAGAATCATTTAACCTGAATTAGTTTCTAGCTCTGTCTCCTCCATACCCATGAAGGGGCACTTGGGAGTTACTTGATGGGAGTATTTGACAAATCCCTATGTACAACAACCCAAATTTGCCCGAAGGTAAAATATAACCCAAATCCTTTCAGATTTATATTGCTTTATCATTTGACCATTACTAATGACAACAGGACCTTTCCAATCTTCATACGGTAGATATGTAAAGGTGTCAGGAGCTACTGGATTTTCTGATGAATCTGAGAACACAAAGACATGGAAGGCAACAGTGACATTGTAATACAACTTGATTGAGCTTTATACTGGGCTCATTTGACTTGGGTAGAATTTTTGTTGTCAAAACTTCCTATAATTATGGCTTGGAAATAGTTTCTCATTATAGTGGCTGCATATTTGTGTCAGTGAATTTAGAAAATGACAAGGCATAGAAAGTGGGAAACAGAATGAAAATAGGAAAATAACAAAATTTAACAAAATGGCTGAATTGTCCTATGTTGCTATGGTTTGCATGGCGCTAGACATCTCCTTGTGGCATGCCTTTCTAGTACCACAACTCATGTAGGTTTCTAAAGTCCACCAAGAAATGTAAGTATACACCTGACATGCTTACTCTGCAATGTGGCAAACAATGATGTCTCCAATGAACTACAAAGAAACAGAAACAAGGTATGATCAAAATCTTTAGTCACTGTATTCCAAAATTACCAGAAAGTTATAATTTATATGTAATAACATGGCCATATAACCCAGGCTGGCTTCAAACTCATAATCTGCCAATCTCAGACTGCTGAATGCTGATCTTGTAAGTGTTTCTCACTATGAACCCAGCTCTGTGCATACATCTTTAATGACTTGAAAATTTGGAATGGAATATATTAACTTTATTAGTGGCCCTAAACTCTCTGAGAGTTTATGTTCTGTATTGCACTTTCCAAATGATGTGAAAGTAAGCTTAATCCCTCTGAGATGGTGCTGAATGGTGCTGAAATAAGAACAGCTTATTTAGTAAGAAAATAGACAGTCTCAATTTTCACTGCTTGAGGATTTTCTCAATGTAATCTTAGGAAACAGATTATCATTAAATGCTAGTTCATATTTTAGTTGTGTTTAGCAAATACTGAACCTGAAGTTGACAAACCAACAATATAGTTTTCAATACCCACTGATAATCTAATCAGATCCTAACTTTCTTTAAAAAAACAAAACAAAACGGAGTAGCTCAATATTTCCTAAAAAATGATTTGTAAATGCTTGTTCTGTGAAAGTTTTCTATGGCTAAATCAACCGGGGCTGAACAGATAGATGCTCCTTTTCTGGAAGACATAGGGTATGACTAATATTGAAATGTGAAGCTCTCAAAGAGAATTCTAGTGGGCAAGATTTCCCAAATTCACAGACTAGGAAATAGACTAGTATCATAAGTAAGAGACACACGTGGGGACCTGCCAGACAAGATGATTTCTAAGATGCTTGACTCTTTTCTCCTCTAAATTCTCAAGTGATCTTTAGAATATGTGATAAACACTGATATGCCCCAGATACTTCTTACACACCTACATTTCCACATTCCTCTCTAAAATATATGGGCCTTTTACTAGTGTAAAACATCATAAGGAGATAACATAGGGCATTCATGAGAAGGATACCTTTAGCTTTAGAATGTAAAACATGTACTTCCATTTTAAATAATAGTTTTTATCACTAACACATCTGAGATAGAACAATCCCAAATGAAACCACTCTTAAGAAATAAGAGATCAATGAAACATAAGCAACATCATGATAAATCATGCAGAAGCTCAGCTATTCTTTCTACAGTAGCCATGTATGAAAGACTTCAAGTCTTTCTGTTGAAGTTTTCTCTTGATTATGAAGGACAAAAATAGGACTCCATAGTTTATCATTTGTCAAGCTACAAAGGGCTTGTGTGTAATAATAAATTCTGAGGAGAACAGAAAAGTACAATGGCACCACAACACTGCCTCTTGCTGACAAGCCTATAATATTTGGCACTATGATGGACAGCTAGAAGATCATGATATTAAGGGCTTTATTTTGTTAAGACTTCAATCATATCTTGCCAGAAATCATTGTGATAATTATCTTCTTATGAAGGTATACATAAAATTAGAAAACCAAGGGTCATTTAGAAACTTCTCTTTGGATTTCCATAGGAGAAAGAAGTATTCTCAGACATGTAGTGCTTCCCCGCCCGCCCCCCCCATTTTTTATTCTTGGAACAAATTCATGTCTTTATTTTGTATTTTCTTAATTGTCCTCATCTCTATTCAAAATTATCTCAAACAAATTGGTAACATAATTAAAATTTTTATTTTTCTGAAAAAGCACTTAATAACAAGGTAACATAGTTAACGATAGACAGAAATGGTGACATTAAACATGATCAGAGCTACATGCCAGGCCTGGAGAATGTGTCTGCCTCCTCCCAGAGTTTACAATCACTGTGATTTTAATCAGATTTGTATGTAACAGTATTTCATAATTTTCCAATGGGTCCTTTATTCTTTCTTTGGCAAAGAAAACCTCTCAAACAAAGGAAAGAGAATATTGTAGTTGGTGTGGTTATGTGGCAAGACCACTAGACCCACACTGTGGTGTCTGTCTCCTACCTAACATGGAATCACAACTTTTGGTGCTCTTGTTTTCCTAACCATAATTGGCATATGGGGTTCTTCTGTCCAAATAAGTGGAAATAACAGCCCCATAGACCCTTGGGTGTCAGTCTGTATTTTGCCAACTTCTACAAAGCTACATGACTTATAGCTTAAATATAACAGCTCACTATTTTCCTCTGTAAAAAGAGTTTGAGATTAAATGGTTTCTACTGGTTCTTACATTGCAATGAAACTGAGTCTTATACTTAAGGAGAATTTTCTAAGTTAACTAAAGTTACATAATTAATTTTCATTTTGACAATAATTTTAAACTAAAGGAATAACCAATTATAAAGCACAAAATAATATGAGAGGACTTAGAAAAGAAGAATGGAAAGGGACATTACTAAGGCCTAATGATAAGCATTGTAGTAACCATGGTATGGCAGTTAATCCTTGCAAGAACTGTGTAAGGCATCAATATCACCATCACCACCATCACCACCACCACTACCACTATTTTTATCATCATCACTGCTACATAATGCACATATGGAAGGAATGCTTCAAAGCTGAGCACATGTCAAAACATACGAGATTTCAAAAACAGCTAAAGGTAGACACAAACCCAGGCTTTCTTGTTCAAAACTATACTCAAATCTGTAGTTAACTGTCTATAGAATTTTGCTTTGAGGTACACATTTTTTCCTTTTGTATTCTTCATGTCATTTGTATTCCAATTAAACCCTATGCACAACAAGTTATATAATCTTTATGACCTAGAGAAGATGAAGGATGCATTCATTGAGTTGTAAAAAAAATAATACTTCTAATATAGTAGATACTATGAGATAAAAAGCCAGATATGCCTGAAGTATGGAGAAAAGGAAGAGAGAAGTAGATATTGTAAGAATAAAAGTGAAGAAATATCTGAAATGGAAGTTCAAGAATTAGTAGAAATAAGGTAGATATGAAAAAATTGGGAATAATTAAAAGTTAACAGGTAAGAGTAAAGGCGTGTAAAGGCACTGCATGTTCTAAGAATCAAGAAGTTTACATAAGTTCATCTCTTTCTTTTAGCTTTATATTTAAAATGCAAACTTTCTAATTATATATGTCACCAAAAGAAAAAAACACACAAAAAATAAAAGAAAGGGAAGAAGTAAAAAATAAGAGAGGAAAGGAAAACAGAAAAAAGTAAAACAATAGGAGTAGCATGAAATAGAAGAAAAACTGTACAAGATGATCTATCTCTCAAAGAGAGATAGTAAGGGGAAAATATTTGTATATGTAGGTAATTGTAAGGATGAGGAAATTTATACCTGGGCAGTCCCTCTGTACTTTGAAGATTGTCTCCCCACAGAAAACAAAGAAAAACTGTCTCACCTTCCCATCATTGGCTGAATGCAAGTGTGGTAGACTCAAGAAATGACTCTAGTGGGGAATGAGGGAAGAAGCTAACGCCTCAAGACAGAACAAAGGGAGTCAATAACCTCTGTAGATCATGAAACTATATTTCACTACTCTGATTCTAAAACCATCAGTAATGAAAATCCTGAAAAGTACCAGTGAATTATTATGCAGGAACATTATTGAAGTGTAATAGAACTTTGCCTAAGATATCAAATCCTGAACAAAACCTAAAACAGTCAACGGAATGTCATTCTCCCTGCAAAAACTGAACTTTACTTTGTTAGATCTAAAGAAACTTTAAGCCTCAATGCATTTCATATGCTGGAATCAACAGTCAAAGTAATAGATGTTAATAAGTAGAAACAGGAATCAATTGAAGGAGGATTTCTGTTAAAACATTTCTTGATCATGTGGATCATAAATTTATTCTTATTGTCTACAAACTAGGATTCAGGAGATCAAGTTGGATGTACCCTGCAAATGGAATGGTTAGTTGCTCTATCTTGACTCTCAGATATTTTATCCACTTGAAAATGTCTCTCCTTACCTCCTTTTTCACTGATTAGTCCCTAGGAATGCCAACTGCTCGAATAAAACTAATGTGAATTTTGTTCTTCAGTGTCAGCAATGTGAAAAAAGACTGAAGGAGGCATGGAATCACACTGTGGTTTTAACTACCTGTACTTACAGTAAAGACATGGGAAAAGTCAACAGTCTTGTTTGCTAATCTATATGTACCATGTTCATTTTAGCCACTTATATGACTGGGCAAATACTGTATATATTATATACAATACACACATATGTATGTATATATGCATATATATGGATAAATATGTATGTGTATATATATGAGTGTGTGTATTTCTTTTAAAATGAATGAGAAACTTGGAAAATTGGCCAAAAGCACTTTGAAACAGCTCTTAAATGAACAATTTTAGATATTACATTGTAAAAATGAAATAAAAGCATCATATCTTTGGCAGACAAGTCATTTTCCCAAGTACTGATGCCAAGCTCATGGCAGACATCCACCATGGGTTGATGAAGATCAGAAGGAGCTGAGACACCATCTCATGCTTATAGAATTTCAGAGTTAGAGACATTCAAAAGGGGAAGTATAGCATCATTTGCTCCAGTGAAGCCAAGAATGTGCACTGAGCTTCTTTTCTTTGCTAGTCAGGCTCCAGCATTCCATCCTTACTTAATGCTCACTGAATTCCTTATACTAGCCTAATACATGTTGAATTGGTTAAAACCCAAGGATTCACTGCAGTTACAATGGCTGACTCAGCGTCTTCAGGTTGTACCTGACTCCCTTGGATTTTTTCCACTTCTTCAGCTCCAGTCTCTGAGTTTGCATGAACAACCTCTCTAAAATTATTTTTAAAATGTTCAATGCATATCCTGTAAAATTAAGAAAACTGAAGGAAGCAGCTGAATTGAAAAGGAAGGGAGAAAATGAAGAGAAGGTTGACATGGATAAAGATAAACTATATTCATATGCTGATTGGTTGCTTGGTACTTCTTTGCACAACCACTTAAAGATAATAAAATATAATAAAAATAAATACAAGCTTTTAAAGAAAGAGAAAAATCTCCACTACTTTCATGGTGAGGTGCTAAACATCTCTCTGTTTTCTTCTGTTATTAGATTTTACTATATTCTCTGATCTTCTAGAACATCAGGTTCCTTACCAATGAGTGCCTCAGTTAATACATAGTTCAGCAATATGCATAAACAGGTCAACACCATGTCCTCCAGCACTTTGAAAGACTCCCTTGAAGTACTGTACTTAAATTATCTGGCAAAGCATAATCCATGTACATGCAAAGGGCAACTGGCTCCCCTTTATGCTAAACTCTGTGTAACACAGCTGAAGCAGACTGTAAACTGCAATGTTATTGTAAATTTTCCAGTAATCTAGATCTGAATTGCAAATACTGGAAACCAGTTCTGCCTTCCTGCTTCACACTGACAGTAACACTTTACATGACCACATCTGAGATCTTGTGGGTTTTGATTCATTCTGTTGTTGATGCCTCCTCCTTTGTTTTCTCAAAACGTAAATATTTGTTCTGTCTGCCTTTTAATTGCCAGTTGTGATGTCTTGGTGAATATAAGGGCTGTGGTAACTCAGTGCCTTAGGACCTCTTGCTATGTGCTGGGATTTCATGTCTTATGACATTAGCTTGGCATAGCAAATAGCCACCCTGTTCCTATGCCCTTAAATTGCAGCCATGTCTTTAATTGAAACCCAGTATTATTCTATTCCTTTCTGTAGAGAGGAAACCAGAGCTATCATTCTGTACACACAACAAACCACAGGAGCCTGGGTAGGGGTCTGTAACAACAGGGCCTCCTACACAGCACATTTGTAAGCTTTCTACTAATTACTCTAATTTTTTTTTGTCTAGACTAACTTATTGCATTGAAGGCTGCTTTGCTAGAAGGGGCAGATGAAGGAGAATCGTTAATCCTTTGATTGCTGCCAAATAAGGAGAAGTTAAATTTTTTAAAAAAAGAATAGAATCCAGAAAATGTAATGAAAGTTCAAGCAAAATAGAGTGAGAGTATTTGTCCTTGAATGGGCTATTTTCTGTAGTACAGGTTTGATGCAAATTATTCAAATGGGAACTTATATTTAGTAAGATTGCAATCTCTACCATTAACAGAAAAGAAAATGTAAAATAGTACATTAAACCAAAAGAAGAAATGTACTTCTTCAAAAAGACAGGTACTAAGGAGCTTCTGTACCTCTGTGGGATCTAGACAATCCTGTGAGAGAGAGAACTCTTCTGTATTTGTTCTTCTGTTTTTGTGGCGATTTCCTAGTTTGGCTTTCCAGATTAAGGGAAAATGAGCTTGTGTGGAACACCCATTTGGCTCACGTTTGTGGTGAACATTAAGGGAAATTTAATATCTCAGCTATAAACTCTTTGAGAGTTTCCTTGGATAAAGGAGAGAGACAAACTTGAGCAAGAACAGGCTTGAATTTTAAAAAGCCTGAGTTGAAAATGAATGTAGATGTTTCTTCCAGATAGTCTGACCTTAAGACGAGGGAGAAGAGCACAGAAAGGGGCCAGAGAATTGAAAGGCCACAGAGCAAGGCTGGCCCATCTCCAGCTGGAATTGCCTCTTAGGTTCCACAAGCCAAAGCCTTGGGAGCTTTGGGACTGGCCAGTGCCCTAGAAATGATTTCCCTGTGGGACACTGTTTTTAACCAATTTGTCTAGTTCTTGTTGGTTTACTCATTTCCAATTCTGCTTACTACATTGTATCCCCCTTTCCAGACATAACTTGCCATGCTCAAAGATTGATACTATGATGATTTTACTTTACTGCTGTTTTCCTTTTTCTCTTAAATTATGTTTCCCTTGAAAATTATACTTTTCAGTTTCACTGAAATAACTCCCAAAAGGCCAAAAATTCTAATTACTTTTGTTTGATGGTTTCAGTTGATTGATTAAATGAACTAATGATGGTCTCTTTACAAATTGCACATAGTAAGGATATTATTTTCTTTTCTGATTAAACATACTTATATGTAGTTAAACTGAGGAAGAATTGGAGAACTGATGCAATGTATTCCTTTTGTTTTTCCTGGGACAATGTGTCACTGTGTCACCTGGGCTGAAACCAAACTCCAGGACTCAAGTGATCCTCATGTAGCTGGGACTACAAGTGCATGCCACCATATCCTTGTGATATGGTACATATATTTCTTTCAGAAGGATAAGAAGATAGCTTGGGTTTCTATTCTATTCTGTGTGTGGAAACCATTGAGGCAAAGCATACAGAGGGCCTAGAGTCTCTTTTATGCCGCTATTCTTAGGTTTTGAATAATCAATATTGGTGCCACTAGCAGTAACCAGTGCTGCTTCTGTCCTCACTCATTAGCCTCTTTTCCTGGAGCATAAAGTTATATATTGATTATCTCTGTGGTTATTAGGTCTGGGTGACTAATTAATTACTTAATAACTAATAAGCATTAATCAGTTTATTCAGCTATTCTGTCTGTAATTCTTTGTTAAGTTTTATCCCAAAGCTCTCATAATTGAGGTAAACTGTAGTGATACATAATATTCAATTTTATTTTCTGTTGATAAAATTAATATGGGGAACAGTCAATCCTAACATTACCAAGGTATATCTATCCCTATTTTAAAAGTAATCTGAGAGGAATGAAACATAACATTTGAGTTACCATATTTGGGCATATCTTAGAACTCTACACACACGTAGCCATAGCAAGTGCGAACATGCACAGGGCATTATAAGTTTTGCACTCTATGTGTAGGGGCCATTTTCTTTTATTTTGGCCTTTCCCACAGTGATACCATAGAGTGTTGCCTGTAACTAGCTAACCATAAGTAATTGTTAGATTGACCTTAGTTTAGTAGAGGATGGGACAGTAGAGAAGTTTTGCAAATAATACTACTTTTACCTGCTTCAAATATCAACATTGTTTCGTAGATTTGTAAAACATCCTCTTGATGTACTGTGACACGCTCCATGGTATTTTGGGAATGAAAAAGAAACCTACGTTTTCATTTTATTAAATTAAAGGATTGTCAATAAATAAGTGTTTAACACTTGTTGTGTTTGCTTATTGATGAAAAACACAATCTTCTTTGTCAAATACAAATACTTGAGCTTTCTGGCTTAAAATGAAGTTAGGGACAGAGGATGTATGCAAGCTCACATAAAAATACATAGCCACATGATTATATTCTGGAACTTGCCAATGAAAGTGAATAGATCTTTCACGTTGCAGGAAATCAGACAAAAGATACGGCATTCAAAAAAAGAACATTGAAAACAGCATGATGAGGGAATATGAAGATTTTTTCTAGTGTACAATGGAAGAAGACTTTGGAAGAAGTTTCTTGGGGCAAGGTAATTTTTGGCAAGAAGTTTGAAAGAATGCTTTGGAGACAGGAATGAATCTAACAGGACTGCAAAACAAGGTGTAGGTGAGGGAAAGGTAATTTGATGTAAAGCAGTGAAAGAAAGTGAGAAATTTTATTGGGAGGAAGGGGTGAAAACTGAGAGAATCAGACTTTTAAGATCCTGACATATCAGATAGAGGAATTTAGATGATCTTGATGAAAGTAGGACTTAGTAATTGTCATAAAGGATGAAGCATCAGAATTTGGTGAAGACCATATGTGTAATTTTTATGTAAAAAGTATAGAATTAAGATATTGTTCCTCAGTCTTACAAAATGTCTAAGGTTTTTCTCCTTTGGCTTCCAAAACCTATCCCAGTTCCTAAGGTATATTTTCTTTGACAATGTTATTGCTTTTTATGAATTCTTATCATAGTCTTATTCTATATGTTTGGTTACCGTTTCCAATAACAAATATACAAGTATACACTGGTTTTAGTAAAACAAATATGAGTCTAGATTAAGAGATTGGCTAAATAATGTATAAGTACCTAGGAATTACTAACTGAGAGGTAAAGATGAAGAATGAGTTGGAGGCTGGAGATCTGGAGAAGGAAAGATGGGTTTTTAAGATGGGAGAATAAATGGGATACCTAAGAGGAAAGCAATAACACTACATATAATGAATGTTCAAGTTCCAGGAAGGAATAAACTGGCAACAAAGAAAAATGCACAACCTTTGCTTAGGAAGAAAAATTCAAAGGTAAAAAGAGAACAAGTCCATATAGAATTATAGAAAATGAATATGGAAGGAATATTTAGGAGAAATTAGTCAGGAAGAATTATGACTAAATACAAACTGGTGAAGCTAATGTTTCACAGGTAATTGGTAACAAGTGAAAACAGATGCAGTAAGGAAGTGTGAAGGTCATAAAATCACACCCGATTTTTGAGAAATGAAACAAGTAAGATGTGATAACTCACACCTGTCATCCTAGTTGTTGGGAGGTGGAGATCAGAAAGACTATACTTCCATTACAACCCAGGCAAAAAGTTTACAAACTCCTATATCATCAATGAAAAGCTGAGTGCAGTTGTACACACTTATCATCCCTCCCATGCAGAAGAATAACAGAGGTTGGTCATGATCCAGGCTGGCTCAGGGAAAAATGAGAGCATACTCATGAATGAGTTCAAACACCAGTGCTGAAAAAGTAAAAGGAAGAGCAAGACAAGCATAGACAATGAAAGTGATGCTGTGCCAATTATTTGAACTATGTAATTCACAGCTGGGATAAAGAAAGGATTTTTTTTAATAAGGATTAGAAAAAATTTACAAGGTTAAAAAAATCCACAGTCAAAGATTAAAGCTAAGGAAAACAACAATAAAATAGTGTTCATCAGAAAGTACGCAATTCAAAAAAAAAAAAAAGTACACAATTCCAGAGAAGATAAAGATTTATGGGACTTCAAGAAAGGTTTCTTCCCTTGGGGAGAGGAATCACCATTTCTCCCTGGTTTAGAAAAGAACATGTCTGGAGATGGAGAAGAAGATGTCACTCTGAGACATGCAAAGGCAGCAACAATAGTGATGGGCTAGCTTTTATTTATGGAAAAGATGAGACCATCTAGAGATGGAATTACATAGGATGAACTGCAAGTGAGATAAGGAAAAGTTAAAGCCAGGTAAATAAATGAGTTTAAAAATTAAAATTTTGCAAATATAGTCATAGAATAATTGTTAACTATTTCTTTAGCAACTCAGAAGATTGATTAAGGATGGATATGGCTTGGGACTAGGCACTGCACAAGTAAAGGCTAAATAATGACCTTTGGTATTTGGGGGCTAGGGAGTCATGGGAAAATGGAATAGGACACAATGTAGCATTGAAGGCAAAGTTAGAAAGGATTTCTGAGTTTAAAAAAAATGGAAGTGATTTTCCAGGTTGGGCCCTGATGGGAAGAGGGAGAGTTAACAGATATGGTAAAGAACGGTGAATCTGGCCAATATTCTTGGCATACAGGTGTGAAAATGAAATAATGACTCTTGAAACTGGCTTGGGAAGGGGTAAACAGAATGAAGGAGAGTGACCAAGGGAGTGAATCTGATCAGTGTGCATTGGATGAATATAAAAACATGTGAAAGTAAAACCACCTTATGAAATAAATTGTTGCTAGTAAAAAGCATGACAAAATTTAAATGCAGTTAAAAGTGGCTATCAAATATTTCCAACAATCAATTTATGCCCAACTACCTTGTCTCATAATGGCTTTTCTTTTGTATGTTTTCATAGAAGACTGCTTTAATAATAGCTTGTTAGCAGTTAACTAAGTCACTATGGTTTCCATTACACATCACGTTGTTGCGAATGAGCTAGAGCAGATACCACACTGACAGATGCAATAAATGGATATATTCATACTGCTAAAGTCTATATTATTTAAATTCTATCCTTTGTCCATTTGGACCTTTTGCAATTACTTTAGTGGAGCCACAAAGACTGATTACAATGGAAACTTACAACCTGAAAGGAAAAATAATTTTGGAAAAAAATGTTCCATGGCCAAAAGAACACACTAAAACTCTTCTATTATCAGCTGAACATTTCTGGCTGTTTCTTAATTTGATTTATTCAGTTGCAGGATGAGATTAGGCTAGCTCTGTGTCTTCTCCATGCTTTCCATGGAGTTAATCCAAGCACAGACTCTTCTGTAGTGTTAGAAGAAACTTTTGATTTGGATCTCCTTCACAAGTATTCAGAGAAAAAGGAAACATTAGTTCCTAGGAATGAAATAACTAAGGATGTTAAATCCCTAACATGAGGAAGAGGTGATGTTTTCTTGCAAGCCAAGTTTATTGAAAAGTATGGATTTTTGAATATTTGGGTCTAATTGTCATTAAATATTTTATATGAGTATATGAATGAGGTTTATTTAAAATATATGGTGAGTTAGAATGAAAATAATCACAGTACAAAGATCTTCAGTTTCTCAAGCTATATTCTCAATATTCTCTATATATTCTCTATATTTCTCAATCTGGGTTTAGGTGGCTCATGCCTAGAATCCTACCTATTCAAGAGGCTGAAATCTTTGCATCACAGTTCAAAGCCACCCTGGGCATGAAAGTCTATAAGGCTTTTATCTAAAATAACCTACCCAAGTAAAGCCAGAAGTGGGGAGTTCTAGCTCAAATGGTAGAGTACTAGCATTGAGCAAAAAAATCTTAGGGGCCGTGTCCACCTACAGAGTTCAAGCCCCAGTACACCCCCCCCCACACACACAATGACATTCAGTTTCTCATCTTTCTTGTTTTCATCTACAAGTTGAGTCCAATGTAGACTGGAGACACTGGAGGTAAATATGTGTTGAACTCATGGCAAAAAAGAAGAGCTTGAGAAAATTTCATGTTTTCTTGGAGCAAGAAGGATTATAGGCTATGTGATTTGCTTTTCAAATCTTGTAGATCAGGTAGGTACACTGTGACTTCAAGCAAAAAATGAGCTGTGTTTAAGATGACAAATATTGTCTATGAATAACTTAAGGCTATAAGACAGCTCTCTGCACCATACCATTCTAGCTCTCATAATTTTCTCTTGATCTTCATAAATCTCCATCATCTAGATGACTCTGTAAGATGTAATATATATATATATATATTTATATATATGCATAGAAGTCTTAGAATGTAAGTGAATGAAATGTTATATAATTCAGTTTTCTAACTTTAGTAGTAGCTGAAATAAAAATGCAAACTCTTGTAGAAGTTTATATAATCTTTAAAAGCAATACCAGTTTTTAGGAACTTTCCCTTTTTAAAAATAATATATATTCTCTCCTACAAAAAGGCAGATTTTGTCGACATACAAACTTTCAGGAAACTTGGTATAGGTATAGATCTGTTCTTTAGAGGCCACGCAAAACAAGTCATACCTATCTGATCTGGGATTTGTAGCTTCCAGTTGCAGAATAATATCCTTCTAGCCTACTTTAATGAGAGGGATGTAATCTATGAGATGCTAACTTTGAAAGTTCTCACTTTTTACATATTTATGGTGAAATTATAATAAAACATCTTTTTAAGTTATTAAGATCTTTCTTTTTTGATATTTTAAATTTTCATTTAGAATAAGGGTAACTTCAAATTTTCCTCCAATGCTAGTCTTTTTTTTATGAATAATTACTTATTTATTGTCAAAATGATGTACAGAGGGGTTACAGTTTCATACATAAGGCAGTGGGTACATTTTTTATACAATTTGTTATCTCCTCCCTCTTTTCTCCCCTCCTTCCTCCCCTTTTCACTCTCCCTCCATGAGTTGTTCAGTTGGTTTACACCAAATGGTTTTGTAAGTATTACTTTTGGAGTTGTCTTTTTATCCTTTGTCTCTTCATTTTGATATTCCCTTTCCCTTCCCTAGTTCTAACACCAGTATATACAGTATCCAGGGTACTCAGATAAGATACAGTGATAACCACAGGAAGGGGATATCATCATTAAAAAAAAAAAAAAAAGCTACGGTTTCACATGGCATGTTGAAAGCAATTACAACAGTGATACAACACTCGTTTCCGTAACATGGAGTTCATTTCACTTACCATCATCTTATGTGTTCATAAGGGCATAGCTATTGGGCTCTTGTGATCCTCTGCTGTGACTAGCCTAAATCTGTACACAATGGAATTTTATGCCTCTATCAGAAAGAATAACATTACCCCATTTGTAAGGAAATGGACAGATTGGAAAAAATTATACTAAGTGAAGTGAGCCAGACTCAAAGAACATGGACTGTATGGTTTCCCTCATAGGGAATAATTAGCACAGGTTTAGGCTAGTCACAGCAGAGGATCATAAAATCTTTTCTTGTGTGTGATTTTTCATGGATATTAATCGCAGTCAATGACTACAATCTATATGTTTGAATATAAGAATAAGCTTATGTAGTATATAATTATAATAATAATATAACATTTGAATATAAGCTTATTCTTTGCAATTTTGTTGTTTGTTTTTTGCATTTCTTTCCTTGAGTATTAAGAAATATTCTAAGAAGAAATACTTCTAAGAAAGAAATTCTGAGATCGGCTCCATGTTGGAAATTATATACGGCAACCTGATATTAGAATACCTTGAGGCTAAAGAGCATTGGAAATCTATCTTGAATCACAAGGACTTTGAAATGTCTATGCTGACATTAAGCCAAATTGGCCCTTGAGTCACAAGGCAGACACTTGTCTTTTTAGGAATCTGTCAAAGCTACACAAACTATGTAAGCTTGGCCAGAGTGTAGTAAATGCAAGGGAAAAGTAATTTCCAAACTTACAGTGCCAAAATGGGGAAAACAGCCTGAATGCTGAAGGGTAGACTATTCTTCATCTGGGCCAGTTTTAAAGACACAGGACAGATGATTAATGTATTTTTATTACCATTTCCTTACTCTCTAGGTGTCAAGTTCAATACATTTGTTTTGATAACCTCTCTAGTGCCCTCACAAACCCACCAAACTATCAGCTGCAGTAAAATCTCACCAACTCAGTATGGAATATGGATGAAAAAATTTATCTGACAGGCTTTACCTATTAGGTAAACACAAATTCCCTATTAGCAAGGATGAACATGCACACACACTTCCAATAGTTGACATTTTAGGTCTAAGGTCCTGTGGGGTCTTGGGGTCTCCACTATGTTAATAAAATGAACACTTCTCTCACCAGTTACACTTAAATATATGTAGGGAAATATGAAGAAATCTTGTGCGAAAGTGTATCTAATCCAGAGAAAGTTCATATTCCTCAATGAGTAGCTTGTGAACTCTGCAGAGATTGGTTTTCTTGATTGTCCTGAAAAAAATCCCATAAAAATGCTCCCAGAGATTAATAAAGAAATGGAGCCTGACTCAGAACATATGGAGCACAAAGAAACATGTGCACCTTCAAAGCAGCCAAGGGGTGAATGGTTGGAATTGAGCAGCCAGCCCTGATTGGCCAAAGGGCTTGTCTGTGAGCAGTGTACCCAGCACAGGCTCAGCTTCTGTGGGAGATGGCCTCAACTGATGATTTGAATGTTATCTGAACCAGACCTGCCTTTCTCTGAACCTCACTTCATTCTTCTTGGTTTCAGATCTATCACTTTCCAGAATGCTTGGGCTAGCTTCTAGTCTGGCTAGTCTTCCTCCTATACTACATACAGCCTCGGAAGAAGTCGTGTTTTTGCAATCAGTTGAGCATCGCTTCCACAGCAGAGGATACTTACCTCCTTAGGCAAATGGAAACAGATTGGACTTCATGTTACTCTGGGCACACATTCAATTTAGTCAGTGGACACAACAAATTGTAGTTATGGATCGGAAGTTCTAAAATTTTTTTTCTGATGCAAATGAGGGTTGGTTTTACTTGATCTCCATTTGTCAGATCAAGAAGAGAATTTTTTCTGTCATAATATCAACTTAGCTATGTCTTCATATGCTCTGATATACTAATGCTATGTTCTCTATAAAAAATTAGGAGTAAATTGCTAGTATAGAAACAATTGAAATTAAGCTTGTACATTGGAAAAGCTGCTTTTCAGGTATTTTCTTTTTTCCTGTTTGAGGTCCCAGTCTGCATATCTCCTTTCCAAATATAGTCCCTCACTGTTTAATGCAATGTGGAGTGTTGACCTTCCAGTTAGCCTTCTTGGAGCTAAAATTTTTATAAAATAGTAATAAAAGCTAACCCCTGATTTCCTCATCTGCTGTAGCCTCCCTTTACCCACATAAATCTTCCCAAGTCCCAATGGATTAGCTCCTTCTTCATGGCCAATATTATTCTCCCACAGGTTTCTTCCTAGCAACATATTTCAGTTTGTACAAAATTTCCTCAGACATTTTTTAGGCTAACGAGAACTGAGCAATGATGGAAAAGCAACAAAACAAACAAAATTACTGAATGAATATCTTCACCAAACATATATAAGATAGGAGTCATAATCTATGCCTGAAATGCCAGAACAAAGGTGAAAGAAAGGAGGATTGTTGAGTGTACCTTACAGTTTGGGTTTCATAGCAAGACCTTGTCTTAAAACAAAACAAGTCCATCAGTTCCACTTTGTAAGGAAGCTGGTAGCAGGCATTGGATACACTGAGACAAACAGAGCTTGTGTGGTTCATGATGCCACAGAGCACACATTGCATGACAGTAACAACAGCAAATGCATCAAGAGAAGAAAACTATATCTCTGCCCAGAGAAATCAGAGGGAAGTCTGTGCTGTCAGGCACATAAGCAGTTTTCTGGCATTACACATCTCATGGAAAGTTGTTCTTCCTTTGCCTTTTGTGGACATTAATGGTAAATAGGTTTTTGCCTTTTTCTATTTCATATTTTTCTTGCTTTGATTTTAAGTTCTTTTTATAGTAGAATAGAAGTTCTGATTTCTTTCCATTGCTTATTACTATAAAAACCAATAGCACTAATATATTTTCAAATTGAATGCAGCTTCTTTTCTGACTCAGAAAAGAGCACAGAAGGGAGACAGGAAAGGGTTTTTGTTTTGAAACTCTCAGAAACTAAAAAAGTTCATACAAGTGAGGCTGTAACTAAATTTTAACAGAAAAAGGTCTTCATATTTTAATGAGCCATGCTTTTTATTTTTGTTTTTAAAAAGCAGAATTGCAGTGATTATTGAGTAAGCTACAAAGATGTAAAAAAAAAGTTCATTTTGATCTCCTGTAACTTCCAGATACTATTAATTCCAAATTTCTATTCATTCAATTCTAAGTACCAAGAATATTTCTATGAATATTCATACTGCAAATCAGGAACCCAACGCAGGTGAACAGGTGAACAGACAAATGTTGGATCAATAGTATCCTAAAATTAATTCTGTAGCAGCTTCTCCACAACAAAGTTCTGGTGGTGGTGGTGGTGGTGGTGGGGTGTGTGTGTGTATGTGTGTGTGTGTGTGTGTGTGTGTGTGTGTTGGCACTTACATTAGTTAAAGTATTAGTAGTTGCCAAAATTTTTTCCAAGTAAGCAATAATTTGCATGAGAAGAAGCCAACAGGGGTAAACATACTTGCATTGGCAGATAACCAGCGATGATTAAATTGTTCAACAAAAACTGCATTTTTACATTGTCACAAAATAAACAGCTGAGAATTAAATTCCACAATTTTCACAATGTTTTTCATGTACTCTTAACATTTTTTATTTCAGTCCAACAATTACAGTGTGTTTCCTTCGCTTGGGATCTGGGCTGGCATATTTTGTCTCTTGTCTTCTATTTCTCCTCATTAGTTATGTTAATATTAAGAATGGATTGTAACAACTGTAGTATGTCCTAGGGTTGAGGGAGGGTTTTATTTTGAAATGTTGAAGAATGCAGTATTTGGGGCAGACAAACCTTGGTTCAAGTACTGGCTTTGTTAGTAACTAACTATAATGTCCTTGTGTAGTAATTAGAATTGACTGCATACACAACACAACATATATGAAAAACTAAGGTCACAGATTTGGGGAGGTAGGTATAAAATAGACCTCAGTGACTTGAAAGCTTAAAATGTTTGTACTGGATACTGAAAATAAATTGTCAGCAACTCATTCTAGCTATCATTGGAGAATTTATTATTAGAAACATATGCAGATAAATCATAATTGCTACAGAATAGACATATTTTAATTACCAAGATAACTTAGGTTTTTATTTGGTCTGTTGAATATATTTTTCTAAGGTAAGACAAAGATTACCTTATTGTCAAACACAATAACCCATTTTCTCTCCTTAAAATCAATATTATTTCTGTGCATGTATGCATCAGTACTGGGGCTTGAACTCAGTGAGTGGGCACACAATCCCTAAACATTTTTCTAAAGGATAGTGCTCCATAACATGGAGTTCATTTCATTTAGCATCATCTTATGTGTTCATAATGGCATAGCTATTGGGCTCTTGTGATCCTCTGCTGTGACTAGCCTAAACCTGTGCTAATAATTCCCTATCAGGGAGACCATAGAGTCCATGTTTCTTTGGGTCTGGCTCACTTCACTCAGTATAATTTTTTCCAAGTCCTTCCATTTCCTTACGAATGGGGCAATGTCATTCTTTCTGATAGAGGCATTAAATTCCATGTGTATATGTACCACATCACTGTTGTAATTACTTTCAACATGCCATGTGAAACCGTAGCTTCTATTGTTGTATCCCCTTCCTGTGGTTGTACCTGCACTATCACTGTATCTTATCTGAGTACATTGGAAACCGTGTATACTGGTATTAGCACTAGGAAAGTGAAAAGGAATACCAAAATCAAGAGACACAGGATAAAAAGACAAATGACTACAAAAGCAATACTTACAAAACTGTTTGGTGTAAATAAACTGAACAACTCATGGAGGGAGAGGGAAAGTGGGAGGGGGAGGGGGGAATGAGGGAGAAGGTAACAAATAGTACAAGAAATGTACCCAAGGTCTAACATATGAAACTGTAACCTCTCTGTACATCAGTTTGACAATAAAAATTTAAAAAAAATAAAGGATAGTGCTCTCTACCACATGAGCCACAGCTCTCCTTCTGTTTTTTTGCTAGTTAACTGGAGATGTGTCACACAAACAGTGAATATTGATCCTCAGTTCTTAGCCTCCTGAGTATCTAGGATTCCAGATATGAGTCACTGGCACCCAGCTGAGGATCAATATTCTTGAATAGTGAACAATATAATTGCTGAAGTTGTATTTGATGTTTGAAAACTATATCAATTAAAGCCCAAGTTATAAATCAAATCATATTTTAGTTAGAATTTTTAAGATGCTATTATACTTTGTAAATTCTGGAATATGAAATCACGGGAAATTCAGGAAATTTTGCCAAGAAAATAATAATAATCAACAGTCAAAGTATGTATTTACTTAAAGACAAAGAAATGAACTACATAAAAATTGCCACTGCATTCTAAATATACTTAAATTACAAGATATTAAGAAAGGAAATGTTTAAGAAAAAATGAGACGAACCCAAGTGGATAAATACTAGCACACAATATAATAATAAATTTTTGGAGGCCAGAACCATAGTATAGATTTTAAAGATTATAAGCCATGGTCATACGGAGTGTCTCTTTCCAACAATCCCAGATATGAAGGAGGCACAGGTAGGAGGATCACCGTCACAGACCAGCCCTGCTTATCAATTCAAGATCTCCAAACAATAACAAAAAGCTCCCTCTCCACATAAAACCAGACCAAAGCAAGCAAACAACAATCAAAGAAAACAGGTAAAGCAGAAAGGTCTGAGGGCTCAGGGAAACAAGGAAGGGTTTGCTCAAATAGTAGAATACTGGCCTACATTGTACAATCTCCAGTATTATCCAAAAATTACAAGATACAAAGGGATTGAGGGAGTCAGTTGAAAATAATTTAGATACCTTTTGGACAGCAATGAATTTGAGGCCACAAAGAGGCTGAATGACCATTGGTTTAGGTAAAATCCACATTTTCAATCCTATCTCTGTGTGAGGAGGAGGATTCTATGATTTCAGGGATATATATATATACATATATATATGTATATATATATGTGTGTGTGTGTGTATGTATGTGTATAATAGAATATATATATACATATATATTCTGAGAATATGCATGCACATTGTAAGTGGAAATGCATGCATGCACAAATACATATGATTACATGTATATGTAGATATACTCACTCTTCAGAAGCAGTTTTAAAATGTCTCTAACACAGGACACCAATTAAAAGTGAGTCTATGCCATAGAAAATAAAGTATGGGGGAGGAAATTGCACACCGAAATCCTCAAGCTCCTTCTCCCATTCAGCTCTCAAAACTGGAGCTTCTGCTCTCCATTCAGGAGATGATGAGAAATCCATTAGTTCCACGAGGAAGAAAAGATGTCATAACACAGAGGGCAGAATTAAATTAGATCACCCCTGAAGTATGTACCACAATCAGCAATTTTCTCATTAGTATTATCATTCAAATTAGTTCTTCTTTAAAATTTACTCATTTTTTTATTTTTTTCTACTTATTGTCAAAGTGATGTACAGAGAGGTTACAGTTTCATATGTTAGGCCTTGTCTTTACTGCTCCAATTCTAAATGAAATCCCCAAACTCCCAGGTATCAATTAACTAACCTTAAGAAATCCTCTAACATTATAGACAAAACACCAAACAAACTAATCACAACAAACAAAATAACTCAAAGGTAAATCACATAATCAGGGAAAATAAACATTTCAAAAGCTGAAGGTAAGTATTGAGCCTAGTGGGAAAAAAAGAAGCAGCTACTACGAGAAGGTGGTTCAGAGTAAAAAAAAAAAAAATGCTCTTGGAAATAAAAATATAGAATAGTAAGAAAATAAAAGAAAATATAAAACATACATGGCTATATTGGAGGACTCTACAAGCTTAAGATAAAATGGCAAAGTAAAAAAAAAAGATGATTAAAAAGATCAAAAGACTATGCTGACAGCTTGTTGTGTCAATAACTAAATAAAAGAAATTATATAGAGACCTTAGAAATCAGAGGGCATGAAGCCACCAACATATTTTAAAAAGAACATGGATGCACTGAAAAAACACCAGTATCCAGAAGAGTGAATTCAAAACACATCCCCAGTGTATATTCTTATCAATTTCCTAAAGTGGAAAGGTGTTGAAAATCCTAAATTGTTTCAGAAAGGAAAACCAAACAAAAATAAAACCTCACTTTTGTATCAAGATTCAAATATAAAAAGAGCATGGGACTTTTCAACACTTCCACTAAAAGAAGAAATCAATCTGGGAAAATCTTACCAAATATGAAGCCAACTAATAATATACTAATTTGTAATTTATAAATTTAGTAATTTTGCATTTTTTTTGTCAGTCTTGGGGCTTGGACTCAGAGCCTAAGCACTGTCCCTGGCTTCTTTTTCCTCAAAGCTAATTCTCTACCACTTTAGCCATAGCGCCACTTCAGGCCTTTCCTATATAAAGAGAAAACCACCATATAAATGGTGATGAGGAATTGAACCAAGGGCTACATACATGCAAGGCAAGCACTCTACCACTAAGCCATATTCCAATCCCTGTAATTTTGAATTTTAAATAAGTATGCAACATATAAATTTATATATATCTAAACTTGTACATGCTTGGAAATTTAATCTTCCATTTTTTATTTCTAGAAAGTGTGCTGTACCAAACTACATAGGGAAAGTGGGAAGAGAAATTTGGGGGACCACAAGAAGGACTGATTGGTGGGGTATGTGGAAGAATCTTATGATGGTGGTCACATAGTTACTGAATAGCATCCTGTCATATGTGACATCTGATAGTGTCCACAGACACTACTGCTGGGAGTTGAAAAATAGAACAGTGAATGTGACTAGGATGTCAAAGTGAGATTGTGCAACTAATGGAAAGTTTGAGATGGAAATGGGAATAAATAAAAAGAAAATAGAAAAAGGAAGAGAATGATTAATCATAGAAAAACAAAATTGTTTTCTGAAAAAAAGTAGAATAGTGTTACATTGTTTAACTGAGTAGTGTATGGAAGTTATCTAAGCAATCATTTTGGTATGAGAAGCATCTATGTCTGTTTGATTAGAGAGAATAACTAGGGAACATGAAATGAAAGATCTCAAGTCTTTTAGAATGTGGCATGATCAGATAATGCCAACCAACAACAACAAAAAAAATTCTAATGTAGGGTGTTTGTCTCTCTCTCTCTCTCTCTCTCTCTCTCTCTCTCTCTCTCTCTCTCTCTCTCTCTGTGTGTGTGTGTGTGTGTGCTAGGGCCAGGGCTTGAACTCTGGGTGCCATGCTCTTCCTTGGCTTTTCCTGCTCAGGGCTGGTGCTCTACCACTTAAGCCACATCTTTGCTAAGCGCTTTATGATTGTTAATTGGAGATAAGTGTCTTTGGGATTTGTCTGTCCAGATGGATTTAAACTTTCCTCCTCAGATATTAGCCTTCTGAGTAGCTAAGATTACATGTATGAACCATGCTGAGCAATATGTCCTACAAATGTTTTATTGATAGAAATTGTCTGGAACCATTGGGAGTAATTGTCTTTGGGGAGCTGAACACTTGAAAGTAGGTTGGCTCCTGAGGGAGATCAGATTTCTCTTTTTTGTATCTTTTAAAAAAAATTATCTTTAAGTAGTTGTACAAAGGAGTTGCCATTCAACAAAGCAGCTTATAAATACAATGCACCTTGATCAATGTCACCCCGTTCACCTTTCTCCCCAGAAATCAGATTTCTTTATCAAGTTTTATACAACAAAATTGCCTCTAAACTATACAAAAACAACCTTTTTAAAATAAAAACTTGAAAAGAATCAATAAGTCCACAAAACATGCATGACATTCAAATGTGCACAAGTAGAATTCCAACTGTGGAAATGAAATATAGGAAATATAGAATATAGGAAATATAAAATATATTGCAACTAGATAATAATTGAATTGTGGTAATTAGTGAGCTATGCTGATTTCTGTTAACAGAGACAGAAAATCCAGTGAGAGAAAGAGGGGAGCCTTTCATGAACACCCCATTACTGACTAGGCCAGCACTTCTCTCAGAATCCAATTTGCTACTGAAAATTATTAAGGACCAGAAAGAAACTTTTCATCTGTCAGTCATATCTACCACATTTATTCCATTAACATTAATAGGATAATTAGAACTGAAAATAATTTCAAAGCTGAGAACAATCTGAAACGTGTATTTGTGAATTTGTTGTAAAATAATGGTAATAAATCCATGGTGTGCTCTGTGAAAAAAAAAAGAACTATTTCCTAAAGCAACACCAAAAAGCATGGCATTATTTTATATCTTAGCATATCTCATATTTAGATTAATGAAAAACAACTGCTCATCACAGCTGCTTCTGCATTCAATCTCTTGTATCTTTATTTAGTTAAAGTTTAGGAAAGAAATCTGGCCTTATGCATACAAGTCATGATCCTCAGTGGATATCCTTTAATAGTACACTAAAACACAACTCAAAATAGTTTAAATGAGAAACTGTTATTAATGAGCTTCTTAAACTTTGTTTTACAATTTCAATGGATCTTTTACTCAAGTGTGATTTTGATTTTTTCTTTTACTTTTTTACTTATTTATTGTCAAAGTGATGTACAAAGAGGTTACAGTTTCATACGTGAGGCCTTGGATACATTTCTTGTATTGTTTGTTACCTCCTCCCTCGTTCCCCCTCCCCCTCCCCCTTTTCCTCTTCCCCCATGAGTTGTTCAGTTGGTTTACACCAAGTGGTTTTGCAAGGATTGCTTTTGGAGTCATTTGTCTTTTTATCTGTTGTCTCTCGATTTTGATATTCCCTTTCACTTCCCTAGTTCTAATACCAGTATATGCAGTACCCAGTGTACTCAGATGAGATACAGCGATAGTGTGGGTACAACCACAGGAAGGGGATGCAAAAGGATCATCAACAAAAGAAGCTACGGTTTCACATGGCATGTTGAAAGTAATTACAACACTGATATAATGGTTGTTTCCATAACATGGAGTTCATTTCACTTAGCATCATCTTATGCGTTCATAAAGGCATAGCTATTGGGCTCTTGTGATCCTCTGCTGTGAGTAGACTAAACCTGTGCTAATTATTCCCTATGAGGAAAACCATAGAGTCCATGTTTCTTTGGGTCTGGCTCACTTCACTTAGTACAATTTTTTTCCAAGTCCTTCCATTTCCTTATGAATGGGGCAATGTCATTCTTTCTGACAGAGGCATAAAATTCCATTGTGTATGTGTACCACATTTTCCTGATCCATTCGTATAATGAGGGGCATCTGGGTTGGTTCCATATTTTAGCTATGACAAATTGTGCTGCAATGACATTGTTGTGCTGGTGGATTTAGTGTGTTCTTGTTTGTGGTCTTTTGGGTAGATGCCCAAGAGTGGGGCTGCTGGGTCATAGGGGAGCTCTATGTTTAGCCTTCTGCTGAATCTCCATGCTGCTTTTCAGAGTGGCTGAACCAGTTTATATTCCCACACCCAAGTCCTACCTGTAATCTGTGATTTTGATTTTTTCTTGCTAGCATCAAGTGTTTGAACTCAATTCCTTGTGGTTTTTAGATTTACTCTGCTAACACTCTACCACTTGAGCCATACCTGAAGTTTGGATTTGTCCTTTTTTTCTCCTGTTTTCTTTTTGGCTAAGTAGTTGTACAAAGAATTTCATTTCAACCTTTCAGTGTATGGGTACAAAGCATCTTGATCAATGTCATATTTTCCAGGATGGAGTCTTGTGAACTTTTCCACCCAGGATGGCTTTGATCCACACTCTGTATTACAGGCATGAGCCACTGGATCTTGGCCCGAGTATGATTTTTTTTTAAATTTCTCAAGCATTATGTTTTACTGAATTGTACAGATCATGAAAATATTGAGATATTTACACCTAATGTAAAACAATCCATCAGTACTGTCAGCACCAATCTCATCAGAAAAGACATTAACAACAAGCTGTCAAACTACTTGTGGCATGAACAATTAGTCAAAATTGTATTATTTCCTTTAGAACTTAATGGTTTTATTGCAAATAAGGCTCACTGCTCTTCTGGAGGTGAGAAGATTGTTTTGAACATTTTTATTCTTGTGTTGAAATAACTGGAGTTAGTTTGGTGGCCTTTCTTTTAATTAAAATCTTCCATAACCTGTGGCTCACACCCATATTCCTAGCCACTCAGCAGGCTGAGATCGGAGGATCATGGTTCAGAGCCAGCCCAGGAAGGAACGTTTGTCAGGCTTATCTCAAATTAACCTGATAATCAGAAGTGGAACTGTAGCTTGAGTGGTTGAGTGACAACCTTAAACAAAAAAGCTAAAAGACAGTGCCAACTCCTGATTTTAAGCCTCAGTACTGGCATCAAAAAATGCTCAGGGGGGTAGAAGAGTGAAAAGAGGAAGTGTAGGGGGGTATAGTCATAAAATCCAATGCATAGACTACAAAATTGAGAAAATGGAGCTAGAGGGTGGGGATAAGAGAGATGGGGGAGAATGATAAAAGAGGTGACATGGATCATGACTCATTGTATTCAATACTACAATATTAAATAGCAACTTCTTTGTACAACTACTTAAAGATAATAAAAATATTTTAAAAATATAAGCCAAAAATAAAATAAATTGTTCCATAAAAACTGGTATCTTAGGGGGCATATTCTACTCAATTACACAAGCACTTTTATCTTGACTAGTCGTGGTTTCACAGGACTGCTTTATTCATGCTATTCATATGTATATGTATAGGCTTATTATTTTTAAATGTTGTTTTGAGATGGGTTCTTGCTAATGTTGCCTAGGTTAGTCTTGAACTCCTATAATCAGGTTACCTTGCCATGTCAGCCTCTTGGGTAACTAGGATTACACATATACCTTACCTGGCCTGGCGAGCAAATATTTCTTGGATTTTTTTAGGATGTTTGTTTTGTTGACTTTTTTGGTTCAGTTTATTTTCTTCTTTTTGAGATAGGGCCTCACTTAACACCCCAGGCTGGACTCAATTTCTTAATATTCCTGTTTCAGCCTCCCATGTGATGGAATTACAGGCAGGTGTGACCATGCCTAGCTTAGAAAATATTCTTAAGTGAAACTGGTGATTTCTTTTGCCCTTGATTTCCTGCAGAAGAATAAAGCAGATATGGCAAGTAGGTAACACAGATGTGATTAGTGCTCATATAATAGTTTGACTCACCACTGCCTCTGTGCCTTTGCAGTCAGTGGCAACATGGTGAACAAGATGATAATATTTTAGTATTATAATACCTTCGTAGTATCATAATAACCTCATGGAATATGTCTTGGGATTTCTAGGTTAAATCATAAGCTCCTTGATACGGAAGATTGGTTCTACTTTGTTTCTGTAGAACTGTGGTTACTTCATTACAGGTGCTCAGGAAATACAACGAATTATACTAAACCATGAACTGGATAGCTAAATAAAACAAGAGTTATGAGAAACAGTTAACAGAAGATCACGATGAAGCTCATCCTTGTAAAACCAATTTAAATTCTCTACTATTACTGCACACACTATTCTTAAAACACATCTTTCCCTTCACCTCCAAACCAACTGTCCTCAACTGGCATCATATTAGCCCAGAGATCAACACAGCATAAACAAGGCCTGCATTCCTGCTCTCCTGCCAAGATGAAACCAATATCTCTATCTGTACATACTTCTTCCAAATTCATCATCTGTGCCTTTCTAATAACTAGTGATCCTTCCCCTCCCCATCCTTTCATTGTTTCATAGCCTCTCTGTTTCTTTCCTTACTTATAACACTCACCTGAAATCCTCATATTTGCATGATGAAACTCCTGAGAATCTGATACCTTCTCTCAGGATAATTTAAGTGACATAACTTGCCATTTTAGAACTAGACAGTCATCATTATTTGCTAATTGACTAATAACATATTTGGGGGGAGGGGACAACTGGGAATTGAATTCATGGCTTCATGCTTGCTAAGCAGGTCTCTTACCCATTAAGCAATGCCTGCAACCCTGTTTTTAATTGGCTATTTTCAAGGTATGATCTCACTTTATGCCCAGACTAGCCTGGGCTGTATCTTTCTTCTTGTTATTTCCAGTGTTACTGGAGTTGACTGGCATGCAACTTTATGCCCAGCCATTGTGCTTCCCCTATGGCTAGTATAAAAGGGCATTGTTGGAGGAGTGTCATGAAACCCTTTTGCTGATATAGTCTCAAACTATGATGCCCTGATTTCTAACTCCTGAATAGTTGGTTACAAGCTTAAGCCACCAAACCCTGCTTTACACTAATGTTTTCTCCATTGATTTAAATTTCTTAGAATGTGGAAATTATCCATTTCTAGATGAGAAGAAACAAGGGGACAGATTCAGGACTTGTAAATCAATTTTTACTGTATAATCTGTCATCATTTTAATAAACCCTACATCTTTAATATGTACAGACTCAATGTAGGTCTTCAGTAATCATTTCTGGATGAATTGAATGTAGAAATTAAGAAGTGCTGTTTGGGAGAAAGATGAGCTACAAGGGGCTTAAAAAACATGAAAGGTTGTATGTGTTAAATTCAAGTAAAGCATGTCCAAGTAAAGTTTACTATAATTTCTAGTTCTCAAGTGATTTTCAGTTTATTTTATTTGCTCATTTTATTAAAGTCAGAAAAAAGAGGAAACAAATGTTGTAGTTAAGAATAGAGCCCAGTGCTGATAGCTCATGCCTGTAATCCCAGCTACTCAGGAGGCTGAAATCTGAGGATTGTTGTTCAAAGGCAGCCCAGACAGGAAAGACTGTGAGAATCTCATCTCCAATTAGCCACCAGAAAACCAGAAATGACACTGTGGCTCTTTCTTCCTTTCTTTCTTTCTTTCCTTCTTTTTTTCTCTTTTCTTTCTGTATAGCAACCCTGGGGCTTGAACTCTAGGTCTGAGTGCTGCTCCTGGGCTGTTTTTAAATGTCCTCAAGGCTAGTGCTCTACCACTTGAACCACACCTTCACTTCTAGCTTTGATGTGGTTAATTGGGGATAAGTCTCACAGACTTTTTTCCCAGCCTGGCTTTGAACTGGGATCCTCAAATCTTAGCCCCCTGAGTAGGTAGGATTATAAACATAAACCATGGCACCTTGATAGGAATAAACATTTTTAAAACATTTGTTGAAATGACAAGATTTAGCATCATTCATATAAAATAATCTTGCATTAAAAATCCCTTCCATCAGAATTGTAAATGGAAACATTTACTGTAACACTTCTTATTTATTGAATATATAGGTTATATCATTTATGTAATTCTTTCCCTCCCCAAACTTTCCACAGAGATACCAGTGTTTCTATTTAGAGAAAAGTAACATACTGTGAAAGAATAATTACCTTCCCAAATCATAGACCCTATAAACTCTGTGTTCTGTACAAGAATGATTGTGGGCAGAACCTCAACATCACTTTGTGTTTTCACTCCATGTTAGTTAAAGAAGGCCAAGAATACCACTGCTCAATTTAATAAGATGTCAAATCAATAGCCTTATGAAAGAATTTGAAAAATTAAATGTGCAACCAACTGCTGTGTGAATATTAAATACAAAATGATGCCTTTTCTTGCTTATTCAAAGATTTCTTGCAATAAGACAAGAGATGGGATATTTCCTGGCTGTGGTGTTTTGGGGTACAGGTTATCAGTATCAGGTGATTCAATCAGCAGCTTGCTGCTGACACAGAAACTTCCAGAAAGGAATCTATAAACAGATGGTCCCAGAGCCCTGTTTCTTTGCTGAACTTTGTGACCTTTAGTCAACCAAACAGCCATTGTGTTACTGGAGGTTCTTTTACCTTGTCACGCTAATGAAATGGCTGAATTTTAAAATGACAGGGTCACTTGTAATCTTCTGAGCAGTCTTGCCTCTGTAGTAGCCATTTTTTATGCACTAGGATTATGATTCCTACACTAGCAGGTGGTGTCAAAACTCAAAATCTGATCCTCCAGCGGCTGCCTGGTATTCAGTTTCCCCTTTCACGGCAGGTATAATCCACGTCATTAGTTTAATATTTCTCTGTAGGAAACACATCAAGAGACAGGATCCTGGAGAATGTTCTGGGATTTCCCATGTCTCTAGGGAAATTATTTGGATCTAAAATAGGGCTTTCCTTTAAAGGTTTGCTATAAAAAAATTGGAGATGGTAGAGCTGGCTGCAGAGTTTATACAAATGTACATGCACAGAAACATACTTGTTTTTAATTTAAAGTCTGCACATCCATTTCATTGTGATGAAAACTGTGCAAACTCTTAGATGGAGAACACAATGGTCCTCAGGCTAAATTCATGGTAGATGGACTTCTGTCTGTTTGTTAGTACATATTAAAGGGCACAAAGTAAGTTAGCAGAAACTCCTGTCTGAATATATTCTGTAACATAATGGCATAGCAAATTGATTTAGACAAGAGCAAAATAGCTGAGCACGGAAAAAATTGTTATGTGCCTAGCTATTAATCCAAGCACAGGATAGGGTTGCTACCTTTCCCTGAGTTTCCCAGGATCTTAGTCAAGAGGACCAAATAAACCTTTGGCAATCTCCATAACAACTACAGAGATGCCTGGCAAATTAACAGGAGCTAGCATCACCAAGTGGGCCTAGGCTCACATGTTATTTGGTGAGTGAGTCAGTTTTTCATAGCCCACTACTACATTTCTCACCATTTTTCTTTTTTCTGCTGTTCTTCCCTTTTCATTTCCAGGTAAAATAAATACTAGAGGCAGACATGTACTTGATAATCTTTCAATGTTTATAGATATATTAAAAGCAAGTCTCCCATGAAAGCCAATGTGGAGGTTTCAAATTGTCCTTGCTTTAAGGAAGGTGAAGATGTAACAATTTTATCATTATTCTGAAGTTTTACATGTCTCCTTTCTCCCTTCCCTATAAGATGGATTTGGCACGAAGACAACAAATTTAATATCAGTGAGTGGGTCTAGCACAATCCCATGGTTCTGTAACCTTCCCTGAGGTCAAGTATATTCCTTAAAAGTCATTAATGCTGTGTCTTTACATTCATCTCTACCTTGCCACACATTTTCTTATGCATCAGGTGCTTTTATATGACCATGAGTGCAGTTTTCATCTGTAAGGGACTGGAGTTCTAGGAGTTCAAGCTATGTTTCATTAGCATTTCAAAGAAAGTATTTATGTAGTTCACAGTGAATTTTGTCATGTTGAATATAGCCTGCCAACTGTAGAACACTGGATTTGAAACTAACCATTTCACTTTCTTTGGTTAGAAGCACATATAGTTTACTTGAATTTTATTCCTTATAGAGTTATATAAGTTTTAGGAATAATAAATCACTTGAATATGCCTCTGAATTTCCTTTCTACACCTTTTTATATGTACTTTATGTTAATATTCAGTTCTATGTTGGTAGAGGACGCATATAGTTGAATGTATGCATAAATATTCCCTAAACACTAAAATTAAAAATTTAAAAATTTAAATTAAAAATTAAAAAATTGTAGCATGCTGGGTGCCGGTGGCTCACGCCTGTAATCCTAGCTACTCTGAGGATTACAGTTCAGAGCCAGCCCAGGCAGGAAAGACTGTGAGACTCTTATCTCCAATTAACTACTGAAAACTGAAGTAGTGCTGTGGCTCAAGTGGTAGAGCACTAGCTTTGAGCTAAAGAGCTCAGGGACAGTGTCCAGGCCCAGAGCTCAAGCCCTATGACCGACAAAAAAAAAAAAAAAAGTTAACATAAAACTTTGAATGTGAATCCTTAAAGCTGACAGCAATCTCAATTTGCCAAAAATGACTATTATATTTTACACCATATTTCTTTTATAATTTCCATTCTTACAAGTATAAAGTCATATAAACAATCTATTTTCTTGGAGTTTTTTTATTTCTTATATTTTTATTTAATTTTATTGTCAAGGTAATGTGCAGAAGGGTTACAGTTACATACATGCGATAATGAGTACATATCTTGTGGAACAATGTTGTATTCTCCCTCATTTTCTCCCACTTCCCCTCTCCCTCAACCTACCACACCCCAACCACAGAATTATAAAGATAATTTCCAACATAGTGTCTTGTGAGTATCTTTGTTGCATTGGTTCACCCTTTGTCCGTTGTTTCACCGTTTGCTATTCCTCTTCCCTTCCCCAAATCAAATAAACATATATACAAGACACAGCATACCAAAATCAAAAACATCAACAACAGGGGATATACAGAAGGAAAAAAAGAAATAACCTCACACAGAACATTAAAAGCAACAACAACAAAGAATAATCTCTTGTTTTCATATCTTCGAGTTCATTTCGATTAGCATCATCTTATATGGTCATATGTACATAGTTATTGAGATATTGTAATCCTCTGCTAGGACTATCCTAGACATAACTAATTATGATAAATGAAGAAAACATGGAGCCTGTATTTCTTTGGGTCTGGCTTACTTCACTTAATATTATTTTCTCCAGGTCTTTCCATTTCCTTATGAATGGGGCAATATTGCTGCTTCTTATGGAAGCATAAAACTCCATTATGTATATATATTACATTTTCTTGATTCATTCATCTACTGAGGAGCATTTGGGTTGGTTCCATATCTTAGGTATGGTAAATAATGCTGCCATGAACATGGTTGTGCTGATAGCTTTAGTATGGCCTGTGGGCACTGGGTCATAAGGGAGCTCTATGTTTAGTCTTTTGAGGAACTTCTATACTATTTTCCCGAGTGGTTGAACAAGTTTGCATTCCCATCAAGAGTGTATTAGTGTTCCCCTTTGCTTAAATAAACACTTAAAGAAACACTTTGCATAAAGAAACACTTAAGCTGTTTGAAAATTAGTTAAAACTATATAAACTACACCGGCCCTATCATTAAATGCCTCTCCTTGGCATTTAATCTCACAGCATTGCTGTGTATAACAACACAAATCTCTTCATGGGTGAATGGATAAAGAAACTTCAGTAAAGTCAGACAATGGAATATTGTTCAGGTAACCTAAAGACCATTAACAAAAAAATGAACTATGAATGTACAACAACAGAATAAATCTCCAAATAATCTCCTGAAGTTAAAAGAATCAGACATACTAGATGACTTCATGTGTATAAAATTCTAGGAAAACACTGGGATATGTGGTAGAGGAAGAATTCCAAAGGTATAGCAGGAATTTTGTAAGGTGATAACTGTTTTGGCTCTCTTAATCGTGGTAACATCTGCCCCAAAAAAATCTTCAGCATAGATTTTTCTGATCAAATATACATCATTAATTCTGAAAAATGCAATTGAAGCCTAGAACTGGTGGTTCACACCTAATCCTAGCTATTCAGGCTACAATCTGGGGAAACAAGTTTTGAAGTTAACCGTAAAGTTTGTGATATACTATCTCCAAGCCATTCAAAAATAAAATAAAATTATGTCAGTTGAATAGACTGTGTGTAATAAAGAATTGGTAGGTCATGTCATGTGATCACATCAACTAACGACGTAGATGCAATCATCTGAATTTAGTATACTATTGCTGTCTTGGTTCTCCTTCTTCATCTTACATTAAGCTTGTGATAACCTATGCGCTGTGTTCTACAATGAAGGGAACCTGATCATGAGCAGGAAACAGGACAGATGTTAAAGAATTATCATAATCATATTAAACACTTACATGTTACTAATTTTAATTATATAATATTTTAACATGTGGACCATGTTATGGTCTTTGGTGAAAATGAGTTTAATTAGGATATAGCATGTTTATAAAAGAAACATTGAATCTTGTTTTTTTTTCCATCTCAATGTCCTGTGGATATTTATTTTTTAGTTTGTGTGAAAAAATCAAATTTTGTTTGATTATGTGTTTTTCAGTTTAGGAATGAATAGCATTTGCTATACGCAGATAGAATTAGGAGGTAGAAAAAATCTCTGCAATAAGTGCATATGCTTGTTTTTTATTCTAAAAGGTTGGGTTAGCTGGGTGCCAGTGGGTTACACCTATAATTCTACTCAGGAGGTTGACATCTGAGAATCATGGTTCAAAGTCAGCCTGATAAGAAAGACATTCTGATCTCAAATTAACTACAAACAAAAAAATCCAGAAGTGGAGCTTTTGTTCAAGTGGTAGAGTGCTAGCCTTGAGTGAAGAAGCTCAGGGACAGTGCCCAAGATCTGAGTTCAAGCCTCAAGATCAGCAGAAAAAAATAAAATGAAATAAAATTAATTAATTGAAAGGCTGAGGGCCTTGAAGAAGCTTTATTCTCTGTAAAACTAGAACTGTTGGAATTGGCTGATTTCTAAAACTTCTCAAGTGAAAATGTCTGCTTTGAAGTAATCTTTAGGGAAATATAAATTTCAAAGAAGTGAAATCTTGCCCTCAAATGGCAAGATTGATCACTGCCCAGTTTTAAAATTGAAAAGATTGAAATTATTGATTTTACTTGAGCATGAAGGAAAGTAAGGAGAGTACGGAGGAAGTAGGGAAGCCAAGAAGCAAAGCTAGGCCCTGGTCAGTCCTCTCACTGTGGAGACAAGGTGACTGCCAGGAACAGCTATGCACGTCAGCACGGCTACTTGGAACTGTCTGGCTCCAGAGGGAATCTGATTACACACACAGGGCCCCAGGAGAATTTTGGCACCTTTTGGTCCAAGAGATAATTGGCATGGAACTAATGATAAATAAGCATCTTCCCTTTCTCTTGTCTTCTCTAGTTTTAAATGCAGCTAGAATAATTCAGTAAATTTATTAAGACACATGGAAGCTCAGTATTTTTATGTCTTTCAAAAATGTTATTGTGTCATTAGATATTTGGACAAATTCTATGAGTTGCCAAATCATGTGCAATACTAAGTTGTACACAGTTTGTGACTTTCACTCAGCAGATAAGCAGATAACTGAGTTTGTTACACTGGTGTGTGCATGACAATTAAACTCTCTATAAAGTGAACTGTGAATCTGCAATACTACAACCAAAGTGAACATAGCTGGCATCACTTGACAGATGAGATATAGAAAAGTTTTTCTAAGTATTTTTCTGCATTACATGACAAACCCGTAGCAATTCAAATTGCCTTAAAGAGTTCCATCTTTCCCATTTTTTGATTGATTACCTTCTTATGTCAACAATGATAATAATTGTCAATACCAATACAATTTTGTTTCTTACTGAATTTTACCTTTGAACTAATGATAAATTGTTAAAAATATTTTCTTCTAGTTTTGAGACACATATCCTGTAATTCCTTTTTCTTGTAGATACTGTCATAATTTGCTTGGAGAATTGATTGTAAAGGATATTTCTACATTAAACATTTTGATGGACTATCTTAAATATTCCAGAAAATCAGTTTATGGCTGTGAATAACTGGAACAATCCTTAGAATGAATGTTTGTTTTTCCTGCTAGTGAATAAGGTATGTGCAATTAAATGTTCTAAAAACAACTATAGATGTGATAACTCACACAAATTGACTCTGAGCTTGTTTTGCAAAGTAGGATACCGCTTCCCTTACCTGAATAATAAATTCTTTATTCATAAAACTCTTGGAAGCAACCCTATCAAATAGTGTTAAATATAGCTGAGACCAGGATGAGGCAAAGTGAAGCATGTGTCTACAATTCAAACTTTAATTACCAGAGCTTAATAATTCTGTTAAGTGGGAATGCTATTTCTGAGCTATGTTCCTTGTCCACTTCAAACTTTAAGCAAGAGAAGAATTCAAACTTTAAGCAGTTTGAAAAAAATTCAGATATTAAGCAGGGGAAAATATATGGTAATTAAACAACATATGAAATCCAAAAAGAAAGAAACAAGGAAAATATTAACTCACTGTAGAAAAAATTCCAAACTGAATGAAACCACAAAATTTTAAATAAAGATAAAAATAGAATTAGTCATTGAGATCCCTTTTTACTTCAACACATAAAGACAGATAGATGATATGTAGATTCTATATATCTATATCTATCTATAGACAGATAGACTAGATAGTTAGATAGATAGAAAGATAGATAGATATAGTCTCTTTTGCTTTAACATATGTATCTCCAAACATCATTATTGCTGACATTGTGCAATTTCCCATGCTTTGTTTATTCACAAAAATTGAGCCCATGAAAACATACTCCTACTGGGAATAGCTCTGAGATTGCCTCGGAGAAATGCATATGAATCTAAGTTCTACTTAATAAAAGTCTAGTATTCAGTAACTTACTAGAATTTTTAAATGACTTCAACAACATATACTGTGCTGTCACTTTATATTACTAGTATGTGTTCATTCAAAATACCATCACAGTAAGATATAACTTTTCTTATTTTTGAATAAAGCTTACAGAGAAGAATAATTTTAGAAAATCAGAGTTTGTATGCTACTTGCTATGTTGAACTAGAGGAGGAAAAAACAAAAACATATCTATAAAACATTAGAACGTAAGATCAAATTGCTATGTGTCCTATAAAAATAACTTAAAATAGTTCTTTTAGCTTCTTCCAGTAGTAAACAACACTGGGCATCTTGTAGGAAATAAGTTCTCTAAAGAATAAAATTGAGAAATCCATTTCTTCAATGACCTATACTACTGTACTAGTTAACTTGTCATTCAGAGAGTAGAACACAGCTTGGGGGGGAGGAGGGGGGGAGAGGAAAATAACACATCCTAGGACTTGAACTCAGAACCTGGTTGCTGTCCTTGCAGGTTTTTTGTTTGTTTGCTCAAGGCTAATGCTCTAACATGGTAGCTCCAGCTCTCTTTACTTGAGGCCTTTTGGAGGTTAATTAAGGGCAAGAATCACACAGACTTCCCTGCCCAGGCTGGCTTTGCATCCTGATCCTCAGACTTCAGCCCCTTGAGTGGCTAGGATAACAGTGGGGAGCCACTGGCATCCAGCAGAACAAAAAAATTCTGACAGCTGGTCCCATTATATGTATCCTTTGTCCATTTTCCTATCCAGAATTCATGCAAGCCCCAAACTCTAGAGACTTTGGTTAGATTTGGTTTGGTATGGTTTGGTTTGGCCATAAGAGAGTTATTAAAAATCTACAATCACATAACCAGTCAATAGCTCCAAAGGCTGCCAAAACCCTAATTTTAGAAATGCTAGAAAATGGGGGAAGGAGAAAGCAAATAATAGAATCAAAATTAAATCTAAAAATTAATGTTTAAAGACAAAGTTAACCATTTGGAAGAGAAACAATTGAATATTTGGGCTGGAAACAATCTATCAGAAATCAAAACAATTACTTTTTTGAAATTGTAGATACTCTAACTACAAGGCAATAAAACTCAATGATTTTAAATTTAGGTATTTTATTTAAACTCTGAGTTAAGGTTTATTAATCTCTGCCAATTTCTTTTGTATTCACTTACAGCATTTTATTTTATAAACAATGATATGTGCCAGTGTGACAGGTAGAAAGCAGTGTATGATTAGAATTTATTTGGAAAGATTTTTAAAATAATCTTTAAGTAGCTATACAAAGGAGTTTCAAGTAAACATGTCTATTTGTGAGTATAATACAGTATAATATGTCTTGAGCAATGTTACTCCTCCATCATTCCCCCTACTCTCCCAATACTACTCGTCCCTCAATTTACATAGTTCCAATTTCATATGTCAGTTAAATATTATGACTGCAATAGCCCACCCTTACTCTCTCCCTGTGGGAGATAAAGAAGCCTGCTACACTGTTGGTAGAAATGTAACTTTTGCAACCCCTGTGAAATGCAATTTGGAAATTTTGCAAAAATCTAAACATAGAGCTACCCTGCGATTCAGGATTACCACTCTTCTAACACTGTACCCAAAATACTACAATCCAGAATATGGTAAAAATGTTCACATCTGTGTTTGTTGCTGCATTATTCACCATAGCCATTATTTTTAAAATATTCTGTTTTATGTCTGTTTCTTAGAAAAGTGCTATATGGTGATCCTCGTTCATTTCTATATTTTCTTCTTTTTTTCTTCTTCCTTTTCCTCTTTTTATCTCTCTTTCTTTTCTTCCTTCCTCCTTTCCTTTCCTTCCTCCCTTCCTTTCCTTTCTCCTTTCCTCCCTCCCTCTCTCCTTCTTCCCTCCCTCCCTCCATCCCTCCTTCCTTCCCTTCCTCCCTTCCTTCCCTTCTTCCTTCCTTTCTTCCTCCCTTCCTTCCTCCCTCCCTCCCTCCCTTCCTTCTTTCCTTCCTTCCTTCATTTCTTTTGAGAGAAAGCCTCACTATTTAGGCTAGGATGGCCTCAAATTTTCTGTGTAGTCCCAATCAGCCTTGAACTCAAGATTCTTCTACCTCTACCTCCTGAGTACTGGGATTACAGGCATATAATACTAATCCCGGTTTCTGTTACTTTTATAATAAACAGATTAATTAGATTTGTATTTGAAACCTTTGCAAAGATTTTCCATTTTATTTTATTTCGTTTCGTTTCATTTTATTTTATTTATTTATTTTTTGCCAGTTCTGGGGCTTGAACTCAGGATCTGAGCACTGTCCCTGGCTTCTTTTTCCTCAAGGCTAGCATTCTACCACTTGAGCCACAGCACCACTTTTGGCCTTTCCTGTTTATGTGGTGCTGAGGAATCAAACCAAGCACTTTATGCATGCTACACAGGCACTCTACTTCTAAGTCACATTCCCAGAGCAAAAATTTTCCTAATTATTCTTTGTTTCCGCCACGTTAGATGCCAAATAGGTCTTTGGTGTCTTTTGAGTATTTTCATTTCCCTTAGACATACATGCAAGGCAAGAGTATATTCTTTAACCTAGTTTTAGAAACATTCCGGGGAGCATCCAAATCTAAATAAATAGAAGTTTACTCCTGAAAATGAACATGGAATTGACTTGGCTCTAAAAGTGATGTGGTCCCAACTTATTTCAACCGAGAGAAGTCTTAAATTAAAAACATGTTTCTTCTGTCATGTGTCATACAAGGGGAAAAAAAGAGGAAATCTTAATGTGTTCCTAATTTAGGTTCCTCTTCAGTACTATAAACATAACTTTCTCCAACAATGACACACACCAATATGTTGTGTCCTTCTTGGGTACTGATGGCTTCTCTGTTTTCAGTTTGGGTTCCCATCATTTGAACATTAAAAATAAAGAAAATTGAGTGTACCTCTACATTTGTGATGATTGGAGGTGGGTCGACAATGAATGTGTAGGTTTCTTGAACACAGTTTTGATCTTGAAAATCATAATGGCATAGACCACAATTCTTTGTGAAATTAAAGTTTAAAGTATCAATCTGAAAATTCATAGATGTTTTGGTCAAGTCACAAAACTAGTGAACTCTCTAGATAAAATATTAGTGAGTTTTAAAAACATTACTGGAAATCATGCATATGTATAATATGAAGAAAATATTTTAGAATTTTAGCCATGAATTTCATAGTGAAAATAAATAGAGCACACAATTATACACTGAGTCATTGTATGAAGTAAGTCACTTGCTTAGTAAAGATAAATTAAAATGCAGCCATTTTCTCTGATAACAATTCATAAACCTTTTTAAATACATGGCACTGAATTCAGCAAACAAGAAACAGGAGGAGACTGGACTGTGGACTCAGTGTAGGGGAAATGAGTTTACTCTCCTGCTACCCCTACTTTTAAAAAGGTAATTTTCTTTCCCTTGGCTTGCTCATCTTTGAAATGGGTGTAAAAACACTTGCTGCTCCACTGTTTGGCCTCAAAGGGCTTTCAGAACAATGCTTCTGATTAGTATGTCATATTACCCAGTCGGTTATTTTTTTTTGTTTGCTTCCAACTTGCCTCCACCCAGGCTCTGAGACCTCAACTTCACTGCTGGTAAAATAAATGAAGTTGGAATTATTATCAGATGCCCTGCCATCATTTCCTATGTGTTCTAGCCAAAAGCCTAACAAACTTTGGAATTGCTCAAGATAGTTAATAATGTAATTGGCTATAAATAAATAATCTCGAGCATCCATGTCAGGGTTGGCATGACCACACAAGTTGCCCACCTGCTTCCTTACAGAGCAGAGCCCACCTCCTCATCTTTGCTGTTGTCTTTTACTAATCCCTGTTGTCAGAATCCCAAGCCTATCTAGAAGGCAGATCTCTGGGCTGCAGAGCAGAATGGAATGAATAGGAAATTGGGAGTCTTTTTTTTTTTTTAAGTAAAGTGGGAGGCTATAAAGCTGATTTGAGAATTTGTCAGGTGGAGTCAGGTTATATCAGAAGAGCCAGAGGAACACGGTACAAAACATTGTTCCCAGTCTCCCAGGTTCTTCATGTACAACAAAAAGTGAAAGGTAGTATTACACTACTTCCCACGGTAGAAAAGTCCATGAGATACCATCTCCAAAATAACCACCAAAAAGCCAGGCTGGAAATTTAGCTCCAGTGGTAAAGTACCAGCAATAAGCAAGCCCAGCTGTGAGCATGCAAGATCCCCGGTTCAAACTCTAATACTGATTTAAAAAAAAAGTAAGTATATGTCAATGCTAAGATATGTACAGAATGATAAAACATTACTCGACAAGCTAGGGCTTTGTTAAATTTCTTCTCTCAAACCTCATTTTCTTTTTAAAAATAAAAATAGTTTTAATGTTTACAGGCTTTTTCTTCAGACTAATGATCAACTAATATTTTCATTTACTATCATATATCACCAAGATATCTAGTTTAATGAACTGATGACTCATTGTACAAAATGTTTATGGAGACCTTTTCCTTAATTCATGAATTACTTTTACAAGATTTAGCTGTAACATAGTCAAGATATCATTACATTACCTAAATGTTTTTACCTAAGAAATTAAACATTTGGAGCTGTGATGTAGTTTAGTGGTAGAATACTTGCCTAGCATGTATAATGTCTTGAGTTCAATCCCCAGTATCAGGGAAAAACAAAGAGAAACAGAGAAAGGCAAGTCGACTAGCACTGCTTGTAAAGAATGTAAACTCTTCTACATTCAGATATCCCAGATTTGTTACCCAACTCTGACACAGTTACTATATATAATAAGTAGTCACTAGTAACTATTTCATAAAGGTGTTAGGAAGGTTAAAGGAGCAAATTCTCAATATACTGTAGCCAAAATAGTACTACCTAAAGGTTTAGCATTTTATAGCTCTAAAACAATGTTATTAAATAATTTATAGTCTATAACTATAAAATTAATAAATAACTTTTAGAAAATGAGTAATTTTTAGGAAAATTACTTTTCAGGATATATTTGTTTTAGAATTACAGATATTTTCAGAATGAAATGTACTTTTATCACAGAATTAAAATTTGTAGTCACTGGAATTAACTTTTGCTATACTTGCAAATGTATAAGTAATTACAAATAGCTTTTTTCCAAATATAAAATTCAGACATTATACCTTCAGCATGGATGTTTCTGCTTTTAGAGTTATCAAGATGTCAATTTCCCTGATAGAACCCAAAATTTGATTGATAGTTCTCCAAAATAAAGTAGAGCTGTTCCGGTGTATGTGCAGCTCCACATCTGCAGATCAACCAACCACATTTCCAAAATGTACTGAAAAAACTGCACCTGAACTGAACATGCATGGGTGCTTTTGACTTGTCATCCATTCTCTAAATATATGGTATAATAATGTTTCCCACAGCAATAGGAGTTGTTAGGTATTACAAGTAATGAAGCAATCTGGTAAAGCACTTGTGAAAATGTGCATAGCTTGTATGCATGCACATATCATGTCACTTTGCATAAGAGATTTAATTGGTTAGTAACCATGAGGTCCCTGGAATAACCCCCCCCCCCCCAAAAAAAAAGGGAGAAACAGCTAAAGTTACAACAATACACTAATTAATAAACAACTCAATTTATAATAATAATTTAGTAAGCTTTTTAATAGCTTTCTATACAGAGGATTGTTTTCCAATGCAGTACAGCTACCTGAAGAGTCACTAAGGCACATGTGTCTGGGTTCTTGGTTCTGAGTGTATCTGATTCAGAAAGTCTGTTTCTTCCACAATGTGACTTTGTTGTAGTTTTGTAGTTATTGCTGCTGGCAATTGGACCAAAAGGCCTCAAACATGTCAGACAAGGCTTATTAGTACCAGCAAAATAACTGAGGTCTTCAAGTGTTGCCCAGATTTATTTCAAACTTCTGGGGTTAAGTGACAAATTGATATTGCTGTCTCAGCTCCCAAGTTGATGGGATCCTATATAGGTTTGAACAACAGTGCTTGGAAAAATCTCTCTCTCTCTCTCTCTCTCTCTCTCTCTCTTTCTCTCTCTCTCTCCTTCTTCTTCTTTCCCTTTTCAACTCTCCATCTCCCTCTATCTCTGAAAGTACTGGAAATTGAATTTAGGATCTCATGCATGCTGGGTACACAGTAGGCTGCTTGAACCACACCTTAGTCTTTTACTTGGTTTTGTTGTTCAGGTAGAGTCTTGTGCTAACTTCTGCCCAAGTTTGCCTTGAACCTCTATCTTCCTACTGCTGCCTCCCCAGTAGGAGCTGGGATTCCATCCACTATCACACCATGATAAGCAACATTACATGATGGTGAGGATTCTGGCTCCAGAACCACACCCTGCTGTAGCTCTTTGTAAGAGTGAAAAAAGATTGGAGTCTTGGGTTCTGATATGAATAATCTTTTATTAAGCAATCTGTTGTTTGATTTTCCCCTCTTTGACCCAAGGGACAACTAATTTTAGAAACCATAATTATCTTTTGAATTCTACATAAAGTAAAATTTGGGGAAATCATTTTCTCAGAAAACTTCTGGGCTTTATGGACAATTTTTGTTTTCATTTTAAATTTGCTTTGTGAAACCTCTTGCATGTTCTTTCTACTCCTTATAAAACCTCACTTTAATAGTGATGAAAATTTCTTTCTCTGAGATTTGAAGATTTAATTTTGCTTGAAAGAATCCTAAACAGTTTATTTCCTGTACCACCCTGTATATTGTCTTCTAATCTGTAACTACCTGGCCTCATTATTTGAAAGTATAATTTTTTGGAATGTGACGCATTGGAAAATAAGCCTCATTGCTGAAAATGTTGCTTATTCGGCAAAATATGCATTTACTTGTGTACAAAAGAGAAAAGCCAAAAGAAAAGAACAACAACAAAAAAAAACATTCAAAAAGCAACACTTAGAAACCATTTGGTGTAAACCAACTGCACAACTCTTGGGGGGAGAGGGAGAGGGGGGAAATGAGGGAGAAGGTAACAAGTAGAGCAAGAAATGTACTCACTGCCTTTCATATGCATCTGTAACCCCTCTGTATCACACTTTGACAATAAAGAAAAAATGTAAATTAAAAACAAAGAAAAGAAAAGAAAGGCTGAAGATGTTCAGCTTGAGCAAAAATCAGAGTTATCTGATCATATAAAAATCATTTTTTAAGAAATATGAAGTCATGAACAGTGCAGCAATGAACAAGGAGGTGCAGGTGTCCTTGTCATATCCTGGTTCCTGTTGTTCAGGATAAATGCCTAGGAATGGTATGGCTAGGTCATAGGGTTTGTCTATGCTGAGTTTTCTAAGCAACCTCCAGACTGTTCTCCAGAGTGGTTGTACTAGTTTACATTCCCACCAGCAGTGCAGTAGGGTTCCTCTTTCTCGGCCTCCCCTCCAGCATTTGTTGTTGCCTGGGTTCAGAGTACAGGCCATTCTGACTGGGGTAACGTGGTATCTGAGGGTTGTTTTGCTGTACTGTTCACAATAGCCAAGATATGGAAACAACCCAGATGCCTCTCTACAGATGAATGGATCCAAAACATGTGGTACCTATGCACAATGGAATTTTACACAGCTATAAGAAATAATTTTTTTAAATGACATTCACAGGGAAATGGACAGGTTTAAAACAAATCATGTTGAATGAGACAAGCCTAGAACATAGAGACAAACAGCACATGGTCTCCCTGGTATGTGGTTGTTATAAATAAATAACAAAAATACATGATAAAGAAAGCAGGACCCAAGGTACCAATCCACAGGGAAACCAAAAAAGGTCAGTCTTGGGAGAAAGGCACTAAAAAGTAAAACACAAACACTAATTCATATGTACATAAATTAATGTCCAGGCTGATAAGAACTACAAAGAAAAGGAAGCAAGGGACTGCATCATAATTAGTCTTAGAGAATTTAAATTACCCTATAGTTATTATGGCACATATGGCATATACACATGCACATCTGAAAGAAGCTGGGAGGAGGGCACAGAATGAATGGAAAATGGGTGTATGTGTGTGTGGGGGGGGGAGGAATACAGTAGAAAGGGCCCAACAGCTGAAATGGACACTGATGAGAGCAAACTAAGCAACTCAAGGGCAGTGGGGTAGTGGGAAGCAATTACAGAAAAAGAAGGAACAGATTACACTAAGCCAAAAAAAAAAAAAAAAAGAACGAAAGAAAAGAAAAAGAAATGTATATGTACATATCACCCAATCTGGAAGGAATTTTTTTTACGGTTAATAATCATAGAGGTCATAGGCATTATGGACAAGATTAACAATGTCATTCAAGGGGAATATCTCTTTAAAAATAATGAAGAAACCAAGGGGGAGTGGGTCCAGGGAGGGGAGTGGGTCCAGGGAGGGCAGGAGGGAGAAAAATGGGGAAGGAGCTAACAAGTATGACAAGATATATATATATATATATATATATATATATATCACTACCTTAAGTACGTAACTGTAACCCCTCTGTATATCACCTTGACAGTAAAAAAAAAAAAAAAAGAAATATGAAATTGTAGCCAAGCTCTGGTGTCTCACACCTGTAATCCTGGCTACTCAGGAGGCTGAGATCTGAGGATTGCAGTTCAAAGCCAGTCCAGACAAGTTAAGTCCATGAGACCCTTGTCACCAATTAACCACCGGAAATCCAGAAGTGGCACTGTGGGTCAAGTGGTAGAGAGCTAGCCTTTAGCTGAAGAACTCAGGGACAGTGCTCAGTGCCAGCATTCAAGCCCCATGACTGACAAAAAAAAATGAAATTGTGAAAAGTGTATTGGCCAATGACCTTTCCTGACTAATCAAACTGGGTTACTGGATCTCCCCACATTTCTTTGACCCTTGTGCTGCATTTACTGGCAGGTCACAACTTGTCCACTGTAATTTTACGCTGGTGACAAAAAATATGCTTCATATAAACTTTAGTTTCTGAATTACTTCTCCCACTCCCTATCCCTTGCTTTCTTCCTTCTTTGTCAACTCTACTTTCTTCTGTGTCATACCTACTTTGGAAGTTGTGCTATGCCTTGAGTCTTTCAGAGTGATGGCTACTACCCTCTCTCCAGACCTATCTGTGAGACGAGAACTATAGTGTTCATTATTACAGTGTTTGGTATCCTCTCCTTCCACTCCTTTTCATTTTCTGTGCTTCTTTTTCATTTGGAAACAAAAAGAGAGCATATTTGAGTAGATGAGAAAGCACAAGAATGGAGCTCGAGGTGAGCCCACAGGTAGACACCTTCCTGCCAGGGAACTGTTTTGTCCCTAAATCCCCATCCCCCAGCCAGCCCCATCACAAAAGTTTTCAGTCAGTCCATCTCTGAGTTACAATTTCTTGATTAGAAAATTCAGTTTTCATTACCAATTTAGGGGAGAGGTATGATGTTTTCTAAATTCCCTAAATATGTGGTGAGATGACTTAAAGGAGACACAATCTTAGGGCCTTATGTAAAGGTTGCCCTCCATCTAGTGACTTAACTGTGCTCTGTAACTCTACTGGTGTGGGAGTGGTACAATCATAGCACAAATGAGTGGAACTGAATGAATCACCTTATTCTCTAGTATAGATGTACTTAACAGAGACTAAATTGTAGGATTAGAGAAATAAAGTTTCTAGCCAATGAAAGACCCCCACAAAATTTTTTGCAGACTACTGAACTAAATGTATTAGGGAGAGGAACTGAGTGTTAGTGTCGCACACCTGTAATCCTAGTTAGTCAGGAGACTGAGATCTGAGAATAGAAGGCAGCCTAGGCCAAAAAAAAAAAAAAAAAGCACTGAAAGATTCTTATCTCCAGTTAACCAGAAAAGCAAAAAGAAACGCATCAGAAGTGACTTAAGTGATAGAGTGCCAGCCTTGAGTGAAAAAGCCAAGTAGGAGTGTGAGGACCAGACTTCAAGCCTTGGGACCAACACATCCCTTGCACAAGTATTGGGTGAAGGAAACTTGGATATTTTCAACTTCCATAACTTCCATCTAAACAGCTACTCTTCAAAACAAGCTCTGACAAAACTTTTACTATATTTAGTTCAAAACTGACATTAAAAATAAAAAGTGTAACCAATAGCCAATGGCAGCAGAGAAGCCCTTTCTCTACAAACAGTCCTGCTTCCCAAGAAGATTTAAATAAAAATATTTCCAGCCTCAATATAACATTAAGATAAAGATTGCTACATAGTGACAAAGCTAAATCACCTTGGGAAGATTGAGTTACTTGTTCACTAATGACTGTCATCTGCCAAGAACTAGCCTGCTATTAATACTTGTAAAGCTGCTTGAACTAGAAAATCATTACTAGCAAAAATACAAGTCCACTTTTATTTTAGGAAATTAATCTAATTTGACATTGTCCTGATAATTGCTTAGCAGAAATGGTGTTGACTCCCTTCTCTATAAAGGGCAAATAAATATTGAAAGAAATTTCACCATGGGAACTGAAAATAATTGTACACTTTCTTAGTTATACCTTCTCTGTGTTTAGTCAATTCTCCATTGCAGAAACTTATCAGGGATGAATGATGTTAGCATGGAAAGTACCTGCATAAGCACATAGGAGAATAAGGAAGATGGCTGTGGAAGAAAGAACAGGATAGATTGATGAACCCCAGAAGAAAGCAAGAAACCACACTCCTTGTGCCCTGTGGTGATTATACAGATTACAGAATTGAGATCACTCAGATTTTACTCCTATACCTCTGTTGCTTCCTTGAAAGAAATATGATAATTCTAACAGAAACAATAAAGTCCAAAGGTGTTGATCTCACGTCTTTACTTAAACTACTTAAAATGGCTCCAATAAAGAAGCTCTACTTTAAGTGAATTAAATTGGAGCAATGAGATATTGAGACAATGTGGAGAATAAAGGAATATATATCAGGCACTGAAGCAATCAGTGGAGAACTCTTGAAAATATATATGGTGGAGACTATAGACATTTCTGCATCGAACTGATTTTTCTCTTTAATAATATAATTTGACTGAATGTACCATCCTGTCTTGGTTGTTTATGCTTATTCTGAAGCTAAGTCTTCCATATACTTACAGATCAATTTAAGAGAAGTTAGAAAATCCAGATCATCAGAAAAACAAAATCACTGAGAAACCTATCACCCCAAAATAATTCTTGCTAAAATTAAGCTATGCATAACTATTTCCTTCTGGGTTTTCATGCATAGTCATATGCACCTGCTTTTTACTCAAAAGTTTTGCACCTTGGAGTTTCACTGTCATATGTTTTTGCATATGAGTACACTTTTCATCTCAGATGAGTTACCACAGATTATGTAGATATCTTATAATTTATGGATTTACAAGCTCAGGTACAAAATTATCCTGAATGTCATTCTTATAAGTCCAGACAGACTATAGAATGCTTAGGCTTTTTTCCTTGTGAAGGAACCTATTCAACTACAGTAGTAGAATCAATCTTTGACCTACATGTAGGTTGTTGCCATAGTCCCTTCATGTCATCAGCACTTGCTTGCATTCCTGCCTCACAGGTTAGCACATTTCTCTTAACTGGAAGCCTGAATTTGACTACCATCTGGAACCTACCATTCTTTTTTTTTTTGAAAAGGACAACCTTTTAATATTTTTTTTCAAATTTTTATTATCAAACTGATGTACAGAGAGGTTACAGTTTCATACGATAGGCATAGGATACATTTCTTGTACTGTTTGTTACCTTGTCCCTCATACCCCCCTCCCTCCATTTTCTTATGACTACATCATCGCATAAATATTGTCACATTCCAAAATATTCTCGAAGTGTTCATGAACTTACCAGGAGTCAGAATAACCTGGAGTGGCTGTTTTTCCTAGAATACTTGTTATTAGTTGACTGACAGATGGGGAGTATCAATACTCAGCTTTTCTACCACCAGGCAGAGATGACTGTGAGGTGTATATTTTGCACGGTTTTCCACTGCTGTTTTACTGAGTAAAGAACTATTTGTCCACTGTGGTCACTGGCTTCTAATACACCTTATGTTGACTACTTGCATGTCCTAATCACTTCTTCCTTTCCCCTAGTCTCTTGTAGTTTCCACTTGCTGTGCACACTTGAATTCTTAGTTCAGTGTCTGCTCTGGGAGCACTCAGGCTTTGCTACCTCTTCATAGTATTTCTGAAGCAGAAATTCTCAAGGTGTGGGCTTTGTTTGCTCTCACAGAAGTACTGTGAAAGTTCACCTACTCAACAAATTGTACAGCACAGTCCTGGGTAGATAACAATGTTTCCGTGAATGAGGTAGATAGAGAGATAGGCAAGTAGGTAGGTAGGTAGGTAGGTAGTAAGGTAGGTAGATGGATGGATGGATGGATGGATGGATAGATAGGTAGATATAATTGTTGTCTCATTAGATTAAAACATTCTATTTAAAACATTCTATTTCTTGTGATGGCATAGCTGTTGTTCTGGTAGCACAGTACATTGGTGGTGAGGTGCTGTATATAATAAGCCTATTCCATATAAAATGTAACATATATACATGTACCTACAAAGTGCTTGAAAATGTTAATAAATTATTGTATTCATGTGTTATGCATTCACTATGCTATACCTTCTGTCATTATAATAGTCACTTCTACTTACTTTAAAAATAAAGATGACTATAAAACAGTACACTGACATTATTTTGATACTTCATATTTACCTGGTGTCTTGAAACCATGTCATGTGACTGACTTGTGCCACTTGGGTTTGTGTACATGCACTCTGAGACTCAACAGTGAAAGAATCACTAGCAATGCAGTTCTCAGAAACATCTCAAACTAACAGGGTGTTTGACTCTACAGGGTTTCACAAGTTATAGGGGATCTGTGGAGGGTAAGCCCTTTTAAGTTTTTGACTGAAAAGTTTAAAAATTTTTAGGTTAGGGTTTATCAAGTCCATGCAGCTAACTAGAAATTAAGCCAGTATCTAAACCTGTATTTTCTGAAAAGAACATTTACTTGTATGAGATAACAATGAATGTATCAAAAGTAAAGTTGAGTTAGGTTGCATCAGGGATATAGATACTGACTGAATTTATTTGAAAAAGCTTGAACTTTATAATGTACAGTAAATTACCTTTTCTTTCCCTGAAAGTGATACATTTCTTGCCTGAAATCACATATAGTGCCAAACCCCATTTGTTACTATATATACCACCTTATAAATTATTTAATTTATAAATTAGTTATAAACTATTATCAATAACTAATAATAACACACGTAATTATAAATATGTACTGTAAAATGTGGAACCTGATTTTCTTTAAAGAGTCAAAACAAGTCTTAATTTTTGGGGCAGTGGATCACAGTTGCTTATTTTAGACCTATGTTCCTTCCTTGAGCCTACTCTCTACCTGTGGACTTTTATGGAACTTTCCCAGAATCTCTCTCTATCTTTGGAACCTGAGGCTGCAATTGTGTACCAGCTGACCTTTAGTAGACTGTGCTCATGGGGCAGAGCAATGTGCATATATAAGCATGGTTCAAGGCATTTTAAAAAAAGGTGCAAAGTCTTTGGGAGGAGAGAGGAAGGAAAGATAAGTTCTGTCAGAGGGAGAAGGGAAAGTTAGCTGGAACAGGTGGGCTTTAAGCTGCATCTAGAAGAATGGGTAGGATTTCAACAGGTGGATATGGGGTGGGGGAAGAGGAGAAAGGAGCAACATGAACACAGACTGGCACCCAGGGCACAGGGCTGAAGATGGAAGAACTGTGCATACATTTAGATGGAGAAGGATTTTCATCTCAATGCCTGGGAGTTTCTTTTGTATTTTAGTATTTTTTGATTTGGAAAGGATCATACTTAGATTTTCATTTGAAGAATATTTACCTAAGGATACCTTCCTTGTTTTAGATAATCGGTGTTATCTTATACTCAGTCACTTTGCTTTGAAATTTTTGAAACAAGATATCGATGCATCTCAGACCATACTAAAACTCACTATGTAGCCAATACTGTGCTCAAACTTGTATCACTCCTGCTCCTGTATCACAAGTGTTAGAATAAAAAACACATACCAACATGCCAGGCTATTGACATCTTAATGGCCAGTTCTTCAGCCTAAAGTAACACGCATGCTATTTTCTGCAGAGAAAATAACACAATTGTTTATTATCTGTGTGTTTATTTTTTACCCGCTGTCTCTGTAAAGGACTTTATAAAACCATGGGTCACATTATTACTATCCTTTGTGATCTTCCTAGTTTAGCAGAGTAATCATGCAAGAGCTCCATAAGTTCTGAAAAGACTGAATGAAGTAAAATTAATTTGCTGGAAAACTGAAAAGATGTTAAATTGTTTAGAAATACACTGAAATACTTTATTCTGCATCTGAGGACAGACATTAAGACCAAGGACTCTGGAACCTTCTGGCCCATGGATGTAGAGAACCTTATACCCTTGGTATCCCTAACTTGCTCATGCCATTTGGTATAGTGTTTATCAGTGGAATTATCTCTTGGTTTCTTCTTTGCTACATATCTTACCTCCAACATTTTCTGACCATTATTTCAACTAGGTGCTAGACTTGGTAATTTTCTAAATAATCTGGAAATTGACTGCTCTTTTGCAGATGGCTATAGATTGGGTTGCTTTAGACTAATCCAAAGCCACTATTTGCTGAAAAGTGAGGGAGTTGTTTTGAAATGGAAGGAAGTTTTGGAGGTCATCCAGTAGCTTTGGAAACAATTTTGCCAGCTAAACTAGGAGGCCAGAATCCAATCTGGATTTCCGAATTCCTGTAAATAGTTTGACGCTATTTGGTGATGTTTTTGGATAACGAAATGACCTTCATTCTTACTATAGGATAATTTCATATGCTCATGTTTTCAGCCATTGTTCTACAATTGCCAATAAAGCATTTCAGTCTTGTTCCAAGGATATGAAAATCAATAATGGGATCATCATCCAGTCAGTGCTATAACTGGAAGAATTTGAAAAGGCTACAACTGAGATATTCTTTCTTGGAATTGGGAGAAAATAATTTCTACAGGTAATCTGAAAATATATAAAGTTAGGTAGGATTAATTTGAGATGATTTTTTCCTTTTTTTTTTAAAGATAGTACACTAAACGACTACAAAAGCAATTCTTGCAAAACTGTTTGGTGTAAACCAACTCAACAACTCATGGGGGGAGAGGAAAAGGAGGTGGAGGGAGGGGGAATGAGGGAGGGAGTAACAAACAGTACAAGAAATGTGTCCAATGCCTAAGTATGAAACTGTAACCTCTCTGTATATCACTTGGACAATAAATATGAGAAAAAAAATAAAAATAAAGGTAAATAAAAAAAGATAGGGTCTTGCTTTGTAGTTCTCGCTAGCCTCAACCTTGCAGTCCTCTGGCCTCTGCTTTCCAAGTGCTGTGATTAAGGTATGCACAAACATGCCTTGCTTGAGGTAGCTTAAAAATTAATTCTCGGGGCTGGGGATATGGCCTAGTCGCAAGAGTGCTTGTCTCGTATATATGAGGCCCTAGGTTCGATTCCCCAGCACCACATATACAGAAAATGGCCAGAAGTGGCGCTGTGGCTCAAGTGGCAGAGTGCTAGCCTTGAGCAAGAAGAAGCCAGAGACAGTGCTCAGGCCCTGAGTCCAAGCCCCAGGACTGGCCAAAAAAAAAAAAAAATTTCTCACCTGGAATATGAATGAAATATGACTAATCATCACAACCATGATTTCAAGAAGGATATTTAATCAGAACCATGAGACATGATTCATTTGTATGCCTAGTTCAAAGGACAGAATTGTTTTTTCACTATTTTATTGTGCCAGTGAACAAAATGAGACACCATTATAATAACAGCCTTGGGGATATTTGGGGGAAATATATACCTTATAGAAATGTTTGCATAATAATAATTAGGCATTTAAAATTGGGAGTTAAAATAATGCTATTTAACTACCTTCAACATTCTCATAGATGGAATTCCATTGATTGAGGGCACTGGTCAGTAGGATTTGCTAACATCTTCTTGCTTCACATGGAGAGTCTAGAAACATTCTGAAATATGATGTAAACCATTTCCTATCAACAGCACAACTGTGAGTATGTTAATTTAGTTATCTCAACATTGTGTCCTCTCCTGCTGTCTGGTACAGAGGAAGGCAGTACCTGCTGCCTTTGATGTTCTCAATCTTTTGTATTGTGAAGGAAGAATTTGGCTCCATTTTCCTGAACAAAGCTGCGAAAACTGGCACTGTTTATGATGTCTCTACTCCATCTCTCTGCTCCCTAATGAAATTCTGGGCATTCTTTAAGGCCTATCTATACTGCTGCCTCTTTAGAGACATTTTCTTTCCTCTTGTTCTCCCTGTGAAAGGATGGAAAAAGTAAGGAGCTTTCTACTGTCAACAACAGAGACAGGATCCAAGTGGTCCATAGCTATTGCGATCCTATCTTCTCATCAGAGTTATATCCAAGTACCCTCAACAGGGAAGCAGTGAAACATGGTGTTATGAACTCAGGCTTTGAAATCCCATACACTGCAAATCAGACTCTGTTTCCACCGGTTACCCATGGGGACACCCTGGGGGAGTTTGCCTCAGGGTATCAGTGTCCTGATTTGAAAATCCAGCATCATCATATTACCTAGTTTAGTAGATGAGGTGAGGATAAATAGATGCGTATACATCAACCAACACAGTGTGTTCCCTGAAAAGCTCTCAATGGGAGTCAGTTAGTGTTGTTACTATTACTAATGTACATTACACATTTGTCTTTTCTCATTTGTCTCTGAGCTTTAGTGGGGAGTCTTTATCAGTCTCAAATAGCCCTGACAGACAGTGTCCTCAGTGCTTGTAAATTAACAGATGTAGTTTTCTCAGTACCTGTTAAAGGACATATGCAACCTGCACATAGCTATATTATGTGAAAGGTCTGACACTGCCTTGGTGGCAAGAGTTCACTCTTTTTGTGTCCTTGTTTGCCCTGCAATGGCCCAGTCTCCACCTGCTGTCCTCATATGATTATTAATAGCTCCTTCTTTCACTCTACTTTTGAGAGGAGTCTCATCAGATTGATTCCTAGAAATTGGCCTCCTCAGCCTCAGTTCCCACACCCCACTCAGCAGGAAATATGGGGAGCAGTGGATGTCTACTGCCTGGATCTGACATCCTGATTATAGGAGAAATGCTTAACACAGCTGATAAAAGAAGGAAAGGACAATTCACTCATTGTTTACTTCCTTTTCCTGAAAATTAACTAAGAATGACTATCAGATATGAGTCTAAGAGGACAGAAGAAATGAATTAAGAAACTCTTCTGTCCATTGACAATGAATGGTAGGATAATCTTAGATTCAAGAATTCAAGATTCTAGAAGATTCTTAAAGATTACTGAATTCAAGAGTGCAGTAGCACATCCAAAACAAGATATCAGACAAAAAGTATCACACACATATTCTAGTTATTACAAATGAGGAAAACCATGCAACCTATATTTCTTTGGGGCTTGCTTTCTTTGCTTAATATAATTTTTACTAGGTCTTTCCATTTCCTTATGAATAAGGCAGTATTTCTATGATATACTTAGCAGGTGATCACAATATTCCAAATACTAAGTGCATAGGACCATATAAAATGAAACTTATCAAAACAAACTCAAAGAATTGGAAACAAAAGATTCGTATTATGTTCTGTATGCAATTATTTGTATTTTTTTCTGTTTTTGTTTTCTACACCCTTTGCTTGTATAAATGTTTATCTGATCTATGGAAGAGAAGGGAATCACAAAAACAGCAGGACAAAAGATAAACTAATGCAACAATGATACTCACTAAACACTGCATTGGTAATGAATTTTACAACTTGAAGGGAAGGGAGATGGGAAGGGGTGAGCAGGAGAAAATGAGGGAGGGTGTAACAGAGTATGTTCATCATAGCACAATTTACTATAGCTAAAATATAGAACCAACCCAGATGCCCCTCAGTAGATGAATGGATCAAGTAAATGTGGTACATATACACAATGGAATTCTGTGCTTCTATCAGAATGAATGACATTGACTCATTCATAAGGAAATGGAAAGACTTGGAAAAATCATTTTCAGTGACTTTGCCTCCCAGCCTCGTCAGATCTGTGATTCTCCCCTACCATGTTCCTTTTGCCCACTTGTACCCCTCCTCCTGCAGATGTTGGCAACCCAGAGCCTTCTGGATCAATCTCCAAAAATCTTAAGTCATATTTTACTTGTTAAGTTAAATTCCAAATTATAGCATGAAGATTGTAAAGTTTGTAATGGTTATTTCAAGCACTGAAGCCCACTGGCAAGGCAACCAAGGGATGAGGTCAAAACCTGGGACATATCTGGAGTGCAAAGACAGCAAGAATTTGAGATCAGGCAAAGTGGGTTTGAATTCTGGCAATGTGGCTTTGGCCTTTCATTTATATGTAGGAAATAATCACAATACCTGACTCCTAGGCTTGCATGAGAACAAAATTGGGATGATAAAACACCTTATACCATGCCCAGCACATACTGCAACAAGGAAATCAAGAATAAGAGCTTTGGTGGAGGACAGACAAAGAATCTCACTTCGAATGCCCAAAGTCAATCACTTCATCTTCTGTCTTTGGGAGGACAGAATAATCACTTGATGGTAGTAAAACTTAACTACACTTAAAAGATTTACCTCAGTTTTTGGTAAAATAGCACTAAGTTAGGGCTGCTATGATAACAGTTATTATTAGATTGTTCTACTGTCAGAGGGGCTTCATGACTGACAAATATGGTGTTCTCATTGTTGGAATGGCATGAGATACTGTCCTGAATTCATTTTGGAAGGATATCATTTTAGTTAAACATAATGTAGAACCCTGAATCTAACCAATCACTTCATATTGCATTTATCTTAAACGATAGGTCAGCTGGTGTTGGAGAAATCCATTATATTTGTATCAGGAGTTAAATGAATGTTAAACCAGAGAGGGACCATTTAACCTTTAGTGTCTCAATTGCTACTTCCCAAAGGTCATTTATCTAATATCACAAAGTGACTGATCTGTTTTAACCTGTTCTCAGGCTGTCCAGGACAGCTGTAAGGCCTTGTTATGAAATAGGATTTCATCTTAGTTGCCACTAGTCACGTACATGTATTCAAATTTGCGCTCTGATAGAAAATCAAACATTTGGATATCTACTTGTGGATACATGAGGGAGAGACTAAAACAAAGAGAGAAAAAAAACTGTGACCTTTCTGTAGTCATTTTCTCCATCTTGCATTCTGGCTAGAGAACAAGTAAATAAAGGCTGGAAACTATGAGCCTGCTTTGCCTTTCTTTCTCTTGAGCTCAAGTTCTACCACTGCCAGACATGAGATCAGAAACCAAGACTATTACTGCTCTACGTGGCACTTTCCCTTCTGCTGATTGTATTGCCTAAAGAACTACACCTGGATGTGACTTGTTTGAATCCCAATAACCTTTGTTTTTAATGATTATTGTTACAGTCCTTCAGGAAAAAGCCAGGAATGATACTGCTGCCCTTGTTGCAGAGAAAAACACAGGCACCAGGTCTTGAGGACTATAGCTTGCCCAAAACACCTACTGAGCAACAGGCAGGCAAGATGGCAGGGTCACTTAGTTGTCACCGACTGTGTGCATTTATACTTCAAGGAACTAGGAAGCAACTGTATAACATAAAAGTGCTGGATGTTCACAAAAACCACTAAACTAAATGGTTGAGTAAATGAAGTGTGGGAGTTCTTGATTGCAGAGGATAACTAGCACCGCATGTGCATCTTGATTCCAAGTGTTTTCTTTCAGTCCCACTTCACTCAAAGGTTGCTCACGATAAAGAATGCTGTAGTTGTTTACTTGTTCATTTCTCTTAGTCATCTGGGAGCTTCTAGTAGGCAGGGTCAGATCTTTGATATTTCAGTGCCTGGCACACTATTGAATCTCAAGCAATGGTTTTTTTGAACGCTGCCCAGACAGAACTGATATTCTAAGCCAATGTGTTGGCATCATCCACTACTTTGTTATATTTTAACCCAAATCCTCTCGTATAAATCTAAATATTTTATGTTTTTCTTTTTCATTCTTTTTTTTCAGGTAGCCCCCATTGTTTTTCAGGAAACTACTCTATGGCAAATACTGTAAGGTTACACAGATGGAGCAAATCTTTTCCATCTCTTTAAGTGAGATTACTCAATATGTGCTAAGAGACAGACTCTATATATTCAGAAGCCACCCTAATAAACATTTTTGGGTTTATTTGATAGTTCTGGTTGTCATTTGGAACAGAAAATCAGTTCAATACCACTGCAGTTTCATATTGAATAAACCACTATGAGCCTCATTTGGACAGCGCTGGATCATATGGAGACAATCTGAACCTTACTGCCATAGAGAAACAAGAAGAAGATCAAATGAAAGAATTGGGAATGCATGTCAATTTTTATAATGTAGGTTGGTAATAATGGAAGTACACTTTCTTGTCACAAAAGGGACTTTTGATAGGCAAGCTCTTGTTGTGGAGAGAGTATACGGACTTCAGTGGCCTCTTTGCCTTTGATATTTTGCATTTTAAGTTGTGGGGTTGTGTATGATACACTGATAATCCAGGAAAATGTACAATCACCACGGAAGGAAAATTTTCTACGAGTAATCATTTATAGTAAAACCACCTGACATAAAACATGTGGGGGCATATCACCCTTGTGAAGACCAAAGGTATTTTTATAACTAAGGATTACTTTATTCCTTTGTATAAATCCATATGGTGCCAGCCCAGACATCAGTCATCTGTAATCTTGTCTCATTCAACTCCAAGAATACAGTTAAGAAGTTTTGTCCCAAATTTGGATAAAAAGAACTTGGGATAAGGGTTTCACTGATTTATCATCTTTGGCTCAATTACTGAAAGTCAGAGGCACATAGATTTAACAGGAGTACAAAAGACAGCAAAAATAAAGTAGTCCTGGAAGATAGCTCTCCTGCCATGGACACACTCTGATTGATATTTCCTCTACCCCTACTTCTTTCCCTTCAGGTGTCAATGCCTTCAAAGATACTAATTCTCCATAGTAAGCCCTGTCTTACTATTGACTTTTGTAGTTTTTGGGGGGTACCATGGGAAAAGATTGCTGGACTCCCCCCATCTAATAATACACCAATTATTCCATGCATATAAACGTGTCTGTCCATTCTTCCACCCACTCAATTATCCATACACACATCTATGCATTCATCAATCCACCCATCAACCCATGGGTGCACGCATCCATTCAATCAACCACTTATGCCATGTATATACATACAATAACTCATTTACCCAATAGAGATCAGTTGGGAGATATGTCTTTTCTCTTGAGAAACCTTTTGCAGGTGAATCTATGGTAATGTATATGTGTGCATCCAGAAATAAAAGGGTGATAAAGTGGACAAAAGGAACATTATACCAACAAGTCTGGCTAAGAGCAGGATGTTTCTCTTGCCTTTCTATGACACTTTTTTCCTTCCCCTTTATTGAGAGAAAAAGTTCTTGTTGGACTCTGACACAAATTTCTTTCTGTCTTGAATCATGTCCAGAGGTTGCATTTGCTGGTTAAAGAAATTCTAAGCATGATCAAATAAACCAGTCTAAATGGGTCATTTGAACTAGAGAAAATACTAGTTTGGGATGGGGTAAACTTGAGCACGTGTTTCATAGAGATAATCCATCCTAACTCCATACAAATTCTGCTCCAAATAGAAGAAAAGAAGAGGCATCAAACTATTTAGGTGAGCCAAACTGCATGGCTGGTTTTCTAGATGTGTTTGGGTTGATTCCAGTAGATTGCAGCTTCCCGGAATCCAGTCCCTGGGATGATTTGGTATTGCAGTGAACAGTAAGAAAAATCCAAATTACAAAATACAGCAAAATCCATATGGAATTTTTCTATTGCCCCCAAGAAGAATGATTTCTCCCTGATTTTGGCATACAGATTGCACCTTGGACTTTTGTGAAATCTCCCCTGCAAAACATCGTGTACTGTTGATTTTGGCTCAGCCTGAAGGTGGAAACTTGTGAGGGAGGCTGGTATAGCAGAAAGTGGAATAGGAAGGAATTGAGAAACCTAGGTTCTAGTGCCAGCTCTATAACAAATTTTCAGTCTTCCAACTCACACAACTTTGGGGGCTTTTACGTTTCTATCTGTGAAATGAAACTGAATAAGTTGCTCTCTAGTATCTCAGAAGCTGTCAAAATTAAAAGGTATATAACATATAAATGCATGCTATAAGTAGGGAATGTAAAAGAAAACACTGTCAAATGCTAATAATCAGGTAAGGAAAGGAAAGCAGGAAAAAATCAGTGAGTGGGTAACATTGCTCATAAAGAAATGTACTCATTAATTTACTTATGTAACTGTAATCCTTCTGTGTATCACCTTTACAATAAAATTAAAATAATAAAAAGAATGGTAATGAAGAGTCAAATTTCTCTCACTTCAAAAATTTCCTCCAAACTAGCCATGCGTTCTTTTGTGGATTTGACCACATACCCAAGACAACTGGCTGGACTTGGACTGAATTTCCAGTATCAAACATGAGTTAATATGAAGAGACAAAATAAATGTGATTAAGGAAAAAACAGTGCTTTGGAATCCTTTTCACTTTATATTTCAGACATTGTCTTGTGCTATCCTATGGCTGGCTTCAGATCTTGATCCTCCTGCACCTGCCTCTAAAGCAGCTGGAATTATAATTATGTACTTCTGCATCCAGCCCTATTTGGAGATTTTTTTTCCAAATTTTTATTATCAAACTGATGTACACAGAGGTTACAGTTTCATACGTTAGGCATTGGATACTCTATTTGGAGTTTTTAAACACTCAATCAGGATTATTTCTCAGCCACTTAATGAATGTGTGATCAAAGAAATTTACCAGACCTTAGTGAGCAAAATGCAGACAATTGTATTTAACTGAAAAGGATGTTAAATATGGTAGATTCAAGGTAGATCTCAAATAGTATAGTTTCTTAAGAAGCCAAAATCAAATGTCAGCAAAAATAAAACACCAGGGAGCAAGTACTCAAAAGGAGTGGAGTGGGATCAATGGGAAAAGGATAGACAAATGAAGAAGAGAAGACAGGGAAAATGCAGTCAAGAATTCAAACAATGTATATCCTACAACATTAAGAAGAGTGAGGGAACAATGGGTGAGGAGGTTGAAAGAGGTGACAATGATCAAGACCAAAATTGAGAGACTCAGGGTAAAAAAAAAAAAAAAGTAAAACAACTACAAAAGCAATACTTGCAAAACTGTTTGGTCTAAGTGAATGGAACACCTCATGGGGGGAAAGGGAAAAGGGGTAGGAGGAGGGGGGTATGAGGGACGAGTAAAAGTACAAGTAATGTATCCAATGCCTAATGTATGAAACTGTAATCTCTCTGTACATCAGTTTGATAATAAAAATTTGAAAAAAAGATATACTGCATTCATAAACTGCTTTGTTAATTGATAATTCCTTTGTACAACTACCCTAAAAAATTTCATAAAATATTACTTATGAAAATGTCTGGAGCACATAGTACAATGCTCAGTAAGTTCTCTCCCTACTCCTCTCTAGTCTCCCTTCTAGCGTAAGAATTAAACCATCAAAAAACAATTCCCTGACTGTGAGGGAATGAAAGAGATGCTTGCAGAGACCTCTGTGCACCCTCATCTCATGTGCCAAGTGAAGCACTTTATCTCTTTATAAATGCTGAGTACCTGCCAAGGCCTCAGCCATGAGGAAAGGGACTTTCTATCAGTGCTTCCATTGAGCAGAACAAGAAGAGACCATTTATTTTACTACTAACAATATTCTTTTCTGAAGTTTGGACTCGGGTACTTTGTGGTTCAGAATTTAACATTATTTCAGGATTAATTTTCTCCTTCATCCCATTCCAAGATGGTCGGTCCTTCAAGCTAGGATGTTAGCCATCTTCTCAACACTGTGACACAAGAACTGAGAAAACGACTTAAAGGAATAAAAGTTAATTGTTTTCAAAATTTCTGAGATCTCAGTCCATGATGATCTGACTCCATTGCTTCTTCATTTTTTTTTAAAAATTTGTCAGTCATGGGACTTGAACTCACAGCCTGGGCACTATCCCTGAATTCTTTCACTCAATGCTAGTGCTCTACCACTTGGTGCCACAGAGCCACTTCTAGTTACAGATAAGAGTCTCATGGACTTTTCTTCCCTGAATGGTTTTGAACCATGATTCTTAGATCTCAGCCTCCTAATAGGATTATATGCATGAGCGCTATCTGCAGCTGGCTCTATTGTTTATAAGCCATAGAGTAGAGCACCATGGCAGGTGCTCTCCCCATGGTGGCCAGGTAGCAGAAGATCAAGGAACAAGCCATGAGCAAATATTCTTCTAAGGCAAACTCCTACTAACATACTTTCTCTGTGGAAGCGCCACCTCCTTCCCATCAATGAATGTCATCAGGTAACAATCAAGTCATTTATGTCCTTTGGGGCATTCCAGATGCAAACCATAACAGTAAAGTCAAGAGGTACACCATCTCATATTTTTCTTTCTGAAATTACTATTGTTTAAGAAAGGCACCAGTTCTATAACAATGGTGACCTTCAATAAATGATATACTTTTTCATTTATTCACTAAATATTAAACATCATGTAACACATCAAAGATATAACCATGTACACAACAGCACAGAAGAGAAGAACGTTATAAGAGAACTAGGGGTGCAATATGGAGCAGATGAGACAGGATGACTCTTCAGCACACCAGCCCCTTGATTATCTACTACACCTGTTGTCACCTATCTTATCTCACCAAAAAACATTGTTATTTAAGAACAACCATTAAAAATAAGACCTTTGAGCCAAGCTATAAAAGACCCAAGTATCAAATATTTTTGCTTATTTGTGCTATGTAGACTTAAAATGGTTATATGTATGTATGTATACATGCATAAATATACACAACACATCCATATAACTACATATATACTTATCTAATATACATGCCATATCAAACACTTTGTAAACAAGGGGAGAATAGAGGCAACTATGAAAATATAGTGGAGGTGATTGAAGTTTTGTAATGTACAATATTTGCAACTATGGAATTAACACAATTTATTAATAATGTATATAATCTAAACAGATTTATTAATTTTTTTAACTGGACACCAGTGGCTCACTCCTATAATCCTAACTACTCAGGAAGCTGAGATCTAAGGATCATGGTTTGAATCTAGCTTGGACAAGAAAATCTGTGAGACTCTTCTTCAATAACCACCCCTCCGCCCCCAAAAAAGCAGAAATGGAGCTGTGGCTCATGTATTAGAGAGCTATCCTTGAAGGCAAAACTCAAGAGATATACATTAGATTCTTGACTGCAAATTGAGAACTGTAAGGGAAGGAGTGTATAGCAGAGGGATGGCAACAATGTTGAAAAGCCAAGACATTGATCAAGATATATTGTATTCATAAACTATTTTGTTAAATGGTAACTCCTTGGTATAACCAAAGAAAGTTTTTTTTAAAAAAGAAAACTTTAAAAAGTTTAAGAACTTCAGGAGGAAAAAAAATCTCAGGTATAGTATTCAGGCCCTGAGTTCAAGCCCAGGACCAGGAACAAAATAAATAAATAAATGCACACACAAAATAGCAAATATGACCATTTTGGGCAGGAAGTATGCCCTTAGACATTCTTCTATTTTTTACATAGTATATTTGGCTCAAACCAATAGAAATTCAAGCAGAAAAAAATAAATGAATGACTGCTCTCTTGGTCTTGAGCATATCATGGTGATAACATTAAGGAATAACTCCATCAGTGATGTTTCTGACTGGATTGGGTTTATCCTGTCCTCCAGCACAATATTCATTTGCTCACATGGGGACCATGTGTTGGCATCTAATCAGCCAAACTTTCTCACTTACAAACTTTCTGAGTTACATTCTTACAGTTTGTTGCCCAATACCCTTGTAGGTTTGATAAAGACTAAACATTCCATTTCAAGTGTTTTTAAATTTATGAAGTATACAATACTATAAGTAAATTACACATTCACACACATATATAGAAACATATAGCTTATATAAAGCAGTCAGTAATAGGTTGTAGATGCAAATAAGATAAGTACCATTATTTTGAAGTAGTGGAAAATATAGGTGACATTGTGAAACATCTGTATCAACTGCAATATGATATAAAAATAGTTTTTATTTCTATTGGTGACAAACCACTCTGGTTTGACCTAGCCATCTTGAGGGAATATGACTTTCCAGTATAGTAAAATTCAAGATGCAGTTTTGTCCACTCAAGTTCATAGATTCCCCCAAAGAAAGACGAAAATAAAGATAGGTGGGGTTTTTGTTGTTGTTGTTTTGTTTTTGTTTTTGTTTTAATTCTGTTCTCTGAACTAGGTGAGATGCAACAAGATTGTAATCCTAGTATTCTAAAGAATGAGGCTAGGGGCTGGGAATGTGACTCAGTGGTAGAGTGTTTGCCTAGCATGCATGAAGCCCTGGGTTCGATTCCTCAGCACCACATAAACAGATAAAGCCAGGAGAGGCGCTGTGGCTCAAGAGGTAGAGTGCTAGCCTTGAGCAAGAACCCAGGGACAGTGCTCAGGCCATGAGTCCCAAACCCTGGGACTGGCAAAAAACTTTGCAGTTGGAGCTCAGTAAAGGCTACATAGTAAATCGCTGTCTGAAAGAAAAATGGAAAAAAAAATCTGCCCTTTAAAAAAATCACACACAGTAAATACGTGCTTAACCGTCCTCTTTCTCCTAAATTAAGATTCCCATTAAAAACAGTGACACTTTTCTCCAGAATTTTCTGTAGTCTTATCACTTTTTCCTTTATGAGCACTTTTTTTTTTTGTTTGTTTTTCAAACTAAAAGAGACCAGAGAGGTAGATATGTGTTCCAGATTGTTCTGTCCAGCACGGAGACTACTGTAAGATAAAGGATAAGTTTACAGAGACACCTTAGCATCCTCTAATAATGTTTTCCTTCATGTGAAAAAATATCCTATAAAAATAATTGATTTACTTTTTAAAAGTGTTAGGTGTGCCCTGGAAAAGTGGCCCCTTCCCCATTGTTCTTCTTGGGTGCACATGTGCCCTCCCCCACCCCCTGGTCCCCCAGCATTGGTAACCCAGGTAACTAGAGCATCTGGGGGCAGTTACCTCCCCTTCTCTGAGGTCACATTCTGGACCACCCGCCTCCCCCCTTGGCGCCCCTTTCAGACTGTGGGAGGTTCCCAGACCCTGAGGTCAAGTCCCCATCCTCCTTGGCCAGGCTTCATCCCTGCCCTCTCCCTACATTGACCCCAACCCAGCCAGAAGTCACTCCTTTTTTCCCCTTCACTTCCTTCCCTTCTCTGCCTTCCACCGCCACGGGCCTCCAGTGGCTCTCCCCACAGTAAACTCTGTTCTGCCTGAAGCCTGTGGCGGGTTCCTTTCGAATAAACCTGACAAAAAGCCTAAGTCATAAGATCCTTTTGTAAAAGGAGTTCACTGGTTTTCAATAGTTATTGTACTTCATCACTGAAATGATCTTTTTAAACAGTTAAAAAGTCAGAACACAAGAGACAGGTAATTTAAAAAAAGAGGGGGGGACCCTTTCCAGAATAGATGAAGGGGTCATTTATTTCATTACTGCTAGATGTGTGAGTTTCAAGCATTTGGAGACTGTCTTTCCACAGATAAACAACAGTTCCATTCCTAGCTCTAAATTGGGTGTTACCTGATCCCAGAAGATGCAGATCCAGTATAGTTCATCATGCACCAGTTCGGAATAAAAAGATGAGTAAGAAACAGCTTCTAGGTCTGGCTCTATGGCTTACACCTATCATCTTAGCTTCTCACGAGGATCAAGGTTTGAGGCCAGCTTGGGCTTAGCCTTACTGAGACTCCTCCTCCCATCTCAATAGATAAAGGGCAGGTGTGGTAGCATGTGCCTATCATTCCATCTAAGCGGGAGGTACAGGCAGGAGAATCACTGCAGTTCAGCAAACCCCCCAGGCCACCACCACCATTGATAACTATTAAAGACAAAAAAGCACAAAAGCCTGAGGCTATGAGTCCAGTACTAGCACACCTGTTTTAGCAAACACTAAAAAGTAATGAAAGATGTAAACATAAGGCAAAAAATAATTGTAAGAGGAAGAATAAAATCACTCAAAAGCAGAGGCGGAGAAAGGATCTGAAACGAGGTGAAGAAAATATTTTAGCTACTGTTACAATTGGCAGAGTTAAATTGTCAAAATTAAGGCAAAATAATAGTGTAGTTCAGAGTAACATAGATTATTAAAATCCTCAAACACCAGTATAATTGTTGGTTCTACTTCTTTCCTACTAGTATTGAGTTGTTTAAGAGACCCTGTCTTCTTTACTAATCACACCCTCAAAGCTTGCACAGTGGTTTGCATGGAGCATCTTCTGAATACCTGTGAATGCATAAATGAATAAAAACACAACATAGAACAGGCCAGATGGAGAAGGTGAATCTGAAACTCAGTTCTGCAATTTGCTTGACTAAGGGACATTTTGTTGTTGTTTTTTTGTGTGTGGTTTTTTTTTTTGGCCAGTCCTGGGGCTTGGACTCAGGGCCTGAGCACTGTCCCTGGCTTCCTTTTTGCTCAAGGCTAGCACTCTGCCACTTGAGCCACAGCGCCACTTCTGGCCATTTTCTGTATATGTGGTGCTGAGGAATCGAACCCAGGGCCTCATGTATAGGAGGCAAGCACTCTTGCCACTAGGCCATATCCCCAGCCCCACTAAGGGACATTTTGAAAGCCCTGAACTTCAGCATTTACTTCTGTAAAATTAAGATAGTGAGGGTATTAATTGGAATTTTTGTAAAGATTGGACGAATGCTTATAACATGTTGAGCATCCTTGAGTCAGACATTTCACACGGTAGAGGACCTGGAACTGATATTAAGGGCTGAGATGAAACCCAATGATACAAATCTCTCATCATAAGGAGTAAACATAGGAGAGATTAGGCTTTCCAGATACAGGTACAAACTCAACTTCTCTGAGTTTCTACAAAAAACACATTTTCTCGTGATCATACAATTATCTCTTCTAAGTTAACAAAGCCCCCCAACCATTTGATTCTTTGAAACAAAGGCACATTGATAGACTGTTACCTCTAAAGACTGTAATGTTTGTATTCAGAGAAGGAAAACACTAAATGTATGTTCCTGTTTACTGAGTTTTTTTTTTTTTTTTTTTTGCTTTGTTTTGAGACAGAGCCTTGCTATGTAGTCCCAGTTTGGTCTCAAACCCCTGATATTCCTGTGTCTGCTTCCCAGATTCTAGGATTACAAGTGTGAAAGCCTTGCCTGGCTTTTAAATGTGTTTTCCATATTCTTTATTAGGGTGAAGACATAAATACGTAAATACGAAGTTTCACATTTCAGTATCACTCAAAAAATTTTGTAAGACTACCAGGTGTTGTGGCTCATACCTGTAATCCTAGATACACAGGAGCCTGAGATTTGAGGATCATTGTTTCAAGCCAGCCCAGGTAGAAAAGTCCATGTGATTCTTATCTAAAATTAACCTCAAACAAGTCCCAAGTGGAACTGTGACAGAAGTGGTAGAATGCCAGCTTCATGTAGAAAGCTAAGGGAGAGTGCCCAGGCCTTGAGATAAAGCCATAATACATGCATGTGGGCATGTGCACACACATACACACACACACACACACGCACACACTTCCTAAGTTTTCCTCTCCCTATGAAGTATGCCATTATCACAGGAGTCCAAATTGACACAGACCTATTTTCTTTCAAGTAGTAAGCTTGAGGGTGTTTTTGGTTTCATATATTTATAGTCCATCAACTTGAATATGTATATATTTCATTAAATATATTCCATTGGCTACAAATCAAAATCAGTTAATATTAAACCAATCATATATACATATATATCTTTATTTATTCCACAAGAGAAAGGACACCTAGATAAGTTTTGAGTGTATTCTTTTATGAATGAGTGCATGGTTGTATTTGTAGCTACTCAGTGTTATAACAAAATTCTAAGCAAAATGAACTCCAAGTTATGGAAACAAGTGGTTTATCATTGTTATTGTTATTTTCAACATGCCAAATGAAATTATGCCCTTTTTCTTTTGCTTTTTTCCCCCGTGGTTTTAGCCCTGATATCACTGTAACTGATTTTGGTGCTCTGGGTATTGTATATATGTGTATTGGAACTAAGAAAGGGAAAGGGAATACCAAAATTGAGAGTTAAAGGATAAAAAGATAAACCAATGCAACAGCAATACTTACAAAGCTATATGGTATAAACCAACTGTACAACTCATGGGGAGAAGGGTAGTGGAGGGGAGGAGGGAAGGGGAGGGGGAAGGTGGGAGAAAAAACAAGGGAGGAGGTAACAAGTTGGATAAAAAATGTACACACTGACTTATATATAAAATTCTAACTCCTCTGTACATCACTTTAACAATAAAGAAATGGGAAAAAAACATGCAAGGTAGTGGTGAAGAGCAAATTAGATCATATGAGTAAATTGTCTTCTGTAATCTGGCACATGGAATACATTTAATAAATGTTTGAAAAATCTTAATTTAAAAAAATGTTTAATAAGGGAAAATAAAAGATCGCTTGCAAATAAGTTTCCTAGCAAAGGCATTCATTGGAGAAATCTCATTTTAGAATTGCTGATTATGCTTACTATGTCTTATTATATTTGTGCTTATTCAACATTATATTTATTATATTATGGTTATTAACTATTTGTAATTATACTTAGTAACTATGACCCAAACACTATTTCTGTAACCAAAAGATCTGGTGCATTAATTAGCACTTTTAGAATTGTATGAAAACAGTCAGAGACAACTAGTCTTCCCTATAGATTATAGATTGATTTTTTTAAGTTTTTATTATAAAACTGATGTACAGAGAGGTTACAGTTTCATACGTTAGGCATTGGATACATTTATTGTACTGTTTGTTACCTTGTCCCTCATAACCCCCTCCCCCCTCCCCCTGTCCCCCCCTGAGGTGTTCAGTTCACTTACACCAAACAGTTTTGCAAGTATTGCTTTTGTTGTTGTTTCTCGTATTTTACCCTTTGTCTCTCAATTTTGGTATTCCCTTTGAATTTCCTAATTCTAATACCAGTACACACTGTTTCCCATACACTCAGATAAGATTACAGAGATAGTGTAGATACAATCACAAGAAGGTGATACACGAACATCATCAATAGTAGAAACTACAGATACACATGGGATGTTGAAAGTAGTTACAACTTATAGATTGATTTTTTACCAGCCTTGATGAATAATATTTTTAATGCAGACCATGTTTGTAATGGACAAAGTCAGTTTAATATTTTATGCAAGCTAGTCCAGTATTACTCTGCTCAGCATGTTCCTTTTTTTTTTTCTCCTTCACTGTTTAAATAAATTGTAGAAGAGTAACATGTTATCTTGGAACTGCCACTAATCCATGTCATCCAAGTCATGTCTGAGAATAATTGTTTTCTAGGCCTCCTGTCCTTCAAAAATTCCCTTAGAAGAGGACTTTTCCCTAAGACTTCTGTAACAAAGTCCCTTGCATTCATTATCCAAGAATGGATCACACAAGCTCATGGGTATGGCTCCTTGTGATTATTTTGTTATTTTCCTGAATACTAGACGCTTTATTCAACTGAATTTCTTTCAAGCAATATCCCTTTTCATTTCAGCCTAAGACATTGTTTAAGAGAATGTAATCTGAAAAGGGGGAGAGAAGTTGGAATTTCTCTGATTATAAATTGAGAAATGCTACTACAGAAAGTGAAAAACATCAGTGGAGATTTCTCAAATGTGATCCCCACTTTGGGGGACTTGTTTCTTCTCTTTGTTAATAGTGTACTATTACAGCATTGTCTGCTCCCATGGTGATGCTAGGTGACTCTCTGTCCTCCACCTAAGTTTTCCCAGTTCTGGGGCACAGTTCTTATCCACAGATGGAAGTGCAGCCCAAGCTAATCTGGCTGTCCTAGGGGAGGCACAGTGACTTCCCTTTCCTTCCAGACACAAAGAATCTTGTGAAACATATCCTTTGCTTTGATTCAAGGGCACTACACTTCCAGTATCATGCAGTGGCCCCACAAAAGACAGTATCCACACACTCAGGGCCTCACTCATGCAAGCACACCCCTGAGTCGTGGATGGGCAGTCGGACTGGTCCTCCTGGCAGCCACTTCCCAGAAGCATCAAACACACATGCTTTTAAAAAAAAAATCTTGGCTTTCCTCTCCCCAATATATCCATCCCCAGCCTAATACCCATTTGCCTTCTTGTCTCTCAGAGTATAATGTCTGTTATTTTCTCCCCAAATATCATTGATCTAGGATCTCAGCCATGGTTTCAAAGACCCCTCTGTGAACCTTTCCATATGCCCCTCACCTTCAGTGGTAAAATATGTGGCAATTGAACCAAAGACAACAGAGACAAGGTTGCATCTGAAGCTAATATCTTGAACCTAGAACTGATTTTTAATCACTTTGTGTTTTTTGTCAGGAAATGGGTGCAAGAAAGTTTTTACTATCAAACACAGGATTCCCCTGCTGAAGTGATAAATTTTCTCTTCTGGGAAAACTTACAATTTGCGTCTAGAATACGTCACACCTCTAAAGGTGTGCAAGGAAATAGCCTATTAACCTTGAGTTAGACTAGATTTCAGATGGACTAGGTTAATCATCTCTGAGCTTCTAATAGGTGGACTCATGACTGTGCTTGTTCAGCACACCAATCAGAGAAGCTATTACAGCCCTACTTTGTTTTGAAAGCTAGCTTGTTAGGATCCTGAAGATACTCTTGATTGTCCTGTAGGTACTATTGTCAATGTACAAAATAGATCCTGCACTCTCTTCAGTTTACATTTGTGACATGCTTTTAATAAAGGGTACACATATTGATAAACTAGTACATAAGCATTTCTCCTGGAGAGCTAACCCAGGAAGCCTCGTCCTTTCTTATCCTCCCTTTTCTGTATTGTTTCCCTTTCTCTTATCCATCTCCTGGCAGAGAAAAGATAAATACTGCTTGAACAAAGAGTAAAGCTAGTCAAAAATTAAATTAAAATCACTATTAAGGTTATTACTTTCCTTATTTAACCAGAGACTAGCCATTCTGGAGGCAAAACTGGAAATGAGTCTTTCTGGATGACATATGCCTTAAGACTGACTTTGCTTTCTGGAAAAGGGAGGGTACGTCACAACATAGAGACATTGCTTAGCCATTTGACTGGATCCTTCTCCTGAACAAGAGAAGCTCTCACTTTCTCAGAGCTGCATGCTGCCCCCTACTGGCCCACTTGCACAACAATGTCAGCCCATCACATACATTCACTTTAATCCTACAACTGTGAGTGAAGTCCCTGTGAACATTGATGACTTAGTTGAAAATGTTCATGGTCATCAAAAATATAAAGTATATGCTAATTAAAGCTAATTAGAAGACATAAATTCACTTTTTCCTGTGACTCTTGGATGTATAGTTAAGGATGGCTTCATTTTGTGTCTGTTGCTTCAGATCTGCTGTTCAACCTTATCCCTCTCTACATTCTTAGCTTCACATGGCACTAGAACTCCTTCCTCTACAAAGCAGTATTCCACCATGAGAGGGATCCTATCAATATGCTTGCCATTCAGAGATATCTTCCCTAACAGTAATAGTAAAATGGGAAATATACTGAAGTTGTGGATTAGGGTTTCAGTGAACGGTCTAAACACTATATTTTAGCCTGACATTTAGTCAAATATAATTCTAAATATCAGATCAACATATCGGCTTCAAAGACAAGGGAACTACCTAGTAAGGAAGAGAAACAGTTAATCAAATAACTAAATGGAACTGTGTGTCTATTCATCCTCCCTTTTAGCAATTTGTCTTACATGTTAATCTTTTGTGGATCTTAAACCTCAAACCAGGCACATTTTCCCTGACTTAAATAATTCATTCCTCATCCTCTAAAGACCTAAAGAAGTCTAATCATCAGATGCTGCCTGTAATCTGGCATAATCATGTGACAACAGTGGTGTGCAAAAGAAGCTGGCTTAATCTGTAAAGTGTCTTGACGTAGGAAGGCCAGTCCTTTACATATCTGCAAGAACTCAAGGCCGTGAAGAAGTCTAATGAAAGAATATTTACTTTGAAGAGATTTAAAGGCATGTACTTTGTTTAAACTTTACCCAACTTATACCCTGAAGGTTTAGAGATCTGACTGGCTATACTAAGATTTGTAAAGAATGAGCATTTGTTTACCTCTTGCAAAGAAAAATAGCACAAAACAATGAATAATCACTGTATATATTTTAGAACTGTCTTTCCAAAGTCATCAATGTCTCAGCTTAAATAAAGTATATATTCAGACTAATACTTGCATAGTCAATACCAACATATCTAACATTGCTTCACAGTTTAATAAGAGAGAAACCAGTCACAATTTACTTCTGATTTTATAGTTTTAGGAATTAAAACATGCTTATAAATAATTTGAAACTACTATTCAGATTTACTGACTCAAATATCTTGTATTTATTTGACTAATTAATGCTTTATCATTTATTTCCTTTGCAATATAAAAGGAGAAAAATCATCTAAGACACTAAAATGTCTTCTCCCAGATATAATATTCATATTCACCTGCCATATCTATTCTTTGACACATTTTCATGAGACTGATGTCCTACCTACTGTGCTAATGAGACACCTATCTTTGACACATTTTTAAATACCCTGTTTAATTGTTCACATTAGTTCATGGTCCAAAAATGTAAAGATTTTACCATCCCAAAATTTTCAGGATCCCACATATTTCCCTAAATTATGAAAGAACTTAATGATTTGATTTAAAACAATATTCAGCTAGGAACCGGTATGGCTCACATATATAATTCTAGCTACTCAGAAGGTTGAGGTCCCAGAGTCATTGTTCAAAGCTAGCCCAAATCTCTTAGATTTGTCTCCAATTAACCACCAAAAGAAGTGGAAGTGGAGCTTTGGCTCAAGTGGTAGAGCACCATCCTTGAGGGGAAAGAAAACCCTAAAAGAGCTTCCGGCCCTGAGTTCAAACCCAAGTACCAGCACACACACAGACACACACACACACACCCCACACACACAAACACACCTCAGATCAGCATAAATTCTGCTTGAAAATGTGCAAAGTGAATATCTTCTGTAAAAATCTTACGTCACTTGGTCAGGCACATGTCTTAGGATAAGAACTGTTCTGAAAAATCATATACCATTGAGTAATGAGTTGACTCTGAATCATGGATGAATGGTTTGAATATGATCTACAGGAAAGTTATTAAGAGTACCGTTCAGAATTAAGGAACCACACTTGATTTTGCCTTGCACCTGCTAATCTGTATTCTGTTTGATCTACAATCTTTATTTGTGCATAGTCTTCACTACAAAAAGAAAAGAAAGAAAAATAAAAGAAAAGGTGTTTTAATATTCTCCGTGCCAGCAGATCATGTCTATGATCCTTGATACTGCAGAGGCTCATATCTGAAGATCACAGTTCAAAGCCAGCCTGGATAGACAAACTCAACACTCTTACATCCAATTACCCACCAAAAAGCCAGAAGTGGAGCTGTGGCTCAAGTGGTTGAGTGCTAGTCTGGAGCACAGTAACTCAAGGACAGTGCCCAGGCCCCAAGTTCAAGACCCAGGATGGACACATACACACAAAAAAAGCTTCAATAATATTTCACAGCAGTTGAATACCAACTAGTACATGAGTATTGTCTGAAGCAAAGCAAGTCTTTTAAACATTTTATTCTGTTCCTGTTGGTTGACTTGAAATACCTAAACAATGTTAATTTAATCATAAATAGTAAAAGGAGGTCAACTGGAGAATTGTTATATGATCATATTCAAGGTTCCGAATCAAACCTAGTAAAATCACAGAAAAATAAATAGCTTAAAAATCCTTGCACCTCAAAATTTAAAAGTGTAATGAAACAGGAAGAATCTACAAATTTTAGATTCAATTTAAACCAAACTAAAAATGGGTATTTCCTTACAATAACATAAATGCTAAATAATTCTCCTTAAAAAAAAGTCTGACTACCTAAGATTAGCCTGGAACTCGCAATCCTCCTGCCTCAGCGTCCCACCCTTAATCTGTAACTTTTTAACATGGTAGCATACGAAAGCTTATCTGAAGGTGCAAAACACAATGCATTTTCAACTCATAAGACAAAGTAAAATAACACACATGCACAGAGTTACAGATGATCATATTTTAAAATATCTATCCCATAGCATAATAATATAGTGACATTGCACTCGCAGTGTTAGTACGCCTTCTCATGAACCTTTCAAAATAAAAACCCTGCCCAAGTCCACTATGCTGCCTGTTCCTGAAAGGAGAATATCACCCTGATAGGTAGGTGTTGAAATGGTCAAAGACTGCTATCTAAACAATAGAATCCATTTGACTAGCTACAGGTCATCATTATAAGGGAGTTCACCAGGAGTGAGTCTATGTACAGGCTGCAGACAGCATTCAAGTCCTGTGGTTAATGAAAACAAAGAGATCTTGAGATCAAGTTTAAGGTCTTTGCTTTACACCTACACACAATCCAATAGGTGATTGAACCTGTGTCCTGAAAACAGTGCACCAGTGGTTAATTCTCTAGGATGGTGGGGCAAGACACTCGCACAGGGTTTTTTGCTGATCAGTCTCAGAACAAAGTCCACTTCCTTCTAAGTGCCATGTGAAAGTAGAAATCAGAAATCCTGCCTGTATCAGGTTAGTGGTGACAAGCTGCATACCTGCAAACGATGTGATGGAGCCTCCTCTTCTTCCTCTCCTCTTCCTCCTCCTCTGTCCTGGGGTCCTTTCTCTCTGTGCCCCTCTTTTTCTGCTTTCTCAGCACAGTCCACAGCGGGGGATCTAAGTTTGCTCTCTCCTGTCTGCAGCTTCAGCAGGTCCGCAGGGGGTTGCAGGAGGAGGGGAAGTACACCGGGAGCTGGCAAGCCGGCCACCACCACCAGCCCAGGCTCAGGCTGCTGTGCCTGCAGATGTGAAAGGAGCCAGGAGACAGCTCTGGCTCCTCTTGGCTCTGCGTGGGGATATTATCACAGTCTGGGATTTCTATTGGCTCTGAATACCAAACAAATCACACCAGCCACCACCCCCCTTCTCCCTTTCACTCAGCACTGGTTTCTCATCTAACCCACAAACATTGCAGCCACACACACTTCAGTCGCTTGCAGTGTTTCTCTTTGCCTCCTTCCAGTCTGTGGATTTACAACCTTGTGGTCAGCGCTAACATTTCTTTTAGCAGACTTCCAATCCAAACGTTTCTTGTTTATGTAGAGAAATACTCAATCCCTTGAACCCGCAAAACCACTGGTTCCTTTCAGATCCTCTTCCTCCTTTGGTAAATGGGTTTGAAATGTGAGGAATGCAGAAAGCCTGTGATAAGTGGAACCTTCACACACACACACACACACACACACACACACACGAGACAGAGAGAGAGAGACAGAGAGAGAGAGAGAGAGAGAGAGACAGAGAGAGAGAGGAGACTCCTTTTGTTTTGAATAACCGAGGTCAGGGAAACTAAAAGCAAGCAAAGCCTAATAACCCAAGTGAGAGTTTAATAAAATCTTGAATGAACTCAGTGCAAAAGCTCATTGTTTGTATTTGTTTTCTCTTCCAAATCGTGCTAGGTCATGGTGGCCTCCTCCCCCTCCTTTTCTGTGCACATTTTGGAGCTTGAATTCAGGGTGCTGCCTGGTCTCCCCACTTTTTTATGGGGCCTTTGCACTGTCTCTCCACATTTTTGTTTTACCATTTGTCTCCCAAATGTAGCTGCTGTTTCCTTTTCCTTTCCCTCTCCTCTCTTCTCCTTCTCCTCCTCCTTCCTGCTCCTTCCTCCTCCTCTCTTCTCCTCCACCTCCTTTTTCTTTTTTTAAAAAATATATATATTATTATCAAACTGTCCACCTCCTTTTTCTTACAATTAATTGGAGATAAGAGTCTCACAGACATTGCTGCTCAGGATGGCTTCTAACTGTGATCCTCAGATGTCAACCTTCTGAATATCTGGGATTATAGGCATGGGCCATCAGTACCCAGCTATGTGTGTTTATTAAATACAAAGGTTTCTAATGCAAATCAGCTTCCTCAATACCCAAAGCACATGGAAAAGGAACTTGGCAGGTTCTATCAACTCTCTGTCTCTGCACAGACTCCTGGTGTGATGTTGGTGAGAAGGCTGCTAAACTCTGCTGGTAAAGGTGTCTGGATAAAAATTTATCATCTCTATATGTCAATAGAGATGATAAACCTTTGGCTCCTCAGTGGGGAAAGGATACAAGAAAGATTTTCTGAGATCTTACATGATGCTTAGCTGGGACAATTCAGAATTCCAGTTTCAGTATGGTTTGTAAAACAGACCCTCCTTTAGCCTTTTCTCCAAATCAACTTCACTGGCACTCATGGAAATCTCAGTGACATTGTTCTTGACAGTTGCCATTGCTTTGGAAATCACCATGCTCTATTTAGATTTTGATACTATTGAAACAATTACTTTGTCCAGCATGATTCCATTTGTATGTTATTTTATAATAGTCTGGTTCTTGACAAATCATAGCAAGTTTTGCTGTGATGTCAGAATATTGGGATTCATTTTTGCAATTATTACCAAACATTTTATCTTTCTTTTCTTATTTGGACATACTAAGAATTCTGAAATATAGTTTTTTTTTTGTTGTTGTTTTTCAAAATGGTCCACCTGCCCCATACTCTAGTTTCTCTTCAGATTATATAAATCAATTGCGTTTTACAAAATGGGCTGCCCTAATAACATCTGACATTAAAAGCAAAAAAAAAAAAAATACAAAACCAAAATTTGGCTGCCAGTTCCTGCTAACCACAGTCAATTTGATATGACATTATTATGTTAATGACTCCAGTCCATTCCTTATCTTCAGGTAAACAATTAAAAATTAATAATATCATCACAAAGTTTTAAAAAATGTAGAGCACACATTTTTCTTAAAAATATTTTAGCATCCATTGTACAAGAGTGTTTCATTTGGGAATACCAGTCCATCTATATAGGATGTACTCAGATCAGAGTCACCCCTTAGTCACTCTCCCTCCTTTCCCAGCCCCTTACCCAAACCAGTCTCAACAAGCATTGTCCATAAAGTATGGGGATCATGTTCACTACCTGTTTATTGCTTTTAAGGAGCTCAATAGTCCAACAAAAAACGGACTCCTTGGTAAGATTTTCCACATTCCACAGGTGGAAAAACATAAGATATCAAAGTGACTTGCAGGAGGTGTGCTGAAACTGCTAGCAGTTAGGATAACTGCCTTCTTTCTATCCAACAGGAGATTACTCTCCTATGCAAACTATATTAAAAAGTCAAAGGAAAGTGAAGGATCAACCTACTAAATTCTAATTTTTGCCTTTCCTTGGACACAGAGCTAACGATTCATGTAAACATCTCTTCAACCTTCTAAATAGTAATTTTACATTTTACACATTATTTCAGAACCAATTACATCTTCATGCAATTTAACAACCATTTTCCATTTTAAAATATGACAGTGACTTGTTAAAAATTACAACAAAAAATTGAAGACCCAGAAATGAACCCACAGAACTAGGCCTACTTAATCTTTGATAAAGGAGCTAAAACAATAGTATGGAAGAAAGATAGCCTCTTTAACAAGTGGTGCTGGCAAAACTGGCTCAACACATGCAACAAACTAAAACTAGATCCTTATATATCACCCTGCACCAAAATCAATTCCAAATGGATTAAAGACCCTGAAATCAAAACAGACACCCTGAAAACACTAAAGGAAGGAGTAGGAGAAACACTTGGGCTCCTTGGCACAGGACGGAACTTCCTTAACAAAGACAGAGAAAGGCTACAAATCAAAGAAAGGTTGGATAAATGGGACTGCATCAAACTGCAGAGCTTCTGCATGGCAAAGGACATAGCTCGCAAGATAAACAGAAAGCCCACAGACTGGGAGAAGATCTTTACCGGACATTCAACAGACAAAGGCCTCATCTCTAAAATATATGCAGAACTAAAAAAATTTCCTTTTTCCAAAACAAAACCGTAAAGAACCAATAGCCCCCTCATCAAGTGGGCTAAAGACCTACAAAGAGACTTCTCTGATGAAGAAATGAGAATGGCCAAGAGACATATGAAAAAATGCTCTACATCACTGGCCATAAAGGAAATGCAAATCAAAACAACATTGAGATTCCATCTTACTCCAGTAAGAATGTCATATATCAAGAAAACTAATAATAACAATTGTTGGAGGGGATGTGGCCAAAAGGGAACCCTACTTCATTGTTGGTGGGAATGTAAACTGGTTCAGCCACTCTGGCAAGCAGTATGGAGATTCCTCAGAAGGTTCAATATAGAACTCCCCTATGACCCAGCAGCCCCACTTTTGGGTATCTATCCAAAAGACCACAAACAAAATCACAGTAATGCCACCAGCACAACAATGTTCATCGCAGCACAATTTGTCATAGCGAGAATCTGGAACCAACCCAGATGCCCCTCAGTAGACGAATGGATCAGGAAAATGTGGTACATATACACAATGGAATTTTATGCCTCTATCAGAAAGAATGACATTGCCCCATTTGTAAGGAAATGGAAGGACTTGGAAAAAATTATACTAAGTGAAGTGAGCCAGACCCAAAGAAACATGGACTCTATGGTCTCCCTTATTGGGAATAATTAGTACAGGTTTAGGCAATTCATAACAGAGCATCACAAGGCCCAATAGCTATACCCTTATGAACACATAAGATGATGCTAAGAGAAATGAACTCCATGTTGTGGAAACAATTGTTATATCACAGTTGTAACTACTTTCAACGTCCTATGTTTATCTGTAGCTTCTATTATTGATGATGTTCTTGTATCACCTTCCTGTGATTGTACCTACACTATCGCTGTAATCTTATCTGAGTATATTGGAAACAGTGTTTATGGGTATTGGAAGTAGGAAATTCAAAAGGAATACCAAATTTGAGAGACACAGGCTAAAAAAAGAGAAACAACTACAAAAGCAATACTTGCAAAACTGTTTTGTGTAAGTGAACTGAACACCTGGGGGGGGGAGTGAAAGGGGGGGAGGGAGGGGGGTATGAGGGACAAGGTAACAAACAGTACAAGAAATGTATCCAATGCCTAACGTATGAAACTGTAACCTCTATGTACATCAGTTTTATAATAAAAACTTTAAAAAAAATTACAACAAAACAAATCAATAAAACAACTGCAACCAAAACAAAAAACAAAAAGTCCAAGCTTTTCTATTACCTACTTGTTGTTTTATGATTATTATAGCTCTTCATATTGCTGAAGATAATATAAGTAAAATCATAAATAGTTTAGAAACACAGATAATGTGGTGATACACTCCTGTAATAAGAACACTCAGGGGGCTGGGAGTATGGCCTAGAGGTTGGTAATATGCTCGCCTCATATTCATGAAGCCCTGGGTTCAATTCCTCAGCACCACATACATAGAAAAAACTGGAAGTGGTACTGTGGCTCAAGTGGTAGAGTGCTAGCCTTGAACAAAAAGAAGCCAGGGACAGTGCTCAGGCCCTGAATCCAAGCCCTGCACTGGGGAAAAAAAAAAAAAACCCAACAGAAATAAGAACACATAGCAGGTTGAGGAAGGAAGCATTTAAGATTAAGACCAATCTGGGTTACATAGAAAAACCCTAAAATATGCTATTGGCTCATATGTGCGATCCTACCTACTCATGGGGCTGAGGTCCAGAGGACTGAGATGCAAAGTCAGCTCAGACAAAAGATTCTGAGAGACTACATTTCCAACTGATCAGCAAAATATCTGGCTGGAGTTGTGGCTCACATGGTAAAGCATCAGCCATGAGCAAGTAAGCCAAGCAAGTGCACAAAGACCCCAGGTTCAAACCTTCACACTGGCACAAAATAAAAAATAAAAGAAAAAGAAAAAAAACCTTATCTTTAAAAATAAAAGACAGATTGAAATGTTGAGCTCAGCTGTCTCCTCCGTGTAATGAAGAGCAAAAAAGGATGATTTAAGGGACAATTCTTACAAGGAATCAGTTCTGTGATTAGGAGAAAATAAATCATCAGCATAAGTTCTTATTTATGCTTTAATCATGTACTATTTTAAAAGACTGTTTTACCACAGACATTTTTCAAATGCTGGATTTCACTAAGACCATAATAAATGATACAGAAATTGTTACAGTAAAGTCTTGCATCTCAGTAGGAGCAATAGTGGACCACCACGAAAATCAATGGCAAAATTTTATTTCCTCTTCCCTATATTCCAGCCACCTCAGTATCCTTCTATGTGGCACTCTTTAACAAGAGAGTCACCCACTAGCACAAATGCAAGAGAGCTGATAGAACTGTGATTCTGAGATGCTAGGGTGCACAGAATATTTTGTTTCGGAGAAAGTATTTGGAGTGAAGATAATAATGCATTTATAGATATTAAGTATGGAAAAGAAAGTGCTTATAGCCCATATGATGCTCAACATTTTATATATTTTCACAATAACATATTTATTGTACTTAAGATGCTTTGTAAATGTGTAAATGAATGAACCAGATTCTAAGCCATAATCTTAAATATTATTTCACCAACGTGTCCAATCACTTAGGAAACAATTCTAAAGATAAATACTTTGTTTTACTTACATCTTTTTTATGTTTCTTATTTTGTAAAACTGGGAGAAAAGGAATTGTTTACATTAAAGGTTATTATAGCAGATAAATTATAGCTTTGAAAATGTTAATTATCAGGAAACATTACCTTTCCCAATCTCTGTGTGCATATCAGAGCATTTCTGCATGAGTATTCATTTAATTGAAAGCAATCTCATCACTGAATGGCCTGCAGATACTGCTGGGAGAATTGTGGCTTTAGTGATGGTGGTAGTTTATATTTTCATGTTTTAGAAAGTGAACTCAGGGCCTTATGTTCAGCTTCTCCCCTCAAAACTGGTATTTTATCACTTGAGGTATACCCTCAGACTACCATTATGGTGTTAAGTGGAAATGGAGTCTAGCCAGTTTTTCAAGCGGTCTGGCTTGAAACTCCTATCCTCCAGGTCTAATTCCCCTGAGTAGTTGGGACTATAGGCATGAATCACTAGTGCTGGGCTATAGAGAACATTATTAGGTTACTTTTATAAAGAAAAATTTTAAAGTCTCTTGACTCAAACATGTCTCTGGTAGAAAAGATAGAAAGAATTTGAAAGAGTTTCTGAGACTAGAGCAGTTATTGAGAGAAAATAAAGGAGGTAGGAAGAATTTCAGCTATTGGATGGATTTACCTGAAAACGGCTGATTTTATCTTGGTTTTTTTTCTCAGGTATCAGGACTTGATCTCAGGGCCTTGTGCTTGCTAGACTAGCTTGCTATTTTGCTAGCACTCTGTTTGAGCCAAGCTTTTAGGCTTGAGGTTTTGAGGTAAGTCATTTAAATGATCAAGCAAAAGCTGTACAAACATCTGAAGAGATTTTTAAATCACTGTTAGAAAAGCTAGACTAAATGGCCCAGGGCTTATTTCAGTTGGAAAGAATCTTTTATTTTATTTTGAACCTTTAAAATATTACAGAAAACAGTTTAATTTCAATGATCATCTTTGTTGTATATTGTTAAATAAAAATATGATTGTGATTTAATATATTTTGGGACTATAGATTATTTCAATTCTTCTTTTGAAGTATCTATTGTGCTATGAAGAATATGTGTAGTTTAAAATATAAAACCTAAAAGTAAAAACAATTATAGTTCTTTCTTGCTAAACAAAGATATGAGAAATTTTCTCTGAGGAGCATATTAAAGATACACATTGCATTTCCAGTGTTATAAACATGACAATCTTGATCTGGTCTGCATCTGTTCATTTCTTCCCTTTCTGATCTAGGTTGTATGCCATCTGAGTACAAATACATGCTTCTTACTATTTTCTTCATATTTTATCTCTTTATTCTCCTAAATAAGTTCTTATAAACCTGTCCATATGTTGATAAATCTTTCTCTCTCTCTATATATATATTGCTTCTTAGATAATTACAGTAGTTTATATTTAAAAATACTTCAAATGTTATTGATGCATAGAGTTCTAAAATGTATTAAACATTTTATGATGTCTATTCTGCTAACCAATGAAAACTTCTGTTACACAAATCCAGAAACTTTTTGTTTCAAAGTCTCCAAATAAATAAATATTTATGTATCTAAAATTCATGCACACACACACACACACACACACACACACACACACACACACACGAATGTTACCATCCTCAAATTTTAAATGTTTATTTCTATGGAATGATGTTTTTCCTCTTGCATCACTATACTCCCACCCAAAATGTGTAAAAGTGATGTATATTAAACGAAAAATTATAGTTCTTACTATGTTTCTGAATAAACTCGTTGAGCATGGAAGTGCCATCTGTCATGTTTGTGTCACCCCAGTGGAGCAGACAGCACAACCCACAGTCCAGCCTGGGAAATTAATAGGAAAAAGGAGTGACCACATATTCAGCTCAAGCCCCACATTTTCCCTTAAGGCCAGGGAGCAGCTGGTCATGGGTTTTTCTCATTCATTAGCTATACTTATTAGATGTCAGCAAAGTTTCTTCATTGTACTCTTACTACTGAGATATGGATAGGAAGAGGTGAAGAGGGCAAGAGGTAAAACAGATGGGAAGGAAGACATAGACACCTTTGATATAAATGTGCTTTTGACTTAATGTGAGCAGTGAAGAAAGGAGTTGGATGAAACAAGCTTACAATAACAAAGTAGCTGAGGAAATGGGCAGGATCCTCCTATCATGATGACTGTCCATCTCACAGGTTTTTCCCAGACCTGATACCTAAGGAGGTAGAGCTGTACATTGCATAGATGAGTGTGCATCACATGCATCTGTCCATATGAATAAGTTTTTCTCATTCTTTAGCCATACTCTACACACATACATGTATATATGTACATATATGTATATATTAATGCATATATATGCATATATATGAATTCGATTAAATTCTACTTCAAAGCATTTACCTTGTGCCTATCTAGAGACAATAGTTGATATACTAGGGTTTTTAACTCAGGACCCTATACTTGTAAAGTAGGTGCTCTAATAATTTAGCAACTCCCTTATCACCTTTTGCTTTAGTTGTTTTTCCACATGGAGTCTTACATTTTTGCCTAGAATTGGTCTAGACTGAAATCTTCCTACTTATCCCTTCCATGTATCTGGAATTAGAGGTGTGTATCATCATACATAGATACTTGTTTGAATTTATGTCATATAAAAATTTCCCCAGGCTGGCAATGAAGTCTTACCAATCTCTACATATAGAATAGCTAGGATTATAGGCATGAAACCCCATGTACTTCCTAATATCACCACTGTGTTACTCAGCATTAATTTTGCCAGTGGATTTGAAAGTAATTTTATTAAATGAATGAAAGGGGGGTGGTATTATTATAGTAAGAAATATTTCTTCTAGCATGCTTCCTGTAATAGACACATTGCCTAACTGCTGTGAACCAGTGCTTAATTATATCCTAGAGCTGTTTATAGAGAAATGTAGAAACTTTAAATGCTATGGAGAGATCATTCTCACCTTTGGTGCTTTCAAGTAATAAGAGGTATTATTTTGAATTAGCTTTTGTTAACAATGATAATATATCATGCTCATATTTCTTAAACTCTGATCCAGATTAAGAACCTTGCAAGTCACCTCACCTGTGTGAAGCTCAGAGCAAAAGTAAAAATAAAATGATCCTTGCTGTTGCTTTTTGATCCCCATTCCCTTCTCCCTCCAATCTGAAAAGATTGACACTAATGTTCCTGATATATTTGGAAAGCACAAAAATCATTTTAAAACTGCATCTGACAGGGCCTTGTATTAATGGGCATCTGAACCTATTCTGTGTGAACTTCTCCAAGTGACCTATCTCCCCGCCAGGATTGGGGGTAGGCAGACAGCTGGACAGCTTGAGGGTGACCTTTGTCCCCCAGGACTGCAAGACTGTCCTGTTACAAAAGCCAGGCTGAGGGGCTCCTCACCAGCTGCTACCTTGGGAAGGACTTTCTCATCAAGAGCCTCGACATGCCAGGGTCACAGAGTCACAGATCTCTGGAGATTAGGTAACAATATAGTCATGTTCCTTAGTCTCCTGGTTTCAGAAGTTCATGAATATTTATGACATGTATGTGGCCCACTGTAAGAAAATATCGATTAAACTTCTGTATCCAAGTGTCAGCATATTAAAAGTTGATAAATGAACTGAACTGAGAGGTGACACTGAACTCAGGCAGCAGAATGGGATCAATGGAGAACAAACAAAGCAAAATGAATGGAAACACCTGGACCCTTGAGAATAGCTTCGAAGTCAGAGGATATCTTTTGGTTTTATAATACTGAGGAGAATCTTTATGTAATATAATGTGAGATTATAATATAATATTCATTTATGCATGTACATATTGGCAATAATCTTTACAGGGAAAAAGACAGTTACAGTCAATGGGAAATTCCAAGAGTTTCATTTAAGTCATAAAGGTCCTGGTTATTTCCATGAGGACTTTCTTATATATTTTAGCCCTTACTGATTTCCCCACTTTAGACTCACTGTTTACATGTTTGTAGTTGGCATATCCTTATATCCTAATTCTGTCTTAACTAAGCAAGTATTGTTCAATATTGCATAAATGTGATGTTACTCTTAACCTCTTCCTGCCTTAGCAGTCCAATATGTTATGGTCTCCAAAAGACCATGTTTTCATGGGCCATGTGAAGTTTGTAAGAAACACATCACATTAACTGTAGTGTACTTCAAGTATTAGGTCATATCAGCTGCTTTAGGATACTGAATACCAGCAGTGCTGAATCCATCAGTGCCAGAGATGAGTTTCACACTCCATCTTCCTTTCTTCAGTGAGTGAGTGCTTTAGGATTTCTATAATACAGTGTCACAAGCTGTGTACCTTAAAGAATCAAAAGTTTACTTGCTCACAGTTCTGGAGGCTAAGTCCAAAATTAAGGTATTGACAGGTCCATACTTTAACTGAAATATTAAGGAAACTGGCTTTGTCTCCTCCTGGCTTCTGGTAGTGGCTGTCAGTCCTTAGTGTTCCTTGGTTTTCCACTATCCCTCTTCATGTATTATGGTGGCTACAGGACATTCTGTTCTCTATGTGTTTCTCCTCCTCCTTATTGTCATCTTTTTCCCCGCCTCTGTCTCCTCCTGCTCTTCCTCCCTCTTCCTCCTCTTCCTTCTCCTCTTATTGTTCCTCCTTTTTATTCTCTTCCTCCTCTTCACCTGTTCCTCCACAGTTTCAGCAAAGTAAAATCTGTAAGATCACTGTTCAATGTAAGCCTTATCTGCATAAGTCCCAGAGATATCATCCCTAAAACAATCAACATAAAGTAGCTGAAGGTGTGGATCTAGTGGTAGAGTGCTTGCCAAACAAGACCAAGGCTTTGAGTTCAAACCTTAGTATCAAATAATAATAATAATAATAATAATAATAATAATAATAATAATTGTTGGGGTCCTCTTTCCCCTTGATGGAAGGGGCTTGATGCCCCTCCCCCAGCCCTGGGGAATGCGGCCCTGCTACCTTCTCTGGATTGGAATCCGGAGAAACCGGTTGGGCAAACAGCCCCCAACCTTCTAGCCAGCCTGGCGCGCTCGAGTGACTTTAGCCCTTGGGGGTCAGGTGACAGCTCTTAGCCTATCGGAATCCTGGCCAACCCCCTTCCCTCGAAATCATCTCCCCTTGCCCTTCTCTCAATAAAGTTAGTTCGCTCTAAGAAGCTGGCCCCGTTGCATGTATTCGTTGCAGGCGATCACACATCTACGGCAGATCACGTGCTCGTCAGGTCGGAGTGACCCCCACGTCCCACTCTAACTTACCTGCAGGCCGAGGGTTAGGGGAGAGGACAAAAGGAGGGTGGAAAGAAAGAAGGAAGAGTCCAAGCCCGGAGGGGCAAAAAACCCCAACAAATAATAACAATAGTGATAATAGTATAATAGTAGTTGTAGCATGTTTAAATTCCAGGGGCCATCATAATAATCTCATCCTAATTTGATTCTATCTGCAGAGATCTTGTTTCCAACAAAGCTCACATTCAAACTGACTACTACAGGCTCACACCTATAATCCAGGATGTTGAGATCTGAGGATCCCAGTTCAAAGCCAGCTTGTTCAAGAAAGTCTATGAGACTCTTATCTCCAATTAACTACTAGAAAACTAGAATTGGAGCTGTGGTTCAAGGTGGTAGAGTGCTACTCTTGAGCAGAAAAGCTCAGGGATAACATCCACATTCAAGCCTCATAACCAACCAAAAAAATTTAATCTGCAGTGTCCATATTTTCTAAAATGGTGTCTTCCAGACTCCTTGCAAGGGCTTTTTCAGTCAACTCCAAGCCCCACCACTCCCTCAGAGCTGATCCCCCGTGTTCATCGTTGAACTACTTAACTATTTCTTTTCCTTGATTGTCACTGATAAAATGCTTTTCAGACAATATCTAGAAGGCAGGAACAACTTACCATGAAAAGGTTGACTCTATCAACAGAACTAAAAATGAAGGAAAGAGAAAGACTAGAGGTAATGGCAAAGAAATCACAACTGATTGATGGCAGATGTCTCAGTATGTTAGTCTGTTAAGGGTTCCTCTGTAGTGGTGATAACAGAGCCACTGACAATGCAGCTGTTTTTTATGAGAAAAATATTTTAAAGTGTAATATTGTGAAATTATTTTATTTTAAGGGAGTGAGAAAAATTTCCTACCTTTAGGTTTGTCAATGCTTTTTCAACAGTGAGAGTTGTATTCAGTTTATATCTCTCATTTCAAAAGCATTCTCAAAGAGTTCAAGAGATGCCCCTTAATGCACTGGCTTTGAAATTCAGCAGACATACTAACTGTAATACCCTACTGATTGCAAGTAGGGTATTTTGTGAACAAATGCATTTGAGATTCTGAGTCATTTAGAAAAAAGAGAACCAACCTGTGTATTTCAATCCCTTTCTGATATTTACAGAATTGACATCTATTTGTATTGCATTGTGTGGGAGAATTATTGAACTACATTATGTTGCCACTGGAATAGAGGAAGAGTTAACATGTTTTAAGGGAATCCTGAACCCTGTTTATTTTCAACATGACACCTTATTCAAGCTGATCAACAAAACAAACCTAGATATAATTTTTCTTCTTTTATATGTAAAGAAATAAAGCCTAATCCAACCTTTAAAGTGAAGAAACAAAAATTAAGTTCAAAACCCTCATTCCAAAACTCAATCTTGCAATAAACATTTTTTTCCACTAGGAAAATACAGAATTCTTGCTATAAAGCAATTTATGATGCATTAAGTTAAAAGAGACCCCACCAGTCATTATTGAAAGAATTGTTAGAAAAATTAAATCTAACAGAATTTGCAAAAAAAGAAAATAATTGAGCAACTGAGCCACACACGGGACAATTCTAGTCTTATACGTGTCACTGATGTAGAAGGAAAGCCAGAAATAGCTTGACTGGGTACAGAAGGTGTTTGCATCTTTTGGACAAAGGTCTATTAATTGTCTGTCTGTCACTAGCTAAAGATTGGCAGTTGTGATTGGCTGACATTCAACTGGTTTTAATATTCCTACAAATATAAACTAAGATAGGTTGAAGATCATACCACAGACTCAGGTATGGATTGAGTTTCATGCTAGATTTAAAAGTCAAAATCTCAACACTATTCACTTCTTAGTTCTTCCTTTTTACTATATAAAAAAGATTAATCTTGATTTTCATTTCATATTATATTTGAACAATTTGATGGTTATGTAATATTCCAGATAATAGATACCCAACTGTAGCCAATTATACTTAGTAGATATTAAAATTATGATTAAGGATTTGCTGTATACATTAAAATTGTAATAAATTTCATTCTGATAACAGTATTTTCTGTGTATTTTAAGAGTTAAATTATAAGAGGTTGTATGAGATTTTTGTACATCTAATTTTTAAAATATTAGTAGTTTTTAAATGTTGGAACCATTAGTAAGTTATTACAAATAAATTTAATTGATGCATTAAGTGACAAAATGTCAAGTTCTTTAGAGTCTACTAAGATATTTTCTTGGGGCTGGGGATATGGCCTAGTGGCAAGAGTGCCTGCCTCATATACATGAGGCCCTGGGTTCGATTCCCCAGCACCACATATACAGAAAATGGCCAGAAGTGGCGCTGTGGCTCAAGTGGCAGAGTGCTAGCCTTGAGCAAAAAGAAGCCAGGGACAGTGCTCAGGCCCTGAGTCCAAGCCCCAGGACTGGCCAAAAAAAAAAAAAAAAAAAAAAAAGATATTTTCTTGACTGTATGCTGGTGCCAGGGCTTGAAATTTGAGCCTAGGTTCTATCCCTGAGCTTTTGTGATCTTGGATGGCATTCTACCACTTGGACCATAACTCCACTTCCAGATTTTTAGTTGTTAATTGGAAGAAAACGTCTTAAAGACTTTTTAGCTCAGATTGGCCTTGAACTACCATTCTCAGATATCAGCCTCCTGAGTCGCTAAGATTATAGGCGTGAGTTACCAGCACCTGGCTTTTTTTCAACAATTCCTTTGCTATTTAGTATCCCACAGAGAAGTGCTCTGCCATCCTGAAAGGCTACATTCTGCATCTTCTTTTTCCAAAAGCAGAATCTCAAGATACTTTCCAAACTTCAGCTAACTTAGCAGATATTTAGTTGTCTTTATTCAAGGAAGTTTGTAAGCAATGTAAATATTTATGACATATATCCTAATTACTTTACTAAAATGAAAAGAATATAAAAATGAAGTAGATAGAAAGAAAATGAAACTAGATTTAGCCATATTTACAAAAATTTCCTCTCATTTTTCAGCTTTTAATTTTCATTCAATATTAAAACCAAAAACGTAAGACACAGGTTAAATTCTGAAAACTCACTGTTAAAGATCATAACTAAAAAGTGAAGTACAGTTAGAAATAATAACATGATTGCATTGATTAGGTAACAGAAGATTCCTCAGGGAATTGTTAGCATGTGGCCTGTTACCTATCTACTTCACAGCAACATAGGGGCGCCTCAATGACCTTATGTTTTCTCCCTTGGCCAGGACAAGGGTTAGAAGCAGATAACATTTAAATAAATTAGTCAGAAAAATCTTATCCATTTCAAAGTTTGAGAACAACTATCATTCATCTTTACTTTCCTACTGGCAAGCCTTCACATGTTTGGTCATTGAATCAGAAACAATGTAATAACAACAAAATTATTTCCAATACAGTGCTGAAGAAGCTCTTCATCTATATTCCTTTCCAGTTGCTTCCTACAATTTGCTTTTGTATACTCACATTTCCTGTCTCTTTTTAGCATTGTTATTGAATTCGTTTCATTTATTCACTTTGAGTTGTTGTTTTGTCCAGATTTCAGTGAGACTGATCACTAGAATTACAAATGTATGCACAATTAAATGGTCCATTGATGTGTACTACCAATTGGCTCACTTACTGCTGGCATTTTGCCACCTCCATCCTGGAGTTTTGCTATTTAAATGATGATGGAATTTTGCAGATTCTTCTTTTTTTAGTGGCATATGCTCTTTCTTTTTCTTCTTTCCTTCTTTATTTTCAAAGGGACATACAGAGGGGTTACAGTTTCATATGTAAGGCAGTGAGTACAATTCTTATCCAACTTGTTACCTAGTCCCTCATTTTCCCCTCACCTCCCCATTTCCCTCTCCCCCCCCCCCCGCCATGAATTGTACACTTGGTTTACACCAAATGGTTTTGCAAGTATTGCTGCTGCAATGGTTTGTCTTTTTATTATTTGTCTCTCAATTTTGGTATTCCCTTCCCTTCCCTAGTTCCAATACATGTATATACAGTATCCAGGGTACTAAGATCAGTTACAGTGATAGCAGGGGTAAAACCACAGGAAGGGACTACAAGAGAAAAAAAAAAGTATGGTTTCACATGACAGGTTGAGAATAACTACCACAACGATATAACACTTGTTTCCATAACCTCGAGTTCATTTTGCTTAGCATCATCTTATGTGTTCTTATGGGCATAGCCATTGGGCTATTGTGATCTTCTGCTATGACTATCCTAGACATGTACTAGTTATTCCTTCTGAGGGAAACCATAGACTCCATGTTTCTTTGGGTCTGGCTCACTTCACTTAGTATAATTTTTACCAACTCTTCCATCCTTACAAATGGGGCAGTGTCATTATTTCTGAAAAAGGCATAGAATTCCATTGTGTATATATAGATATATACCACATTTTCTTGATCCACTCACTGAGGGGAATCTGGGTTGTTTCCATATTTTATCAATGACAAATTGTGCTCTGATAAACATAGTTGTGCTGGTGGCTTTAGTGTGGTCTTGCGTGTAATCTTTTGGGTAGATGCCCAAAAGTGGGACTGCTGGGTCATAGGGGAGCTCAATATCTAACTTTGGAGGAACCTCCAGAGTGGTTGAACAAGTTTACATTCCCACAAACAATGTAGTAGGGTTCCTTTTTGGCCACATCTCTTCTGGCTCTTGTTATTATTAGTTTTCCTGATAATGGACATTCTTACTAGAGTGAGATAGAATCTCAATATTGTTTTGATTTGCATTTATTTTATAGCCAGTGAGTACTTCTTCATGTGTCTCTTGGCCATTCTCATTTCCTCTTCAGAGAAGTCTCTTTTTAGGTCTTTAGCCAATTTGTTGAGGAGCTGTTGGTTCTTTGAGGATCTGTTTCGGAGGAATTTAATTATTTGAGTTCTATGTATATTTTAGATATGAGGACTTTGTTGTAAGAACTTCTCCAAATCTGTGGGCTTTCTATTCATCTTGCAAGCTATGTCCTTTGCCATGCAGAAGCTCTGCAGTTTGATGCAATCTTATTTGTTCAACCTTTCTTTGATTTGCTGCATTTCTAGGCCTTTATTAAGGAAGTTTCCTCCTGTGCAAGGAGCCCAAGTGTTTTGCCTATTCCTCTTGCATCACTATACTCCCACTCAAAATGTGTTTCTCCTATTCCTTCTTGTAGTGTTTTTAGGGTATCTGATTTTACTTTGAGATCTTTGATCCATTTGGAATTGATTTTGGTGCAAGGTGATATATAAGGATCTAGTTTTAGTTTGTTACAGGTGTTGAACCAGTTTTGCCAGCACCATTTGTTAAAGAGGCTGTCTTTCACCATCCTATTTTTTTTTAGCTTCTTTATCAAAGATTAGGTAGCCACAGGTCTGTAGCTTCAGTTCTGTGTCTTTAGTTCTGTTCCACTTGTCCTCAGGCCTGTTCTTGTGCCAATACCAAGCTGTTTTTATTACTATAGCTTTGAAATACAGCTTGAAGTTTGGTATTGAAATTCCTCCAGCACTGTTCTTTATATTTAGGATTGGTTTTGCTATTCGGGGTCTTTTATTGTTCCACGTGAATTTCGAGATTGCTTCCTCTATTCATTGAAGAATGGCGTTGGGATATTAATGGGTATTGCATTGAATTTGTAGATAGCCATTGGCAATATTGCCATTTTCAAAATGTTAATCCTTCAAATCCAGGAGCATGGAAGGTTTTTCCATTTCCTTAGTTCTGTTTTAATGTCCTTTTTCAGGTTCTTAAAGTTCTCATCATAGAGTTCTTTCACTTCTTTGGTTAAGGTTATTCCTAAGTATTTTATGTGTTTTGAGGGTATTACAAAAGGAATTGCTTTCATGATTTCAGCCTTGCTTGTTGACATATGAAAAAGCCATTGATTTTTCAAGGTTTATTTTATATCCTGCTACATTGCCAAAGTTTTGGATTAGCTTTAGTAGCTTGGGAGTAGAGTCTATGGGGTTCTTTAGGTATAGGATCATGTCATCTGCAAAGAGAGACAGTTTGACTTCATCTTTTCCTATTTGGATCCCCTTTATGTCTACTTCTTGCCTATTGCTCTAGCTAAGAATTCAAGTACTATGTTGAAGAGGAGAGAGAGCAGACTACCTTGTCTTGCTCTGTATTTTAAAGGAAATGGCTTTTACTTTTCACCGTTAAATATAATGCTCACTGTGGGTTTGTCATATACAGCCTTTATTATATTCAGAAATGTTCCCTGGAATTCTAGTTTCTCCAAAGCTTTTATCATAAAGGGGTGCTGGATTTTTATCAAACACTTTTTCCTCATCTAAAGAAATAATCATGTGATTCTTGACCTTGCTCCTGTTGATGTGGTAGATTACGTTAATTGACTTACATATATTGAACCAGCTTTGCATCCCTGGAATGAATCCAGTCTGATCATAGTGTATATTTTTGATGACTTGTTGAAGTCAATTAGCCAGAATTTTGTTGAGAATTTTTGCATCAATTTTCATCAATGAAAAGGAGTCTATAGCTCTTTCTTTGATGAGTACATGTCTGGTTTGGATAAGGGTCATACTGGCATCCTAGAATGTGTTTGGTAGTGAAATTTCACTTTCAATTTCATTGAAGAATTTGAGAAATATTGGTGTAAGTTCTGTTTTGAAGGCCTTATAGAATTCTTCTGTGAATCCATCTGGACCTGGGCTTTTCTTGGATGGGAGATCTCTTATTGCAATTTATATTTAATTGCTGGATATGGGTATGTTTAGAAGGTTTAAATCTTTATGATTAAGTTTGGGCATATCAATTTTTGTTAGGAATTTGTCCATTTCTTCCAGGTTCTCAAATTTATTAGCATATTGGTTTGAAAAAGATTCCCTTATTATATTCTGAATCTTGGTTGTTTCTGTGGTGATAGTTCCAGTTTTGTCTCTGGGTGTTGAGTTTGCTAGGGGTTTGTCTATTTTGTTAATTTTTTCAAAAAACCATCTCATCATTTTTAGCAGCAGAGTTTGTAGAGCATTTTGAGGACTCTCCTCTAGGTCCTTGGTTGACTTCTCTGTTTCATGCTTATTTTGAGTGAGAGATGAGATTCCCTGACTTACCATCATCTCTCTTATGTTTCGTTTGTTCAGTTGGGTTGAGAATGCCAATATATGAGCACCTATGAGCACAGTTTAAGACCTGAAGCTAACCTTTCCAAATTCTGTTGTATACATCTTAGAGGTTCACAATCATAGACAGGTTATTTCCCTCTCTTTTCTGTATATAAATGCAGATACAATTTTAAGATAAAAACCAACCCTGAGCCCTGTATTCAGTAGCTAAATTATATACAGTTACAACTGTGAACAAGTTTGTTCTTTTGTTGGGTTCTTTTTGGACTGATATGATTGCTCTATGAATCCCTTTGACTCACTCAGATTGAACAAGGTTACCCTCTATCTAGCCTGCTAATGACCAGTGATCAATGAAGTCTGGAGGTCCTAGAAGTAAATTTAGGAGGGTAAGTTAGGAATGGTGAAGAGAAGGGAGTAAAAGGAATTGAAGATGATGATTTTTATTTAGTTTCAGTGAAATAGAAAAGTGAAAAAGAGTAAAATAGGAAGAAAACCAAAATTAAAATGATATATGACAGAGGGTCAACAAAAACAGCAAAAGTATTCATCTAAAGGAAGTAATTTTAAAGAGAAAAAAATGAGAAAAGAAAAGACAACAAGAACAACAACAACAACAACAACACCAAAACAAAACAAAACAAAACGAAGACAAAAGGAGCCTTCCTTGTTTGGGTGGCTTCTTTGCAGCCTCTGATTTCCTTGGGATGGTCTGTGGTCTGTTTTCTTGGAGCTTGGCTGGTTTGATTTGCTTTTAGTTTCAGGGGGCTGGTCTGCTGTGACTCTCCTCCTGCGTTAGAACTGTGTGGTTTGCACAGCTGTGCAAGTAGGAGTTGGGTGCCCTCTGTAACTGGGGGATGCTGATCAGTCTTGGGAACCATGGGTCCTCCCATTGCTGTGGGGCTGCAACTTTCAGTTTGATTTTTGAAAACTCCTCCGGTGGGCTGAGCTGAGGCATCAATGGAGCAGGGCGCCTGTGGCTGTGGTTAGGAGTCTGAAAGTTATGGGCCCTGAGAAAGATCCTCCAACTTGGGTGGGGAGACCTTCCCCTGAGCAGAGATGGTTTTCATTGTTCGGTTACTCTTGCCCTTTTCTAAGATGGCACCTTTGTCCTCGCTTTCCCCGGCCCGTTTTTTCCGGTCTGCTCTAGCCCATTCTATGCCAGAATCAAAGATGGTGTTTCACTCTGGTGGTGGGGGAAGAGCTACCTTCCAAATGCTGTTCTGTGGGTACAAGTGGGAGTGAGAATGTCTTTTGTGGTGTACTTACACTTTCTCTGGAATTCCAGCTGGTTCGTGATCTGCCTTCTTGCAGAGTTTTCTACCTTGGCTGCATTCAAACTTTGATGAAACTGTAGTTATGAGCCACAAGGTCCTGCTTCATAGGTGTCATCTCCTCTTGCTTTTTAGAGAAGAGGAGAGGTAAGGAGCTTAGGGCATCTCCTGAATATGGCACCAAAGTAGTATCATTTATATTAATATTGGAGGTGCACCTTCTCCAATGTGAAGCATTTGTAACCATGTGAGTTTCCGTTTTGTACATTCCTTATTTATATGTGTTCTACTCCTTTAACTTTTAAGATCTTAGGTTTATTTTTTTTAGAATGTCTTGTGAAGCTATGCATTGTTATTTTAACTCTATGCCACATTTAGCATAAATATTTTTCCACTCTCTTGCTTCCCTGTAAATGCACTTGTTATATCCTGGGGATATAGCACTTATGTTTAAAAAAATACATATTTTCAATATATTGATATTTTCTCTCTGATTTCTTTCATAATTTTACAAATTTAAATACATTTCTGATCTAATATACTGTCAATCTTTACTGTATTTCCTTTCACTTATTATTTAATTTAATTTAAAAAATGTAAAACTTTAACTTAAAAGTAATTTCTTGATGTAAAGTAAGCTTTAAGTACTATTTCATAGAAACTGAGTATATTGACTTTTGTGGGTAAAATATATTTTGTAATTTACATAAAGTGTTGATATTAAATAAGAAATAATACTTCATCACTGATTTGCACTAGATTTTTTGCTTATATATGATTACATGTGCATTACTATGTAAAGATTATATACATGCTTACTACAGATACACATACACACATATGTACTATGTAATAACATCATGCATATATTATTTTCTTGCTTTAATCTGAAATAAGGTTACTGGTTTTAAATGGCACCATCTTGGCAACGTGGTGGGTGATATGGAATTGGGTCTAACTTGAGCCATCTTGGCTTCATGGTGGATGAAGGTGAAATCCCACCCCCAGGTGATGGGCATATGTTTATACCCTGACCAACTCAGCCACCATATTGCACCATACCTCCTGTCTCCTGACACTCCTCAGGTCACCGCCCTTTTTCAGCTCTCTATTAGAGTTAATCTGGTTTGTTCAGATTGTTTTTATGCTGAGATGATCCTGAGTTTTCTTTTTGTCCCCTACCCTCAAAGCCATTACCATAGCTCAACAATGCTATCTTTATCTCTTCCATGCACTTTTTTAAATGGTGCTACACTGTATGTGGGAATGTAAACTTGTTCAAACACTCTGGAAAACACCATGGAAGTTCCTTAAAAGACTAAACATAGAGCTCCTCTGCGACCCAGCAACCCCACTACTGGGCATTTACCCACCTGATCACAGACAAGGACACACTAAAGCTATCAGCACAACTATATTCATTGCAGCATTATTTACCATAGCTAAGATATGGAATCAACCCAGGGGCCCCTCAGTAGATGAATGGATCAAGAAAATGCAGTTCGTATATACAATGAAATTCTACACTTCCATCAGAAATAATGGTTCCATTCTTAAGGAAATGTAAAGGCCTCCAAAAAAATCATATAAAGTGAAGTAAGCCAGACCCAAAGAAACATAGGCTCCATGGTTTCTCTCATTTGTAATGATTAGTATATGTGTCTGGTATATTCCTAGAGGAGTTTCACAATAGCCCTATAGCTATGAACATATTACCATATAAAATAATGCTGATCAAAAGAAGTTCCATGATATGGAAACAAGAGTTTTTGTTGTTTTTTTCCTTTCCTTTTTACTTTTTAGTGTACTGTTTGCAGTTATTTATTTTGCCTTTCATTTTTTTCTCCTCTGGTTTATTCCTGGTGGCCACTGTTTCTGATTTTGGTACCCTTTGTCTTATATATAAGTTTATTTGGTTTGGGGAAGGAAAGGGGAATCACAGCAGTGGTGAGACAAAGGGGTGAACCAATGCAACAGTGATACTCACAAGACACTATGCTGAAAATGAAGTTTGCAACTTGGGGGAAAGGGGTGTTAGGGGGAAGGAAAGTGGGAGAAAATGAGGGAGGGGATAATAATGGAAATAAATGCACTCATCACCTTACTTATGTAACTAGAACTCCTTTGTACCTCACCTTTAAAATAAAATAATTTTTTTAAATAAGGAAAAATAATAGAGTGCAGTGGAAGCCATAGAATGAAGCAAAACATTACCCACAAGGTGACATTGGGAAACATTTTGTCTCATAAATATACAATTCCATGCAAATGAAATTTCATCAGCTTAGATGGCAAGTTTTACCTCTGTTTCCTCAAAAGGAAAAATAAATAAATAAATAAAATAAACTGGTGGTCTTCCAGTGTCTCTCCCCATCTCCATGGTTCTTCATCCCTTGATAAAGTTGAAAACACCCTCTGAAGATCTTTAAAGTGAATAGATCTATGCTATTCAAAGTGATAGCTAGCCACTAGCCATGACCTTTGAATTGTAGTCGGTCTAACCTCTGAGGTGCTATGAGTCTAAACTACAATGCTGATTGCAGGACAGTACAGCAACAAGGTAATAAGTTATTATTTTAAAATGATAATGTTAAAGTGACAATGATTTTAATATATTGGCTTAGATGAACTATGAAAATGACTTTAAGGCTAATTTCACCCTCCAAAATGATGACCTGCAAGTTAAAGATTACAATGTGTGATTCTTGGGCTGTAAAACATTACTCCTTTAATTACAAAACAATGCATAGAGTCACAAGCATAATTTAAGTTTATATCTAATTACTGGGATTTGTAGTTCCATTCAGGATTGATGTGATCTGGGAAGAAAAGTACAGCAGAAAACTCTTTGATAGGGCTTTCACAAAATAAACATAAAAATGTCATGAATGTGGCTTTAAATACTGACTGAATTTGTCACTGACTGCAGGTGAGGTCTGTGATTCTGTAATATTGTATTCCAGGCTCTTCTCAATATGACCTAATTTACTTTCCAAGCCTTCTTTTCTGATACATCCTAACTGCATGTATCCATCAGTTCTCCAACTCCTCCCAGAAAATTGACCTCTTCTCACACAGGCACACACATGGCTTCTGCCCTTTCTTCATTCTCTTAGCCTAGATATTTCCTTTTTCCAATTTTTCACCTGTCCAAACTCCCCTCATTCAACAAAGCCCATTCAAATCTGAGTTCCTCTGTTAATCCTCTCCTGTCATTAGATATTGAGACATTGAGATATTGAGTTCCTCCTCTGTGGTGTGTCCCATTGCAGTTAGTGAACATTATTATCGTATCCATCTACTTCATCTTTCAGTTATGTATACACTCAAATGTGGGCATTTCACATCTATTCATGCATCTGTCTTCCATACTGCAATACAAAATAATTTAGCCCATGACCTTATATATTCCATATTTGATTCTCTAGTCTTTTAAATACAGCATGTCATAAGATGTTTAAAGGATTAAAAAATGAAATACTAGCAGAAGGTTAACATATTGAATCTTTGGAGAAGTTAAAAAGGCTAAGCTGTGTCAATAGAAGACTAAAAATGGAAAATGAAGAAATAAACAAGAAATATCTCATGGTTTGGGTAAAGGAGATAAGAGAAAAGGGGACCATGCACTAAGTGCATACAGTCACATGAATGATGATACTGAATGTGGTGGGGTCAGGAGAAGAAGGACTGAGGAAAGGTATGTGTTGAGTTAGTAGGTTTCCATCGACCTTCAGCTATGTAGGAGAATTTCCAGCCAATAGAAACATTTGACTTGGGAACTTGAGTGACACTTCTAAACTATTCATTTGTAAAATGGAATTTGTAAACTGTTCATTTAAAAGTTGTGGAATGAGCCAGGTGCCGGTGGCTCAAACCTGTAATCTTAGCTACTCAGGAGGCTGAGAATTGAGGATTACGGTTCAAAGCCAATCCCAGGCAAGATAGTCCCTGGGACTCATCTCCAATTCACCATCCAAATAAACTGGAAGTAGCTCCGTGTCATAAGTGGGAGAGCACTAGCCTTGAGCTGAAGTGCTCAGAGAAAGTGCCCAGACCCACAGTTCAAGCCCCACAACTGACCAAAAAAAATTATGGAATGAACCAAGTGAGAAGATTAGATCAAAGGAAAAAGTATGTGGATAAAAATAAGACAATAAAAGCAGTCCAATTTTCATTGCTATGATAAAACACCAGATGCTGCCTGAGTGCAGATGACTATCTGAATGGCTGAAATCAGAAGGACTGGGAACAGAGGCCAGTCCAAGTGGAAAAGTTTGCTTAACTCCAATGGCTGGTTATTTATCACATAGGCACTAATAATAATAAAATAGTAATCAGCAAAAACCCAGATGTGGCTCAAGTAGTAGAGTGCCAGCAAAGCAAATAAGCTAGTCAAGTTTGAGGGCCCTGTACCACCTGAAAGCAAACAAAACAAAACACAGATGCTAGAATAACTTAGAAAGAAATTTGTTTAGCTCACAGTTTTTGAGGTAGAAAGTCCAAAGAGCATGGAAGCCACTCTATCAAGGACCTCATAGGAAATAAGGTAACAGTGGCAGATGTGCATGCATGGTGAAATCTAGTCATATTGAGGAATAGGAAGCTAAAGATAGAGAGGGGCCAGGCTTCTGTTGTCCATTTTTCTTTTTTCTTTTGGCACACCTTAATTACATAGGAGAAAAGGCTTATATTATGACATCTACTCATGAATACAATTATTCTAGTCAATCTCCCTTTCCTTGTCCCCACTTCCTAAAACAATTCAGCAGTTTTCACTGTTGTATTTTCATGTATGCAGATACAATCTTGCTCTTTTTTGATACACTATTAGGAAAACAAACTGGTTTCTATGAGAACTCCTTGACCTTCCTTAAGTTAAAACTCCAAGTAAACCTTGTTTGTCTCACTTAGACTCCTTGCCTTAGCAGTTTCTCACCTCCTCTCAACAAAATCACCCTAGGGGCTAAGTCTCCAATATGACCTTTGAGACAAACAATACAAACAAAAGCAATAATTGAGGCCAAGAACTTGGATGATAACATTTCAGTTTGGAATAAAGAAGCAACTCTAACAAATGAGATCAGAGACAAAAAAAATCAGAACACAGAATTTCCTAAATTGTACCTAGAACTCTAATTACAGTGGACTGTGGACATTGTAGTTTATATTCTTTTATCCTTTGAAGCATTGAGAGAGAAAAGTTTCCACCAGGGGAAGAGCTCAGAATCCTGCATTTTGTGAACTGATGGTTTTAGATCACAGGCTGAGTATAAGGACTCCACCCAGTTCCTATATGCTTCCAAGCCCCCTCTTCAACACCTCTTCCTTGTGTCAGAATATTTCTTACAGATTCTGGTACATGCGAACAGGATTAGATAAATGAAAGGCAGAGAACTGAGTGGTTTCTACGACAGAGATTGAAAAATAAGAAATACGGCTCTCCCATGACATCTTGCTCCAAAGCTGCACCAATTCCTTGTCAAACCTGGCACAAAAGTCCAGCAGCCCAGTGGATGTTATCATGTAGAGTGCACCACATATGTTTACCTGATTAGAAAGTCTTTCTGCCTTGCAGATTGCCTGGGAGATGTGAGATTTTTCCCAAGTACTCTGTAGGTGGAAGTCTCTCTTCCTATGTCTCCAGAAGCTGTAAACACAGTCATTTCTGCCTTGCTCTTAAATATGGTATGGAAGGTTTTGAAGATGAGATGCATCTCTTTTAACAGGTGATCTATTAATACACAGGGACAAGTTAAGCAATAGGTCACCTCAATCATCACCTTCTATAAAACAGTAGATTATGGAAGTTAACTTGAATTTCACTCCTGCCTCTATCTATCCTTCCTTCCTAAACCTATTTCCTTTACCTGTGTAAGTGGAGGGAGTAGCAGTGCTTCTCTTGAAGGCTGTGTTAAGGATTATGTTGAAAAACATTGAGGTAGAAATGCCAGCATCTTCAGATGCAAATGGAGTCTAACCTGAACTCTGATTTTGGCCTTTTATATTTTAATCCTACCAAGTCCCTGGGCCTAGTCGTGCTAATATTATGTATCTATGCTATATGTAATACTATATGTTGGTATTCAGTGCTGTATTTGTCATATTTTTTTGTGCAGCACAAGGATATGAATTACTTCAGCAATGACATGTGCTTCTGGCATTGCAGCAAGATAATCTACCACTTTTACACACTTTCAACTTGATTCTGTGAATTTGATTTTCAAGTGTAAGAGAGTCTAGGTGGATTTTATTGCAAATTTTTGGAGTACATTTGTTGATATTCACACAAATTAAAGGACTTCCCCTTGGTCTTGTAGCTGTGGAACCACAAATAGAAACTAGGCAATCAGGATTCTTTTTATCGACAAATACTGAATGTGCTTCCAAATTTCAGCATGTCAAAGGACAAAAGTAGCAAGATAAATAGACAGTCCACATACTGGGAGAAAATTTTTACTGGCTACATAACAGACAAAGGTCTCATATCTAAAATATACTTAGAGCTCAAAAAATTAGCCCCCCCAAAAAAGAAATCAATGAAGCAACAACCCCATTAATGAGGGGGCTAAGGTCTTAAAAAAATACTTCTCCAGGGAAGAAATAAGAATATCCAGTAGACAGATAAAGAAATGTTCAACATGTCTGCTATAAATGAAACCCAAATCAAAATGACATTGAGATTCCACTTCACCCAAGTTAGAATGGCCATTATCAAGAAAACTAATAATAGCAAATATTGGTGGGGATGTGGCCAAAAGGGGAATGTTGCTACATTGTTGGTGGGAATGTAAACTTTGGCAATCACTCTAAAAAGCACTATGGAGGTTATTCAGAAGACTAAACATAGAGCTCCTCTGTGACCCAGCAATCCCACTTTTTGTAATTTACCCCCACGCCCCCCCAAAAAAATCCCATGCATGAGGACAATAAAGCTATTAGACAACCATGTTCATTGCAGCATTATTTGCCATAGCTAAGATATATAATCAACCCAGGTGGCCCTCAGTAGATGAATGGATCAAGAAAATGTGGTATATATACACAATGGAATTCTGTTTCTATCAGAAAGAATGACATTGCCAATGGAGACTTGGAAAAAAATTAAATGAACACAGGCTTCATTTTTTCCCTCATTTGTAATAACTAGAATACATTTAGGATATTCTCAATAAAGGATCACAATAGCTCAATAGCTATGTGCATATGACTATATAAAATAATGTTTGTTAAATGATCTCCAAGATATGGAAATAAGGGGTTTTCATAATGTACTATTTGCAGTTAATCTCTTTATTCTTTCTCTTTTTTCCCATTTTGGTTTATACAATGTTATCACTGTGTTGTTTTTTTTATTTATGTACCCTTTGCCTTATACATGAGTTTATCTAATTTGGGGAAGGGAAATCACAGAAAAGGTGGGATAAAGTGTGAACCAATGCAATGGTGATACTCACCAGATACTATGTTGGAAATGAACTTTACAACTTGTGGGTGTGGGGGGGGGTTGAGTGTGGTGGGGGGGGAAATGGATGAAAATGAGGGAGAGGATAACGCTGTTCAAAAAGAAATGTACCCATGACCTTAACAGTGTAATTGTAACCTCTCTAACCTCTCTGTACATCATCTTTGTAATAAGATTTTAATTTTTTAAAAAAATGATGAATGGAGGCTTGGGAAAACAGGGACTTTCCTGCCTATTCCTCGTTCCTTTTCTCTATCCTTTCACTTTCTGTGGATATGGAAGCTATTCCTTTCTGTAATTTTCCTTGTTCACTATCAAAGAAGTTTGCTTTTACTTGTAGATTCATAGACACATTCTGGTTACAACAAATGAGGGGAACTATGCAACCTATGTTTCTTTGGATCTCACTTACTTCACTCAATGTAATTTTTTTCCAAGTCTTTCCATTGCTTTACTAATAGTGTCATATCATTCCTTCTGATGGAAGCATAGAAATCCATTGTATGTATATATCACATTTTCTTGATCCATTCATCCATATTTTGATTTTTATTTTGGCTATGGTTAAAAAAAATGCTGCAATGAACATGGTTGAGATGGTCTTTTAAGTGTGGCCTTGTTTGTGGTCTATTGGATAAATGCACAGGAGTGGAATTTCTGGGTCATAGGGAAATTAGAAAGTTCAAAAAATTACCCCCCCATAAGCCCTCAAAGAAACAATAACCCAACTAATAAATGGGCTAAAGATTTAAAAAGAGTTTTCCATGAAGAAGAAGTATAAATAGCCAACAAAAAAAGAAATGTTCAACATCTCTGGCCATAAACAAAATGCAACTCAGAACATCACTACCTTTAGAATAGCCATTATCGAGAAAACTAATAATAGCAGAAGCTGGTGGTGATGTGGCCAAAAGGGTATACTTCTACATTGTTGGTGAGAAGGTAAATTTATTTAACCATTATGAAAAGCAGTATGTGGGTTTCTCAAAACTCTAAACACAGAATGATATCATTAGAATATTATTGAAAGTTTTTATCCAAAATTAGTGGCATTTTTGAACTCATGTGTTTGCACTTGGGAGGCAGGCACTCCAACACTTGAGTGAAGACATCCTAAATTATATATGTGATATTACACATTTTTTATTTGTCAGAGTCTCCAACACTGCATTGTTCTTGAATCTACATTTACCTTTAAGACATATGCAACGTCTTCATTTTCAGAAAGGAAGTATGTTTATATGTATACCTGTGTGAGTGTGCATGTGCATAAGGTAGAAAGAGGTGCTCATAGCTGAGTTATATATTTAGAAAAATATTTTATTGTACATATTAAACATACCTTACTATGTTGGAAAGGTTCATTTGGTTCCTGAGAATACAATCACTTTCACCTATAGGGTGATGGTTCAATAAATAAACACTGTTGTGCACGGACATATGACAAGAATTCAAGGAAAATGCTTGGAATTGTGGATAAATATGAGTCATGTGTTATATATATGTACATATATATGTACATATGTACATATATACATATACATATGTACATATACATATGTATATATACATATACATATGTACATATATATTTGTACAAAATACAAACCAGGACAGAGATCATGTAGGTTATAGTATAACAGAGAATATTATTTCTACCTGGAGTGAGACAGAAAATCCTCAAGAGAAACATCTAGACTCATTCCTAAAGTATGAGCAGGATTTTGATTGGTAGACTAGAAGGTCATGGTGGAAGAGAATTTTCAAAATCGGACTTTGACAAAAAATAAAGGTAACATTGGGGAGGCAAAGCTGGCAGATTGCAAGGTGGCAATTCTTCCATATGCTTGTCCAGAGAAGAGTTTCTGCACTGGGCAGTAACAGGAGTACAATGGAAGAATGAGAAAGGCTATTTTATTAGTCAAGGCTCATCTGTTTGTAAATAACTAAAATTAAAGTTAATTAATTACTTAAGACCCTTTGAGGAAACAAGAAACAAAGAACAACAACAAAAGAAAATAACAACCCCAACTCTCCAGGCTTGGAAACACTCTGGGGAAGTTCACAGAGCGTAAGTACTTCCTGAGATGGTAGAAAAGGAATTTAGTATTTTTAGAAATACTAATTCTGTCCCTTTTATTATTTTTCTTTATTTAGTTGTACTTTCTTCATGCCTGCCAGGCATGATGGCCACTTGTAGTCCCACAATTCTATCCCTTTATGGTTGTGAGGGGGAATGTGGTAAATCATGTGACCAACCTAGTCAGATCACATGACATGTCTATTACATGACAGTGAGAAAGGTGCATTGTGATTGTTATGTGTGAGAACTGAAGAAACTCTTTGGGCAGGAGTCACCCAGGTTCCTTACACAATGTAAAAAGTTTTGTTCTTTTATGAATTAATTCATCCATGTATTTATTTTTATTTTTTAAATATCTGCCTTCTAGATAATGGGGGAGCCAATGGGACAATTTTTTTGTCTGATGAGTAGCCCAAGCAATGGAGACGTTTAGTGATTTCCAGGATGGAGTGTTATAGGAAAGAATCAACTAGGAGACTACCAAAGAGTGAACAGGTCTGTATCAGGGATATAAAAAGCTGAGAGAAAGAAAGCAACCAACTTGATGCTTAATTGGTAGATCACCACAAAATGAAAAAGACTACAAGTTAAATGAAGAACAGAAGAGTCAAAGATGAGCTTGTTTAAGTGAGATGGGAGGGATTATTAAGGCCTATTAACTTCAATCATGAAGTCATACTGAAAATTAGTTGGATAAGAAAATTGTTATTTCAGAAAGTTCTGGATACAATGAGTGTGAAGCAAGGTTAAGATGACGATTAATTCTGAGTACTTTCATCTGAGAAAGGAGGTTGCAGGTATGAGAAGCAACCAAATGCAATGGAAAAGTATATAGCATTAGAGAAGATAAGAACTCAGGAAAAAATTTAGGACATAACTTAAGAGATCCTATTGTTGCCTGGCTGTCTGCCTCTCAAGGACTCCCTGGCTTGGCCTTGCCACCTGGCCTGGACACTATCGTTAACCCTGACTCCCCTCACAATGCAGTCTCCCATTTTCTTGCAGGTTCCCTCCCTATAAGTAGAGAGCTGCTCCTCTCTGTCTGGCATTAAACTTTTCTTCCCCTCTCAGATGCATGTGATGTGCTTTATCTGAGGGAGACATCTAACACCTATTTATTTGCTCATTCATTATTTATTAATTCACTCATTATTTATTCCTTGGCAGCCATGACATTAACCTCAGGCCTTTACTCTTAACCCCTATTTTATCACTGAGTAGATCACCAGCTCTAGGGGTAAAACTTTTTTGGCAGTACCAGTGCTTGAACTCTGGATTTAGGATTTGCCAGGCAGCTACTCTACTATTTAAGTCATGCTGGCAACTTTTTTACTTTCATTATTTTTCAAATAAGTTTTTGTATTTATGCCTGGGCAAGACTGGACCTCTATCATCCCATTTATACTTTCTATGTACTGAAATGACAGAAATATGACACTATGTACAGGTTTTTACTGGTTGAGATGGGATTTTATGAATTTGTTTTTGCATAGGCTGATCTTAACCCATGTACCATCCAATTCTCACCTACTAAGTAGTTGGGATTACAAGTGTAAACTATCATTCTTGACTTCTGGCCCTAGAAATCCTTAAACTCATTACAATCTTTGTTACAATGTGAATTTTGTTCTCTTAGTATTCTTTTTAGCCATCAAGCTTGTGGTGATAGGTTATGGCAGCCCTCACACACTAATACATACTATTTCAAGGAATGTCACCAGCTTTACCGCCACCATCAAAGTCCTTCCCACTCTTCAGAAAAACAGGAAGAGTTGAAGGAGAGTGGGTTTTGATCTTCCTATAAATACAGACAGATAGATAATATGTATGATAGATAGACAGATAGATAATATGTATGTATATGTATGCTAGAGGGGGAAATATAAAAATAGATTGCTACTACATATTAATGTAGCATAAAGAAACTCCTCGAAAGCTTTTGAACCTATAGGTGATGGGGCATGTGGAGAGCAATAACAATAGAAGGAGTCATTCTAATTAAATATAATACATGCATGTACAATATATCATGGTAAAACCCCTTGGTACAATCAATATATACTAAAGCAAGATGTCTTGAGGAGTGAGAATCAGAGGGAAGGATGAACATGAGCACAGAATGTCAATGAGTATGACTATGGTCAATGTAATTTATATGCATGTATAAAAATAGAACAATAAAACCTGATAAAATTGTTTTAAGAAGAGAGAAAAGGGGATAAAGGAGAGAAATAATAGGGGTAAGATTGATGGACACATTGCATTCATGTATGGAAGTATCTTAGTGAACACTCTCCTTGTGCTAATAAAAGCAATTCATAATTCAAATAAAAAGAAAAACTTCCTAACCTCCCATCTTCACAGTCATGAATATCACTAAACACTCTAAAAAGCAAAATCACCAAAGAAAAGACATTGGAAATTTGGGGCTTTTCAAGATACATATTTATTAAACGTTCTTTAAAATTTGAAAAAAAATACTTTGGGTTGAGCACTGTAATCCTAGAAGGCTGAGATCTGAGGATTGTGGTTCAAAGACAGCCTGGGTAGAAAGTCCATGACAATCTTATCTCCAGTTAAACACCAAAAAGCTGGAAGTAGAGCTGTGACTCAATTGGTAGAGAGTTAGCCTTGAGCACAAAAGCTCTAGGAAGGCACCTGAATAAACACACACACACACACACACACACACACACACACACACACACACACACACCACATCTTTTTAGTCACATGAGTTTCTTTTAAAAAATAATTTAATTTTATTGTAAGGGTGCTATCAATGGGGTTATAGTTATATAAGTAAGGTAATGAGTACATTTCTGGTTGCATATTGTTACCCCCTCCCTTGTTTTCTCCCACTTCCCCTCTCCCCCACATCTCTCTCCCCCAAGTTGTAAAGTTCATTTCCACCATAGAATCTTGTGAATATCACTGTTTCATTGGTGAGTTTCTTATGATTAAAAAACTAGAGAACTGATATAAACAGCTGGTACACTATCCACTATAAAGTTGGCCCATATTCTTTATTTAGGTTTTGTTTTTGTTTCCAGTACTGGGGATAGATACCACGGCCTTGTATACTTGCCCATAAAGTAGGTGCTCTACACTGAATTGTGTCATAGCTTGCCCCAATAGTTGTGAAATTCTTCAGTTGCACGGTTTTGCCCTCTGACAAAAGCTTCCCATAGATTTTCACTTTTATGTGGTTGTAAAAAGAACCCTTAGTTTTTTGATCATTGAATGTCCAATGTACTACATGAAATTGTTGGGCTTTTACATGAACTCCAAAATTAGATCTCTTTGCTAAGTTATCTTGGGCTCCCACATATGTAACAAGGAATGGGAAATAAGTTACATGAATATCCATACATGTCCAATGCACAAAAACAAATGCATCCAGTATAATAAGCAAATTAATGTTGATTCTAGAGCTGGAACACTTCTCTTCCAGGGACAGGGACAGTTATGACTGGACTTTATCCACCATAAACATAAGCTAATGTTCACCATCCCATGGACACTATAATCAAGAGGTAGGGGTTTTAGCTAAGATGAATTCAATATGGTAGTCAAATCAAAATGTTTCCTTTGTGTATGATGATGTACTTTTTAAAGTCAGGTTTTGGAGACTATATTATCTTCAAGATTCTTTCATTTTTTACTCGAGTAAAAATGGTCCCATTGAATGCTTTAGTTTTATGGCAATTTTTTTTTTGGCCAGTCCTGGGCCTTGAACTCAGGGCCTGAGCACTGTCCCTGGCTTCTTTTTGCTCAAGGCTAGCACTCTGCCACTTGAGCCACAGTGCCACCTCTGGCCATTTTCTATATATGTGGTGCTGGGGAATCGAACCCAGGACTTCATGTATATGAGTCAAGCACTCTTGCCACAAGGCCATATTCCCAGCCCAGTTTTATGACTATTGGTAAGTTACAACAGTTGCACAGGCTATATATTTCTCTTACATAAAATGAGCCTTGAGTCATTCCCAATCAGGTTGATTTATTTTCTAGAGTGAAAGCAGGTGCCTTTGATAATCACACAAAGACAGCAGGCCAAGACTAGGACTGTCTGTGAAACTGGAGTATCTACTCATATTTGGTTCACTGTCTACATCCAAATCTAATCATAAACATAGTCTTTATGTAATCAATTGTCTTTGAACAGGAGAGGTCTTTTCAACCTTGAGGAAATGTTAGACTTAATAGGTGTGTTAGACTCTCTGTTATGTACAGCAGAAGGAGGGTTAGTTTAATTGTTCATGGACTGCTATGCCGGAGTAAAATTATCCCTGCTATGTCCTACCCAAGCAAGAACATACTCTGGACTCGCTCTGTCCTTGCAAAGGTTTCCAATGAGGAATCAACTTCTTTTTACATCCTGGTTTCAGGTGACTGTAAGCCAGTTCTCTTGAATTGATATTTCAAACGTTCTGCTCAAAACAACTGCAGTGAAGACTGCTCATGTGTCATTGTCCTTTAGCAGGAGCAATGGTAGTTGTGATTGTTGCTGCCAGGATGCTGTCATTTGGCATCTGTGGACTGGAGTCTAGAGGTATACTTTTCAATCTATGATTACCTTGTTCTACTAACTTGACATCAATCCATCCATTTATTTATTCTCTCATTCAACAAATGTTTAGTGACTATAACCTATGTGTGAAACATGGTGGGATTCAGGATGAGTTGGGAATTAGACAAGTGAAATAAGGGATCAATTACAACAAAACATTGTAAAGGGTGGAAAAGAAATCTGAACAAAACAGAAGAATTAAACATTGTGTGAAATGTTTTTAATTTTTATATGTAACATGCTTTTTTTTCCACCAGCATCATTTGTTTACCTCAGCTCATTAAAATGTAGGGATTTATTTAGCTCCTTTGTCATCCATTCACTACATTTTTCTAACTCCCAGAGAATAGCTCCCAGATGAATTATCATGGTCATGGAATGAATTTCTTGTTGGGGACATTGACACACAAAGTATTATACAAGAGTGACATCACCTCTGTACAAAGCCCCTCTTGCTGGAAAGAATCTCGGTGTCATCCACAATTTTCTCTCCTCATTTTCTTTCTTTCTCTGTTCCTTCACACACACTCTTAGTCACATGCAGGGTGCCACCCTGTGACACTTCTGACCCCATTCATTCTCACTGTCAGAGGCAGATACCCAGCACTATCACTCATTCTGTCAGGAGTTTCTTCCTCACAGAGTTTCTCTTTCTCAAAGCCACATGATCTCAAGTTTGTAATTTTCTGCAGATGTGTTGTGTCCTCTGAGACACATTCTCCCTCCTTGGAGCTCATAGACTTGCTCCAGAACAATCTCACTGTAACTGCACACACCCACATCTGCAGGCACTCAGTGATTGTTGTGGATGTTTTAGAAGTAATAGCTCCTACCAGGAATCCCCAAATTTTTTGAGTACTTTGGGCTGTGAGGATGGTCTCTGTAACACTGTGACAACAGGAAAGCAGTTCTAGACAAAGCATGAATGAACACACGGGGCTGGCTTCCAATAAAACTTTATTTATACAAATAAACATTGGGGTATAATGGTCCATAGTTCTCACTCTTCTCAGAAATAACATCAAGTTTCCTGGTGTCTAGTTTTTGTTTTCTTTTTTTGGTTACCATTTAATTGAACAATGACTATATGAATTTTTGTTATCAAATTTAAAAATTTTACTGATGTTGGGCAGATATTTTAAAATCATTTTTTACTTGGAGAAAAAAAAGTCCCACTTGTTAATGAGAGAAATGGTCCATTTCTAAAATAATGATTTTTTTTCTTTGCCAGTCCCAGGCCTTGGACTCAGGGCCTGAGCACTGTCCCTGGCTTCTTTTTGTTCAAGAATAACACTGCCACTGGAGCCACAGTGCCACTTCTGGCCTTTTTGTATATATGTGGTGCTGGGGAATCGAACCCAGGGCTTCATGTATACGAGGCAAGCACTTTTGCCACTAGGCCATATTCCCAGGCTAAAATAATGATTTTTATCACACCATTGGATAAACAAAAGATTTCTTCATTTGTGAGCTGCAAAGAGGTTTTCCACCAGAATCAAGCTGCTACCTACTTCTACTACACCACCAACTGCAGGACTGTACTTGAGGACAGTGTAACATGGGCACAAGCCCAGGACAGATAGACTGGTTGCTTGGAATGGGTAGGAAGGCCTGGCTAGTGGGTTGTCTAAGAGGGTCTTAACCCCACAATTAGGACTTGGGAGTAGAGAGAGAATATGAGGTCCTCGGGTAATCTGGTGTGAGTTCAAAGATGAAGCTACTAAAAGTGAGGCTGAAGAACCTCTAAGGGATTCCAGATTCTGACTCCAGTCAAAGATGGGGATTTTATTTTGCTTGTTTCTGCTCCAAGAAACTTTCATCTGAAAGGCTCTGGTTTAGAGCCAGTGAGCTTTTGGGTACAAAGTTTGACACTAGAGAGCAAATGTACGAGAGTCATTCCATATGGTTAGCTGTAGATTTGCATGTCGTTACTCTCTTTATTAGCTCTCTTGTGCTTTTGAAGTGCTGCTATTTGTTTGGCAACCATGTCCAAATAATAGAATACAGTGGAACCGCTACAAAGAAGATTTATGCATAATGACATATTTATACAAAACATGGTGAAGGGAAAGAGAAAAGCAGATTTGCAGAGAAATTCTTGTAGGAATATCTCACATTCATGTATGTGCACATTTTGTGCATGTATAAATATGACATTGATACACATTTGCCTGGAAAAAGTACATTTTCATATGCACAAATTTTAAACAGCAATTATATCATAGCCACATGGAATTCCAACATTACAATACTTTGTTATCTCTCTCTCTCTCTCTCTCTCTCTCTCTCTCTCTCTCTCTCTCTCTCTCATGTTTCCTGCTGTGGGGGCAATTATTAGAGTTAAGACCCAAAAGAACAATGAGTATCTGATGGCAGTGGCTATTTTGGAGGCTGAGAACAGGAAGATTATGATTTGAGGCCAGCACAGGCATAAATGTTCACGAGACTACTTCCTTCTCAACTATCACTGTGCATAGTGGTGCAAGCCTCAGATGCCTAGCTATATGGGAGGATAAGAATCAAAATTTCAGGTCAGGCCTGGGTGAAAAGCTTATGAGACTACAACTCAGCAGCTGACATGCACCTGCCATTCCAGCTATATTGGGAAGTCTAAAATATGTGGATTACAATCCAAGAGCAGGAAGCAAGACACTAACTCAAAAATAGCCTATTCCAAAGAGGGCTGGAGATGTGGGCTCAGTGGTAGATATTTGCCTAGCAAGCACAAGGCCTGGAGCTTAAATCTTCTGACAAACAAAAAGAGTAACGAAGAGCTCTCTATTCAAAATACCTATGAAAGATTTTATAGTTGTAACTACAATTACAATGGGGAAGCTAGATGTGGAAATTACAAAAGAGAAAATTTGGAGAGAGAAGGGGGAAAAGGAGGGGAAAGAGAGAGAGATTTGGGAGAAGAAGGAGAGGAGGGAGAGGAGGAAAAGAGGAGAGAAAGGAGGAAAGGCGAAGTCAGGACAGGGGAGGAAAGGGAGAAGGGCAGGGCAGAAGAGGGGAGAGCAGGAAAGAGGAGGCAAGAGGGGAAGGGAAGACAGGAAAGAGGAGGGAGGAGGGGAGGGAAGGGCAGGGAAGGGGATGAAGGAAGTAGGGGAGAGAGGAAGGGAGAGGGGAGCAGGGGAAGACAGTGGGACGAGGAGGGAGAGTGCAGGGGATGAGAAGGGAGAGTGCAGGGGAGGGGAAGACAGGAAAGGAAAGGGAGGAGGGGAGGGGAGGCTGGACAAGGAAATGAGGAGGGGGGCAGGAGAGGGGAGATTAGGAAAGGGGAGGAAGAAGGGGAGGGGAAGGCAGGAAAAAAGGATAGATAGATAGATAGATAGATAGATAGATAGATAGATAGATAGATAGATAGAATCAAGCGGGTACTGGTAGCTAAGACCTGTAATCCTAGCTAGTCAGGGGGCTGAGATCTGAGGATTTCAGTTCAAAGCCAGCCCAGCAGGAAAGACCTTGAGACACTTACCTCCTTTTAACCACAGGAAAATGGAAGTGGCCCTGTGTCTTCAGTGGTAGAGCACTAGCCTTGAGCTGTAGAGCTCAGGGACAGTGCTCAGGCCCAGAACTCAAGACTCATGACCTCCAAAATGCATATATATATACATATATATATGTATATATATGTATATCTATCATCTATCATCTATCTATCTATCTTTGTCATAATGGGTAAAGAAGAGTAAGATTTTCTCTCTCTCTCTCTCTCTTTCTTTTGTTTTCTTTGTGGGTCATGGGACTTCAGTTCTGGGCCTGCATGCTGTCCCTGAGCTCTTCAGCTCAACACTTGTGCTCTGCCATTGGATTCACAGTGCCACTTCTGGTTTTATGTGGTTAATTGGAGATAAGAGTTTCAAGGACTTTTGTTCTAGGGCTGGCTTTGAACCACAGTCCTCAGATCTTAGCCTCCTGAGGAACTAGGATTACAAACATAAGCCACTGGTGCCAGGTTCCCATCATGATTTTTTTTTGTCCCTTTTCACTTGTGTTGTATAGATCAAATCCAGTCACAGAGGAAAAATGTGTTGTGGATTTGCATGTCTACAATCCATTCACTCAGGATTGTTTAGGCAGGAGGATGAGGAGTTCATTGCCTGCTTGGAGTATATACAGAAATCCTGTCTCAAAGGAAAAGAAAAGAATAAATCTTATCAAATAAAGGGATTAATCTTATCTATGGGATTAATGTCTGTGGATGAATAGTGGACTTGCCACTAGATTTTTGGAAGTAGTGAGTATCCTAAACAATTTTAAGTAAACTACCCAACCTTTCTGAAAACTCCTTTTAGCACTTTTGATAAATAGTACAGGTTGTACCAGTGCATAAAGATAAATAGCAATAGATTAAAATACCTGGTAGAGACTTATATACATGTTCCACACTAAAGGAGAAACACAGCTAACTTTCCCAATCTCATTTTCTTATTCATTGGCAACAAACTGCTTAAATTCTAGAAAAGGAGATGGCAGTATGCCTGTGCTTTGAGAGTCCCGTACCATTTTATTTATTTATTTATTTATTTATTTATTTATTTATTTTTCATACTTATTTATTGTCAAAATGATGTCTAAGAGGTTACAGTTTCATACATGAGTACTTGGGTACATTTCTTGTACTGTTTCTTACCTCCTCCCTCATTCCTCCCTCCCATTCCCCTTTCCCTCTTCCCCCATGAGATGTTCAGTTGGTTTACACCAAAGGGTTTTGCAAGTATTGCTTTTGGAGTCGTTTGTCTTTTATCCTTTGTCTCTCAATTTTGATATTCCCTTTCACTACCCTAGTTCTAATACCAGTATATACAGAATCCAGTGTACTCAGATGAAATACAGTGATAGTGCGGGTACAACCACAGGAAGGGGATACAAAAGAATCATCAATAAAAGAGCCTATGGTTTCACATAGCATGTTGAAAGTAATTACAACAGTGATATAACACTAGTTTCCATAACATGGAGTTCATTTCACTTAGCATAATCTTAAGCGTTCATAAGGGTATAGCTATTGGGCTCTTGTGATCCTCTGCTGTGACTAGCCTAAACCTGTGCTAATTATTCCCTATGAGGGAGACCATAGAGACCATGTTTCTTTGGGTCTGGCTCACTTCACTTAGTATAATTTTATTCCAAGTCTTTCCATTTCCTTACAAATGGGCACTGTCATTCTTTCTGATAGAGACCTAAAATTCCATTGTGTATATGTATCACATTTTCCTGATCCATTTGTCTACTGAGGGGCATCTGGGCTGGTTCCATATTTTAGCTATGACAAATTGTGCTGCGATGAACATTGTTGTGCTGGTGGCTTTAGTGTGTTCTTGTTTGTGGTCTTTTGGGTAGATGCACAAAAGTGGGGCTGCTGGGTCATAGGGGAGTTCTCTATTTAGCCTTCTGAGGAATCTCCATACCGCTTTCCAGAGTGGCTGAACCAGTTTACATTCCCACCAACAATGAAGTAGGGTTCCCTTTTGGCCACATCCCCTCTAACATTTATTATTGTTTGTTTTCTTGATAAAGGACATTCTCACCGTGGCGAGGTGGAATCTCAATGTTGTTTCGATTTGCATTTCTTTAATGGCCAATGACATAGAGCACTTTTTCATAGGTCTCTTGGCCATTCTCATTTCCTCATCAAAGAAGTCTCTTTTAAAGTCTTTAGCCCACTTGTTGAGGGGGCTGTTGGTTCTTTGTGGTTTTGGTTTGGAGAAGTTTAATTTTTTCAGTTCTGCATATATTTTAGATATGAGGCCTTTGTCCATTGTATGGCTGGTAAACATTTTTTCCCTATCTGTGGGCTTTCTGTTTATCTTGTGAGCTATGTCCTTTGCCCTGCAGAAGCTCTGCAGTTTGATGCCAGACCACTTGTCCACCCTTTGCTTGATTTGTAGCATTTCTGGGTCTTTGTTAAGGAAGTTTCACCCTGTGCCAAGGAGCCCAAGTGTTTCTCTTACTCCTTCTTGTAGTGCTTTCAGGGTATCTGTTTTTATTTCAAGGTCTTTGAACCATTTGGATTTTTTTTTTTTTTTTTTTTTTTGCTGCAGGGTGATATATAAGGATCTAGTTTTAGTTTGTTGCAGGTGTTAAACCAGTTTTGCCAGCACCATTTGTTAATGAAGCGATCTTTCTTCCCTCCTATTTTTTAGGCTCCTTTATCAAAGATTAAGTAGGCATAGTATTGTGGGTTCATTTCTGGGTCTTCAGTTCTGTTCCATTAGTCTTCAGACCAGTTCCTGTGCCAATACCAAGCTGTTTTTATTACTATAGCCTTATAATAAAGCTTGAAATTTGGTATTGTACTTCCTCCAGCACTGTTCTTTCTGCTTACGATTGTTTTTGCTATTCTGGGTCTTTTATTGTTCCATATGAATTTCTGGATTGCTTCCTGTATTTCATTAAAAAATGGTGTTGGGATATTAATGGGTATTGCATTGAATTTGTAGATAGCCTTTGGCAATATTGCCATTTTGACTGTATTGATCCTCCCAGTCCAGAAGCATGGAAGGCTTTTCCATTTCCTTAGTTCTGCCTTACTTTTGTTTTTCATGTTTTTACAGTTCTCATCATAGAGGTCTTTCACTTCTTTGGTTAAGGTTTATTCCTAGGTATTTTATGTTTTTGGAGTCTACTGCAAAAGGACTTGCTTTCCTGATTTCAGCCTCGGTCTTCGAGTCATTGGCATATAAAAAAGCCATTGAGTTTTGAGGGTTTATTTTATATCTTGCTACTTTGCCAAAGTTTTGGATCAGCTCTAGTAGCTTGGGAGTAGAGTCTATGGAGTTCTTTATGTATAGGATCATGCCATCTGCAAAGAGAGAAAGTTTAACTTCGTATTTTCCTATTTGGATCCCTTTTATGTATTCTTCTTGCCTAATTGCTCTGGTTAGGAATTCTAGTACTAAGTTGAAGAGGAGAGGAGAGAGCAGACATGCCTGTCTTGCTCCTGATTTTAAAGGGAATGGCTTTAGCTTTTCACCATTTAGAATTATGCTGGCAGTTGGTTTGTCATAGACTGCCTTTATTATATTCAGGAATGTTCCATGGAATCCCAGTTTTTCCAAGGCTTTTATCACTAATGGGTGCTGGATTTTATCGAATGCCTTTTCGACATCTAGAGATATAATCATGTGATTCTATACCTTGCTCTGGTTGGTATGTTGGATTACATTAATTGACTTGTATATATTGAACCAACTTTGCATCCATGGGATGAATCCAGTTTGATCATGGTGTATGATTTTTTTGATGACCTGCTGAAGTTGATTGGCCAGAATTTTGTTGAGAATTTTTGCACCAATGTTCATCAGGGAAATTGGTGTATAGTTCTCTTCTGTGATGAGTCCCTGCCTTGTTGTGGGATGAGGGTTAAACTGGCTTCATAGAATGTGTTTTGTAGTGAACATTGTCTTTCAATTTCATTGAAGAGTTTGAGAAATACTGGTGTGAGTTTTGTTTTGAAGGCCTTGTAGAATTCTGCTGTGAATCCTTCTGGACCTGGGCTTTTCTTGGATCAGAGATCTCTTATTGCTGTTTGTATTTCAGTGTCGGATATAGGTGTGTTTATAAGGTTTAAATCTTCATGGTTGAGTTTGGGGATATCAACTTTTGCTAGGAAATCATCCATTTCTTCAAGGTTCTCAAATTTGTTGGCATGAAGGTTTGCAAAATAGTCTCTTTTGTTCTGGATTTTGTTTTTTTTCCTGTATGTTGTTACCTGTGTGCTGCCTTCGTTTTTTGGTCAGGTTTGCTAGGTGTCTGTCTATGTTGTTAAGTTTTTCAAAGAAACAACTCTTCATTTTGTTGATTCTTTCGATTTTTTTTTTTTTTACTCTAAGCCATTTAATTCTGATTTGATTTTCATTATTTGCTTCCGTCTATTGACTTAGGGTTTGGCTTATTGTTCTCTTTCAAGGACCTTAAGGTGCTTCCTTAAGTTTTAGAGTTGCTGTTTCTCTAGTTTGTACATGTAGGCACTAAGAGATATAAATATCCTCTGTGTAATGCCTGTTCTGTGTCCCAAAGGAGCTGGTACTTTGTGTGCTCATCTTGGTTTAATTCCATAAATGTTTGAATTTCTGTTCTAGTTTCTACAGCAGTGTGTTGTTTAATCTCCTTTGAATTGTAGGATTTTCTACAGTGGCTGTTTGTGTTGACCTCTAATTTTATTCCATTGTGGTCTCAGAGAATGCATGGAATGATTTTGATACTTCTGAATTTATGCAGATTTTATTTGTGCCCTAAGATGTGATCTATTTTGGAGAAAGTTCCATGTGATGCTGAAAAGAATGTGTATTCTGGTGTTTCTGGGTGGAGTATACTGCAGATGTTGGTTAAGTCTACTTTGTCTATGCAGTTGTTTGGGTCTGTGGTTTCTTTGCTTAGTTTTTGGAGTGTTGATCTGTCCAGAGGTGATAGTGGAGTGTTAAAGTCTCCAACTATCAATGTGTTTGTTTCTATGAGTGTTTTTAGAGTCAATGGTGTTTGTTTGATGAAGTTGGGTGCTCCTATATTTGGTGTGTAGACATTTAGTATGGTTATATCCTCTTGTAGGAGAGATCCCTTTATTAGTATGTAGTAACCTTCGTTGTCTCTTCTTACCATTTTTAATTTGAAGTCAATTTTATGATACTAAGATTGGAACTCCTGCCTGCTTATGGGGGCCATTTGCTTGGTAGATTTTATTCCAGCCTTTCACTTTTAGAGATGTTTGCTTTTGCTGGATAGATGTGTCTCTTGGAGGCAGCAAAAAGATGGATCTTGATTTTTGATCCAACTTATGAGCCTATGTCATTTAATAGGATAATTAAGTCCATTAATGTTGAGAGTTAGGATTGAGAGATGATTGTTTGTTCCTTTCATTATAGCTATCTTGTTAAAAGCTGTGTCTTCCCAATTCTTGTTCTGATATTCTGGTTTTCTATTTAGGGTTCATTTTTCTGTCTGTGTTGTGATATTTTTGTTTCAAATTTTTATTATCAAACTGATGTACAGAAAAGTTACAGTTTCATAAGTTAGGCACTGGATACATTTCTTGTACATTTTGTTACCTTGTCCCTCATACCTCCCTCCCTCCTCCCCAATTCCCTCCCCCCCCCCCACGGAGGTGTTCAGTTCACTTACACAAAACAGTTTTGCAAGTATTGCTTTTGTAGTTGTTTGGCTTTTTTACCCTGTGTCTCTCAAATTTGGTATTCCCTTTCAATTTCCTACTTCCAATACCAGTATATACGGTGTCCAATATACACAGATAAGATTACAGAGATAGTGTAGTTACAACCACAGGAAGGTGATACAAGAACATCATCAATAATAGAAGCTACAGATACACATAGGACGTTGAAAGTAGTTACAACTGTTTCCATAACATGGAGTTATTTCACTTAGCATCATCTTATGTGTTCATAAGGGTATAGCTATTGGGCCTTGTGATGCTCTGCTATGAATTGCCTAAACCTGTACTAATTATTCCCAATAAGGGAGACCATAGAGTCCATGTTTCTTTGGGTCTGGCTCACTTCACTTAGTATAATTTTTTCCAAGTCCTTCCATTTACTTACAAATGGGACAATGTCATTCTTTCTGATAGAGGCATAAAATTCCATTGTGGATATGTACCACATTTTCCTGATCCTTTCGTCTACTGAGGGGCATCTGGGCTGGTTCCAGATTCTCGCTATGACAAATTGTGCTGCAATAAACATTGTTGTGTTGGTGGCATTACTGTGATTTTGTTTGCGGTCTTTTGGATAGATACCCAAAAGTGGGGCTGCTGGGTCATAGAGGAGTTCTATACTGAGCCTTCTGAGGAATCTCCATACTGATTGCCAGAGTGGCTGAACAAGTTTACATTCCCACCAACAATGAAGTAGGGTTCCCTTTTGGCCACATCCCCTCCAACAATAGTTATTATTAGTTTTCTTGATATATGACATTCTTACTGGAGTAAGATGGAATCTCAATGTTGTTTTGATTTGCATTTCTTTTATGGCCAGTGATGTAGAGCATTTTTTCATATGTCTCTTGGCCATTCTCATTTCCTCATCAGAGAAGTCTCTTTGTAGGTCTTTAGCCCACTTGATGAGAGGGCTATTGGTTCTTTATGGTTTTGTTTTGGAAAAAGGAAATTTTTTTAGTTCTGCATATATTTTAGAGATGAGGCCTTTGTCTGTTGAATGTCCGGTAAAGATCTTCTCCCAGTCTGTGGGCTTTCTGTTTATCTTGCGAGCTATGTCCTTTGCCGTGCAGAAGCTCTGCAGTTTGATGCAGTCCCATTTGTCCAAACTTTCTTTGATTTGTAGCCTTTCTGGGTCTTTGTTAAGGAAGTTCCGTCCTGCGCCACGGAGCCCAAGTGTTTCTCCTACTCCTTCCTTTAGTGTTTTCAGGGTGTCTGTTTTGATTTCAAGGTCTTTAATCCATTTGGAATTGATTTTGGTGCAGGGTTATATATAAGGATCTAGTTTAGGTTTGTTGCATGTGTTGAGCCAGTTTTGCCAGCACCACTTGTTAAAGAGGCTATCTTTCTTCCATACTATTGTTTTAGCTCCTTTATCAAAGATTAAGTAGGCGTAGTTCTGTGGGTTCATTTCTGGGTCTTCAATTCTGTTCCATTGGTCTTCAGGCCTGTTCCGGTGCCAATACCAAGCTGTTTTTATTACTATAGCTTTATAATACAGCTTGAAGTTGAGTATTGTAATTCCTCCAGCACTGTTCTTTCTGCTTAGGATTGTTTTTGCTATTCTAGGTCTTTTATTGTTCCATATGAATTTCTGGATTGCTTCCTCTATTTCATTAAAGAATGGTGTTGGGATATTAATGGGTATTGCATTGAATTTGTAGATAGCCTTTGGCAATATTGCCATTTTGATTATATTAATCCTCCCAATCCAGGAGCATGGGAGGTTTTTCAATTTTCTTAGTTCTGACTTAATTTCATTTTTCAAGCTTTTAAAGTTCTCATCAAAGAGGTCTTTCACTTCTTTGGTTAAGGCTATTCCTAGGAATTTTATGTTTTGGGGGGCTATTTCAAAAGGAGTTGCTTTCCTGATTTCAGCCTCGGTCTTCGGGTCATAAGCATAGAGAAAGGCAGTTGTTTTTTGAAGGTTTATTTTATATCCTGCAACTTTGCCTAAGTTTTGGATCAGCTCTAGTAGCTTGGGGGTAGAGTCTATGGGATTCTTTAGGTATAGCATCATGTCATCTGCGAAGAGAGAAAGTTTAATTTCATCTTTTCCTATTTGGATCCCCTTTATTTTTTTCTTCTTGCCTAATTGCTTTGGCTAGGAATTCTAGTACTATGTTGAAGAGCAGGGGAGACAGTGGACATCCCTGCATTGTTCCTGATTTTAAAGGGAATGGCTTTAGTTTTTCACCATTTAGAGTTATGCTAGCTGTTGGTTTGTCATAAACTGCCTTGATTATATTCAGGAATGTTCCCTGGAATCCCAGTTTTTCCACGGCTTTTAGCATAAATGGGTGCTGGATTTTATCGACCACTTTTTCTGCATCCAGAGATAAAACCATGTGGTTGTTTACCTTGCTCCGATTGATGTCGTGGATTACATTAATTGACTTGTGTATATTAAACCAACTTTGCATCCCTGGGATGAAACCAGTTTGATCGTGGTGTATGATTTTTTTGATGACCTGTTGAAGTCGATTGGCCAGAATTTTGTTGAGAATTTTTGCATCTATGTTCATCAGGGAGATCGGTCTATAGTCCTCTTTCCGTGATGAGTCTCTGCCTGGTTTTGGGATGAGGGTTATACTGGCTTCATAGAATGTGTCTGGTAGCGAACGTTCTCTTTCAATTTCATTGAAGAGTTTGAGAAATATTAGTGTGAGTTCTGTTTTGAAGGCCTTGTAGAATTCTGCAGTGAATCCAACTGGACCTGGGCTTTTCTTGGATGGGAGATCATTTATTGCCGTTTCTATTTCAATACTGGATATGGGTCTGTTTAGAAGGTTTAAATCTTCATGGTTGAGTTTGGGGATATCAATTTTTTTCTAGGAAATCATCCATTTCTTCCAAGTTCTCGAATTTGTTGGCATAAAGGTTTGCAAAATAGTCCCTTATTATTTTCTGAATTTTGGTTGTTTCTGTGTTGATGTTACCTGTTTCATCTCTTATCTTGTTTATTTGAGTGTGCTGCCTTCATTGTTTGGTCAGGTTTGCCAGGGGTCTGTCTATCTTGTTGATTTTTTCAAAGAACCAACTCTTTGTTTTGTTGATTCTTTCAATGGTTTTTTTTCCGTCTCTAATTGATTTAATTCTATTTTATTTTAATTATTTGCTTCCGTCTATTGACTTGGGGTGTGGCTTGCTGTTCTCTCTCCAGAAAATTAAGGTGCTTCGTTAAATTACTGAGTTGCTGTTTCTCCAGTTTGCTGATGTATGTACTCAGAGGTATAAATTTTCCTCTGAGTACTGCCTTTGCTGTGTCCCAAAGGAGATGGTACTTTGTGTCCTCAACTTGGTTGAAGTCCATAAACATTTGAATTTCCATTTTAATTTCTTCAATGACCCACTGTTGGTTCAGCAGCGTGTTGTTTAGTCTCCATGAAGTGTAGGATTTTCTGTGGTGGCTGTTTGAGTTGAGCTCTAATTTTATTCCATTGTGGTCTGAGAGAATGCAGGGAATGGTTTCATACTTCTGAATTTGTACAGATTTTCTTTGTGCCCTAAGATGTGATCTATTTTGGAGAATGTTCCATGTGCTGTGGAGAAGAATGTGTATTCTGTTATTGCTGGGTGGAATATTGTGTCGATGTCGGTTAAGTCTAGTTGGTCTATTCAATTATTAAGATCTGTGGTTTCTTTGTTCAGTTTTTGGCGTGTTGATCTGTCCAGAGGTGATAGTGGAGTGTTAAAGTCCCCAACTATCAATGTGTTTGGGTCTATGAGTGTTTTTAGAGTCAGTAGTGTTTGTTTGAGGTAGTTGGGTGCTCCTGCATTTGGTGTGTAGATATTTAGGATGGTTATATTTTCCTGTAGGAGAGATCCCTTTACTAGTATGTAGTAGCCTTCTTTGTCTCTTCTTACCTTTTTTAATTTGAAGTCAATTTTGTCTGATACTAGGATTGCAACTCCAGCCTGCTTATGGTGGCCATTTGCTTGATAGATTTGATTCCAGCCTTTCACTTTTAGAAGATGTTTACTTTTGCTGGATAGATGTGTCTCTTGGAGGCTGCAGAAAGATGGATCTTGATTTTTGATCCAACTTATGAGCCTATGTCGTTTGATTAGAGAATTAAGTCCATTAATGTTGAGAGTTAGGATTGAGAGATGATCATTTGTTCCTTTCATTATCACTATCTTGTTTAAAGCGGTGTCTTCCCATTTCATGATCTGATGTTTACTATTTAGGGTTCATTTCTCTGTCTGTATTGGGATCTTGATTATTTTCCCTGTGTAGTATATCTTTGAAGATTTTCTGTAATGCTGGTTTTGTGGAGATATACTGTTTTAGTTTTTCCTTACTGTGAAAGTCTTTTATTTGACCTTCGGCTATGAATGAGAGTTTGGCTGGGTACAGAACTCTTGGTTGGTAGTTATTTTTATTTAGTGTTTGGTATACTTCATACCAGGCTCTCCTTGCTTTCATGGTCTCTGCTGAGAAGTCTGGGGTAATTCTGATTGCTTTTCCTTTATATGTGATTGTTTTCTTCTCCCTAACAGCTTTAAGGATTGTTTCCTTGTACTCTACTGATCCTGTTTTGATCACAATGTGTCGGTGGGATGTCCTATTCTGGTCTCGTCGGTTTGGGGTTCTAAATGCTTCTTGTATCTGTATAGGCCTTTCCTTCTGGATATTTGGGAAGTTCTCAGCTAATATTCTGTTAAATAGATTGCCTATCACATTAACTTCTTTCTCCAAGTTTTCCTCAATCCCTATTATTCTTAAATTGAGCTTCCTGATCATGTCTTGAATCTCCTGTAGCAATCTGTTTTGTTGATTGGACTAGATTTGTATTGATTTTTGATCTTTCTCCATAGAATCTAAGGAATCTTCAGCTCCTGAGATTCGATCCTCTGCTTCAGTTAGTCAGGACTGTAGGCTAGCTACTTGATTTCGAATCTCTTTTCCTTCTGACTGGTCTTTCCTGATGATTTCCATGTCATTTCTTAGGTCTTGTATGGACTTCTTTACTTCATTAACTTCATTAGTTTGGTTTTGATTATTGTCTCTCAGATCTTTAAGCTGGTTATCTATCTTTTCATTTGACTCTTGCAGTTCATTTATCTTTCTATTTGTGGATGCCATGAAATTCTCCATTAATTTTTGCTTTGCCTCCTCATGCTCTAGAATAATTGACTGAAGAGATTCAAACTTTTCATTTATCATGTTTATCAGTAGACTTTGTAAAGCCTTTTGGGGGTTCTCTTCTATGTCTTTGATTGACTGCTCTGCTTCCTGCTTGTTTTGAGTTGGGGATAGGACTTCATTGTTTGCCATCTTTCTTGTGTTTCTTCTGCCCATTTGAATTGGGAATGCCAATCTACCAGCACCTGTGAGCACCTTTTAAGACCCAAAGCAGCCCTTACCAAGCACTGTTGTGTTAATCTTACAAGTTTACAATTATATACAGATAACTTGTATATCTGTCTATAAAGTTAGATTTGGTGTTCCTAAAGAATACAATTTCAATATAACAACCGATCCTGGGCCCTGTATTCAGTAGTTACTTATTTACTGTTACAACCCTATACGTAATTCTTGTTTTTATATTAAGTTCTTTTAGGACTGGCTTACTCTATGAGCCCCTTTGATTAACTCAGATTAAGCTGGGATACCCTCTATTCAATAACCAGGAGTCAATGGAACCTGGAGGTTCAGGCAGTAAGTCAGGAGGGTAAGTTAGAGGTAGTAAAGACAATAGAGTAAAATGTATTGGGGGGTGGTGATTTTGGTTTAGTTTCAGTGATGTGGAAATGTGGAGAGGAGTAGAATCAGTAGAGAGAACAAGATTAAAATGACAGACAATGGAGAGTTAGCAGAAAAAAGTGGAGGTGTTATTCATAGGAAAGTAATTTTTAAGAAAGAGAACGCAAAGAGAGAAATAAAGTAAAAATACTGGAAGACAGATACACAAAACAGAGAAAAATTATTTAAAAAAGAAGAAAAAATAAATAAAAGGAAAAAAGAAACAGAGAAGGAACAACCCAAACAAACAAACAAAAACCTTGATAAAACAAACCTGTAAAAATGGAAAACAAACAAACAAATAAAAAACAAACAAACAAAACAAAACAACCAACGATGTTTCAGATGTGAAAAAATTAAAAAGAAAATTTAAAAAAATGTTTAAAAAATGTTTGAAAAGAAAAAAAAAAATGGAGTCCTCCTTGTTTGGGTGGTCTTTTCCCAGTCTCTGGATTCCTTGCAATGGTCTGCAGTCTATTTTCCTGATTGGCTCGTTTGACTTGATTTCAGTATGCAAGGGGTGGATCTGTTCTGACCCTTCTCCCCTGTTTGTGCAATCCTGGGTCTCTGAGGTTCGCAGAGCTTGCAGGTGGGCCTTGGCGTCCTCTGTAGATGGGGACGTGAGCAGTCTCAGGAACTGTGGCTCCTCTGTCTGCTGTGGGGCTGCTGCCTTTGATGCCAGGATATGAATAGGCTGTGGACTCAGCAGGGCGGGGCACCTCTGGCCTGTTTTGCTTGGCTGAGAGTTGCTTGCCTGGGGGAGGTGGCCTCCTTGGTGGAGGTGGCTATGGAATGCAGCTCCGTTTTGGGCTGGGAATTGGGCTTCCTCTGTGACAGGCCCGTTTAGCTGTCCCAGGAACTGTTTGTTCCTCCGTCTGGTGTTTCCATGCCGCCGGTAGCTGCTCGCAGCTTTTGCTTTAAATTTAGAAAATCCGGCAGGCAGGACAGGAACCTCTGGCTAAGCTGCTGCCCAGAACACACCTCCCACCTGGGCATGGGGCATTCTCCTGGGCAGAGTTGGCTCTCACTGTTCGGTCCCTCCTGCCCTTTTCAGAGATGGCTACTTTGACCTCGCTTTCCCCAGGCCCGCTTCAGTTCCAATCTGGTCTGACCCTGTGCCAGTGGCAAAGATGGCGCTTTGCTCTGGCCGTGGGGGAAGGGCTGCCTTCCAGAAGCTGCTCTGTGGGCGCGAGTTAGAATATCTTTCGTGGGGTACTCACGCTTTCTCTGCGATTTCAGGTCGTCCATGCTCAGCCGCCGTCTGGAGTATTTCTCGCTGGTCTACGCTGTGTGCTTTAGCCGCGTGGAGTGCGGTTGCTGTGCTGGGCGCTGTGCCGGTGCCGGCACTGGCGTGGCGGCGGGACGCCGCCCGGAGCTCAAATCTGTGTTTTGAGACCAGCAAAGTAGATTTTTCCTTCCTGACCAGAATCCCTGTACTGTTAGAACTTACTTTGGCTGTCTGTCTAGGAGTAAAAGTTTCTATGGGGTGAGAAAACTGCGATTTCGGAGGGAGCTCAGCTAGGGCTCTGCTTCTCCTCTGCCGTCTTCCCAGAAGTCCCTGTGTTGTGATCTTGATTATTTTCCCTGTGTAGTACATATTTGAGGATTTTCTGTAAAGGTGGTTTGGTGGAGAAATATTGTTTCAGTTTTTCCTTACTGTGGAAGACTTTTATTTGACCTTCAGCTATGAATGAGAGTTTAGCTGGGTACAGTATTCTTGGTTGACAGTTATTTTTATTTAGGGTGTGGCATGCCTCATTCCAGGTTCTCCTTGCTTTTGTGGTCTCTGCTGAGAAGTCTGGGGTAATTCTGATTGGTTTTCCTTTATATGTGATCATTTTCTTCTCCCTAACAGCTTTAAGGATTCATTCCTTGGACTCTATTTATCCTGTTTTGATCACAATGTGTCAGTGGGATGTCCTATTCTGGTCTGGTCGGTTCGATGTTCTTTTTGTTATTTTTTTTATTTGTTTATTAATTGAACATAAATTTTTTTACAAGGTGTTGTGCAAAAAGGGTACAGTTACATAGTAGGGCAGTGTGTACATTTCTTGTGATATCTTACGTCCTGTTTTTCTATCCCTTGTCTAGGTCAGGTAGACATATATACAATATACAATGTATCAAGAACATATACAGTATTCACAGACTTGGTCTCTACTGTCTCTCTGTCTCCCTTTGTTAACAGTCATATGTCAGGGAGATCATGCCCCTTTGTTTTCTGTGTTCTAGGCTTGTCTCACTCAACATTATTTGTTTGAGTTCTGACCATTTCCCTGCGAATAACAATATTTCACCATTCCTAATTGCTATGTAGTATTCCATTATGTATAAGTACCATATTTTTTGGATCCATTCGTCTGTGGAGGGGCATCTGGGTTGTTTCCATATTTTGGCTATTGTGAATTGTGCCACGATAAACATGGAAGTACAAATGTCTTTTTGATATCTTGGGGTTTGCTGTTTAGGATAGATGCCTAGGAGTGGTATGGCTGGGTCATAGGGCAGGTTTATATTGAGCTTTTTGAGAAACCTCCATACTGTTCTCCAAAGTGGTTGTACTAATTTGCACTCCCACCAACAATGGAGAAGGGTTCCTCTTTCCCCACAGCCCCTCCAGCATTTGTTGTTTCCTGAGTTCAGAGTATAGGCCATTCTAACTGGGGTGAGGTGGTATCTCAGGGTTGTTTTTATTTGCATTTCCTTTACTAGCAGGGATGTTGAGCATTTCCTCATGTGTTTCTTTGCCATTTTTATATCTTCTCTTGCGAAGTCTCTTTTTAGCTCTTTTGCCCATTTCCTAATAGGTTTATTGGGCTTGGAGGGGCTTAGTTTTTTGAGTTCTCTGTAGATGACCGATATCAGGCCTTTGTCTGTTGCTGTGCTGGTAAATATCCTTTCCCATATCGTTGGCTGTCTTTCTACTTTGGTTGCTATTACCTTAGCTGTGCAGAAACTTTTTAATTTGTAGTAGTCCCATTTGTTGAGTCTTTCCCCTATTTGTTGTGCCCCTGGGACTATATTCACAAAGTTCCTTCCTGTGCCTATAAGTTCTAGCGTCTTTCCTATTCTGTCTTTCAGTAGTTTCAAGGATTCAGGTCTGATATTGAGGTCCTTGATCCATTTTGAGTTGATCTTGGTGCATGGTGATAGGCTTGGGTCTACTTTGAGTTTTCTGCATATGGCTGCCCATTTCTCCCAGCACCAGTAGATGAAGAGGCTATGTTTATTCCATTGTATGTCTTTAGCTCCTTTGTCGATTATCAGTTGGCTGTAAGAGTGCGATTTTATTTCTGGGTCTTCAATTCTAATACATTGGTCTTCCGATCTGTTTTTATACCAATACCATGCTGTTTTTGTTATGATGGCCTTGTAGTAGAGCTTGAAGTCTGGTATTGTGATACCTCCTGCACTGCTTTTTTTTGCCTAGAATTGCTTTGGCTATTCTAGGTTTTTTGCTGTTCCATATGAATTTATGGATTGGTTTCTCTATTTCAGTGAAGAATGTGGCTGGGATTTTGATAGGTATTGCATTGAATTTGTATAACAATTTGAGCAATATGGCCATTTTCATTATATTGATTCTGCCTACCCATGAGCATGGGAGGTCTTTCCATCTCCTTGTGTCTTCTTTGATTTCCATTATTAGATTTTTGTAGTTTTCATTGAATAGGTCTGTCACGTCCTTGGTTAAGTTGATCCCTAGGTACTTTATTCTTGTTTTTGGCTACTGTAAATGGAATTGTTTCCATAATTTCCTTTTCTGTTTGTCTATTGCTGGTGTACAGAAAAGCTGCTGACTTTTGTGAATTGATTTTGTATCCTGCTACTTTGCCAAATTGGTTTATTAGGTGTAGGAGTTTGGGTACTGAGTTTTTTGGGTCCTTCAGATATAAGATCATGTCGTCTGCGAATAGGGATAACTTGATTTCTTCCTTGCCGATGTGGATCCATTTGATGTCCTCCTCTTGCCTTATTGCTATGGCTAGGGATTCCAGCACTATGTTGAACAGAAGTGGGGAGAGTGGGCATCATTGTCTTGTTCCTGAGTTTAGGGGGAATGATTTAAGTTTCTCTCCATTTAATATGATATTAGCAGTTGGTCTGTTGTATATGGCTTTTATTGTTTTGAGGAATGTTCCATCTATTCACGTTCTCTCCAAAGCTTTTAATAGGTATGGATGTTGTATTTTGTCAAAGGCTTTTTGGGCATCAACTGAGATAACAATGTAATTCTTAATTTTAGATCTGTTTATGTGGTGAATTACGTTGATTGATTTACGGATGTTGAACCATCCTTGTGACTGAGGGATGAAGCCTACTTGGTCATGATGTATGATTTTCTTGATCAGTTTCTGGATCCTGTTAGCTAATATTTTATTGAGGAGCTTTGCATCCGTGTTCATTAGTGATATTGGTCTGTAGTTCTCTTTTTTTGTTGGGTCTTTGCCTGGTTTGGGAATGAGTATGATAGTAGCTCTGTAGAATGAGTTTGGGATTTCTCCCTCTGTTTCTATTTTGCGGAAGAGTTTGAGGAGTATTGGTATTAGCTCCTCTCTAAAGGTTTTGTAGAATTCGTTGGTGAATCCATCTGGGCCTGGGCTTTTCTTAGTAGGGAGGTTCTTGATTACCTCCTGTATCTCACCGTAAGTTATTGGTTTATTTAGTTGATTTATTTCTTCTTGGTTCAGTTTGGGCAGTTTGTACTTCTCTAAGAATTGATCCATTTCTGTAAAATTATTGTTTTTTGCTGAGTAGAGGTTTTGGAAATAGCTCCTTATGATTGTTTGAATATCGTGTGTACTTGTAATTTTTCCGGTGGAGTCCCTGATTTTACGTATATGAGTCTCTTCTCTTCTTTTTTTGTAAGTCTTGCAAGGGGTCTGTCAATTTTGTTTATTTTCCCAAAGAACCAGCTTTTAGTCTTATTTATTTGTTGAATGGTCTTTCTATTTTCAATCAGATTTATCTCTTCTTCAATCTTTGTGATCTCTCCCCTCCTAGTCGTTTTAGATTCTGTCATTTCTTGTTTCTCCAGTTGTTTTAGTTTCATCGTGAGGGTATTCACCTGCTCTGTTTCCATTCTTTTAATGTGGGTGCTGAGTGCAATGATCTTGCCCCTCAGTACTGCCTTAGCTGTGTCCCATAGGTTCTTTGTGATGTGTTTTCTTTGTCATTGTGGCTTATGAATTCGTTGATTTCATCTTTAATTTGGTCTGTGGCCCAAGTGTTGGATAGCAGCATGGGGTTTAGCCTCCAAGAGTGTGTATAGGCTCTGTGGTATCCTTTGTTGTTGAGGGTTACCTTTAATCCACTGTGATCAGATATAATACATGGGATGACGTCAATACTTTTGTATTTGCTGAGGTTCTTTGTGTGGGCTGTGACGTGGGCTATTTTGGAATATGATCCATGGGCTGCTGAAAAGAAGGTGTATTGGGTCTCTGTAGGGTGGAAGGTTCTATATAGGTCTGTTAGATCCATTTGGGAAATGGTGGTATTTAGGTCCTCAGCTCCCTTACTAATCCTCTGTGTGTTGGATCTGTCTCTTGGAGAGAGAGGAGTATTAACGCCACCCACTATGATTGTGTTCGCATCTATCTTGCTCTGTAATTCTGTGAGAATTTGCTTGATGTATATAGGGCCTCTTTTGTTCGGTGAGTATACATTTATCACCGTGATTTCTTGATTCTGGCTTTTTCCTTGTATTAATATGTAGTGTCCTTCTTTGTCTTTTTGAGTTGACTTTAAAGAAAAGTTCAGCTTGTCTGAGATCAGAATGGCTACACCTGCCATTTTGGTGGGTGCATTTGCTTGGTAGATCTTGCTCCATCCTTTCATTCGAAGACTGTTTTTGTCCCTTGCTGTAAGGTGGGTCTCTTGTAGATAGCAGATGTCAACTTTTTGTTTGCGAATCCATTCTGCCAGTCTGCTCCTCTTGATCGGGGAGTTTAAACCATTTATATTTAAAGAGATCAAGGATAAGGGTGTTTTTTTCTCCTTCCATTTTCTTGTTGGGCTGTTTTTTCCTCTTTTTTTTTTCCTTGTCTTTAGTGAGCTGGTCTTTATGCTGGACTTTGGCTATTGAAGTTTCTTTCTGATTCTGTCTGTGTGTCTTTTACAATCTCTGTTGGGTGGGTGGAGTTCCCCTCTTAAAATTCGCTGTAGGGCTGGTTTTTTATTCACATACTCCTTTAGCTCCTCTTTGGTGTGGAAAGATCTGGTTTTCCCTTCGAATGTGAACTCCAATTTCGCTGGATATTTGAGGTTGTAAATTGTTATTCTGAAGTACTTGGATGGTGTTCTTCCACTCACTTCTAGCTTGGTAAGTTTGTGTGGATAAGTCAGATGTTATTCGAATCCTCTTCCCATTGAAGAAAGTTTCCTTCTTCGCTTTGGCTGAATTCAGAATTTGCTCTTTAATCTTGAGGTCTGTAGTCTTGAATATTATGTGCCTTGGGGTGGCTTTCCTGGGGTCTGGCCTGCCAGGTGTCCTATAGGCTTCGGTTACCTGGATGGGGTCTCCTGTGAGATTGGGGAAGTTTTCTGCAATAACTTTATTGAGAACATGATTAAGCCCTCTGTTCTGGTATTCAGCTCCTTCTTCTATTCCTATTATGCACAGATTATATCTCTTGTCTTTGTCCATTAGTTCCTGATTAGTCTGCCCTGAAGCCTTACCTTTTCTTGGAGTGTGGTCATTTTCTGGTTATTGTCAGCTGCTTCATTGTCCAGGCAAGAGATTCTGGATTCTATATGGTCCACTCTTTGTGTTATGGTTTCAATTGCGGAGTTTAGGGATGTCAGAGAGCTATTTATGGTTGTCATATCAGCTTTGATCGTGGAAATTTCTTCCTTTAAAGAGTTGTATTTTAAATCTATTTTTTCATGCATTTCAATTCTCAGGATGTGGAGATTTTCTTTAAAGAAGCCTTGCATTGTATCCATTTTTGCTTCCATTTCTTTTTTGGCTTCCTGGGTGTCCTTCCAGATTTCTGCTCTAAACTCCTGGAATTGTTTTCTGATTTCATTTCTGACGCTTTCGATCATTCCTGTTAACATGGCCTCATTTGCTTTTTTAGTCTCCATCTCCTCTTCAGTCATGCTGCTTTTTGGAGCTGGCGAGTTGGCTTGCCCTTTGATGAACTGAGTTATTTTTCTTTGTCATTTGCGCATCTGGAGATCTGTGTAGGTCTTCCCTCCCTTCTGTGTAGGTGTGTCTACAGCAGCAGGTGCTGTCGCTGTCGCCCCGCCCACCAGTGCAGGGTACGCCTACCAGAGCGGGCGCTGTCGCCTGGGGCCCCGCCCTCCTGTGTGCTGTGCGTCCACTACAACAGGCACTTTAGCGGGATATGCCTCCCAGAGCAAGCCCTGGGTTGTTGGGTTGTGCTTGCGCCCTCCCGTGAGTCCGTTTGGGGGGGCAGTATGTGTGGGGCCCAGTGGGATCGACTGTCCGGGTGTGGCTTGGCACCCTCAGACCTCGCCTCCATTGTGAGGGGGGGGACGTGATCAGGCCCAGGTGACCCTGCTGGGCTGGTATTGCCCACCAGCGCCTGTGATTTTAGTTGTAAGAGTCTGCGAGGTCCAGGCACCTCGGGTGGGGCTTGCCCTGCCGGCCGTCCCCCGGCCCCTGTTGGGAAGGGGGCGGGGCCGGTTCTGCCAGTTCAGGAACCTGTGGGGCCTTGGGGCTGCTCCGCCCTTCCCCTGCTAAACTGACTTCCCAGCGCCTGATGGGAGCTCCCCGCCTGATTTGGGGGTTCTTTGTTCCCTCGGGGTGGGGAGGGGGAGGGAGGGAGATCTAGCTTCTCTTTAGGGCTTGCGTCTCTGGTAGCTGGTCTCCCATTGGGGGAGGGGGAGGGAGGGCACTCACTTTTGCTGCTTTGTGTGTGTGTCCCGCGCAGCCATTGGCCCTTCAGGGGTTGGCGAAGTGTCGTGGTGGCTTCCCCGTTCCCTCTTTCTGCCGCGCTGGGTTCCCTTGTCCGAACCCAGTGTGGACCCGAACTTCTCATCGCTGCCAGTGTGTGTCTTGGTCCGCACCCTGCCTTGTGTCCGTGGGGTCTCCCGCTATCTGAATTCTGCGCTCCTGGAGGCCTCTCTGCTGATCGCCGTGTTCCCCTTTCCCAGCCTGGCCCTGTTTGGGCCAGGGTCGGCTGGTTGGGGGAGGGTGCCCCGGAGATTCTCCGGCTCGGTGTAGGTTTTCGGTTCTTCTTTTTTGCTCCTTTTTGTTTTCCTGCATTTCTCCACTCCTTCTGGCTGCTGGTTTTGCTGGGTTCTTGATGGGGTGTTGGGTGTTGGAGTTCCCAGCTCGCTATTCAGTTGGAGTGAGTCGGTGTGCCTCCCTATTCTGTCGGCGCCATATTTCTCCTCCGGTTTGGTGTTCTAAATGCTTCTTGTATCAGGGTAGGCCTATCCTTCTGGATATTTGGGAAGTTCTCAGCTGATATTTTGTTAAATAGGTTGCCTATACTGTTGACTTCTTTCTCAAGGTATTCCTTGATACCTGTTAGCCTTAAATTGAGATTCTTGATTGTATCTTGGACCTCCTGAAGTGATCTTTTTTGGCAATTGGATAGGTTTTGTATTGCTTTTTTATCTTTCTCCATAGAATCTAGAAATCCTCATTTCTTGAGAATCGATCCTCTGTTTCATCTAGTCTGGACTGTAGGCCAGCTACTTGATTTCAAATCTCTCTTCCTTCTGTTTGGTCTTTGTTGATGGTTTCCATGTCTTTGCTATAACTTTCTCTTAGGTCTTGCATGGACTTCTTTACTTCATTAAAGTGCTGTCTCTCAAATCTTTTAGCTGGGTAGCTATCTTTTCATTGGGCTCTTGAAGTTCATTTATCTTTCTATTTGTGGAGGCCATGAAATCCCCTGTTATTTTATGAACAGATTGATGTATTGATTCAAACTTTTCATTTAACATTTTTATCAGTAGTCTTGAGCAAACAAGAAAAAAGAAAGAAGAAGCCAGGGATAGTGCTCTACCCCTGAGTCCAAGGACCACCCCCCCCAAAAAAAAAGAAAGAACGAGAGAGAGAGACAGACAGAGACAGAGAGAGATATCTTTTGCTGTTGTGAGAGCTAAGAAGGTAAAACAAATTTCTATTGATATTATTGATTCAGCTTCACTGTCTAATTCATATTATTTGCCCAGTCATTGAGTGTGTTATTACTAGTTCTGAAGCCATACATTCTTGTACTTATACATTTCCCCTTGGTTCTTTCATCAGACACACAATCCAAGAAGCCCCTGAAAGAAGGTATAGGAAATGAAGCACACTTATTATTGGCTATTTTAGAAGGAAAATTGTACCTGTAAAGGAAATAGCAACAGTAACAATAGTCCAGTGAGATTTCTAAATAACACTACCAGCTCTGGGCTAGAACAGCACTCCATTAAGAGCACAGTCAATGATTGCCGCTTGAATCATGTTTGGCTAATCATGTTTGGCCTCATTTATTCTTTTGGTTTGCTTATTGAAATTGAATTTGTCTCATTCTCATCAAATCATAAAGTAGCCAGGCACTGGTGGCTCATGCCAATAATCCTAGCTACTCTGGAGGCTGAGATCTAAGGATTGAGGTTCAAATCCAGCCTGGCAGGAAAGTCTGTGACACTCTTATCTCCAATTAAACACCAGAAAAATGGAAATGGTGCTTTGATTCAAGTGGCACAGTGCTAGTCTTGAGCTGAAGAGTGCAGGGACAGTGCCGATGTTTGGAGTTCATGCCTCACAACTGACAAAAAAAGAAAAACAAAAAACAAAAACAAAAAAACTTGTAAAGCAAAGTTTAATAATGGCTTCCAAAGGAAAGTGAAGATGCACCTACTCATGGAAAATTAACAAAGTTTCTTTCTTTTTTCCTTCTTTCCTTCCTTCTTTTCTTTTTTCCTCCCTTCTTTCCTCCTTTCCTTCTTCTGTTCTCTGTTCCTTTCCTGTATTTGTTCTTTCTTTCCTGTTTCCTTCCTTTATTCATTTCTATCTCTTCCTTTCCATTCCTTCTCATTCTTTTCTTTCTCTCCCTTTCTTCTTCCCTATATATCACCTTCCTTTCCTCTTCTTTTCTTTCTTTCCATCTGACCTCCAGCCAGCACAGGGTTTCCCTCCATGACAGAGACTAAGCCTGCTTTCCTCACTGACTTCATTGTCTCTCCAGTCTCCTCTCATTTGCAGGCTTATGTTTATCTTTAAAATCCCATCTTTAGTAGCTCTTAATCTCATCACTCAACCATGCTATATTGCAATAAGATTGCAAATTCCTTCAATTCCATATGTTTCAAGATTTGTACAAATACTTTAAAGAAGTCAGTTACTTTGTTTTCCCTTATAAACCATGAGGATGTTTATCTTGGGAAAAAATTTTAGTTCAGATGTTTGTCAGATAGTTGCTTCCATAATTAAACTGTTTGATTAGTTTGAGAAATAGAAATTATTTATCTGATTAATTGCTATAGTTCTTGACCTAGATTTTTAAAATCAGTACTATCTGATAACCACTTAACTGAAGAACATGTTGAAAAATATTTAATAATGGATGATGTTTTTTGTAGATCAAAGTAGTTGCTTTATATGCACCTTCTTATCTTCCACTATAAAATGTTTATAAACACTGCATCTATCAAGGCTCTCTTTCCAGTACAATTAGAAAAAAATATCAAATAAGGCATAATGCATGTTTTTGGATTACAAAATACTTATTTCTTTTTTCTTCAATGGCCCTATAAATGTATCTTAAAAGTCCTATGTAACAAGGAGCATTTTCTCTGCCAATATCCAGTGGAACACAAATAAAGCCACACTAAAGCTATCAGCACAAGCATGTTAATTGAAACATTGTTTACTAAAGCCAAAATATGTAATCAACCCAGATGCCCCTCAGTGGGAGAATGGATCAAGAAAATGTGGAATACATAAAGAATAGAATCTGACTTATCCATCAGAAAGAAGGATATTGTACCATTCATAAGGAAATGGAAAGACTTGAAAAAAATATATTCTAAGTGAAGAAACATAGGTTTCATGGTTTCCCCTCATTTGTGGTAACTAGAATGAACCTCTACATCTACAAGTAAACACATTGGATGCTAAAACAAAACAAAGTACACTAGGATGTGATAAATTATCAGGTCTCTAGGCATTCACAGAGTGAGAGAAAAGGAGGATATTACTAAGAAAGGATCACAAAGGTGCAATAGCCATGTGCATCTGATCATATAAAGTAATATTTATCAAAATAAAATGCTGGACAAATAAAGCTGTGGGACAAAAGGTGAACACATGCATCAGTGATACACACTAGACACTATGTTGAAAGTGAACTATGGGTAGGGACAAAAGGGGAAAACTGGAAAAGAGCAAGGGAAGCGGTGATATTGTTAAAAAAAAAAGAAATGTGTTCTTTATCTGACTTATGTAACTGTAACCTTTACAATAATAATAAATAATGATTTTTATTTTTTTCTACTTTCAAATGTTAGCTGTTTTTTTTTTTTAAGTAAGCAGTGGTATATATGTCATCTTCATAAATGTTTCTTTTGGGAACAGCTTCCAGAAAATGCACCTTTGGGAACTTTTGTTGTTTGTCCCAAAAACTGTCTGAGAATTTGATGAAGTTTCTTCCAAAAGAGATGTAATATGCCTGGATGAAGTCAAAATAATCTGAAAAATAGATGTTTCCCAGTGGAAAGCCTTCGGTCTTTTCAAGTTCCTCAAATATGCCACTATATGTTACTCTGCTCTAGGTGAAGAATAGATAACCAACTATCAACTGTGTGTTTCTCTCACCAAGTAAATCCTAGAAACACTGGTTACCATGCATCATTTCTTGCAGATAAACAGTATTCGTGTGATAAGCAGCCATCTAACTTGGATGTCTCTGGGAATTCCAATAGTATGACTGAGATGCGTAGTAAGCTCTCCAGTACTCCTCATAATTCTGGTAGGAATCAGAAAAACTCAGATGTGTTTCTCTATGACAGTCATACCAACCATCTTTCTGGGGTTCTGTCTGTAATAGATAGGAAGAATGTCTGGTTAAGTTTCTCTGGCTTTGCTTAGATCTCTGGTTAGACCCTTTTTTATGCCTTGCCTTTATCTGGATTTCAGGTAACTCTCCTGGAGTAGGAATGTCATTGCCATTCAAAGATTGTTCCAAAGAGGTAAGGCCATCCACAGGAGTAGATTCAGAGTCTTTCAATTGAGCATCAGAAGAACCTTCTAAGTAGGACTCATTTTCTTTGCTCTGGGAAGATGTCCTGGAGCTGTACGAATCACTGTCACTCTCTGAGTCTCCAGATTGGCTACTACTTGCCAACATCTGTACTCTATCTTCAGAAACTCTATTTCTCACAAAACCATTTTGAGGATTCACAGTCTGATCCCCAGGGCCTGTGTAGTGCCTGAAAATTTCCACAGGTTTCTCCAACCCCTCTTTAATACAGTGCTCATAATCTTCTACCAGTTCTGCAAAAGTCAAAGTATATGGCTGTTGGATCTTAAAGGATGACAAGAAATTTTGGGGAGTGACCCAAGTAAAGCTTCTTTGTCCTGATGCTGACTACTGGTGGAGTTTTCAAGGGATGTCTGAACAGAATTCTTCATTTGTTCTTCTAATTGTATGCCATGCCCTGGTTCTTTCGATGACACTGACTTTTCTATGATTCCACACTCTGAGTGGCTTTTCAAGGGAAATTTTCGTTTGGTATTTTTTGATTTGACTGATAGTATAGATGATACAGAAGTATGCCTAGAGGAAGTCATGTGGTTACCATGAACTTTTGGAGTTTGAAATGTCCTCTCTACTTTTTGAGTTTGCTTTTTGGGTGATTGGTTTGGCACACTTGCTAAACCATACATATGCATAGCAGCTTTCATCTCTACATCCCAATCCAAACTTTCTTCCATCAGACCAGGAGCAACGGGATCTTGTAAAGGAAGAAGGTTGATAGTACATTTCTGGGCAATTTTCGTCATCATATTTTCTTCCTCTCCACGGGAACAGTAGGTCACTGTCATTCCCAATGTACCAAAATGACCAGCTCTACCAATCCAATGCATGTATGTCTCCCAGTGCAATGGTACATCCAGATTGGCAACCAGATTCACCTTCTCAGCATCAATGCCACTTGAAGTCAAATCTGTAGAAATGAGAACTCTGCAGTGAAATTGCTTCAGCTTTGCCATGGCATCAAGACGCTGATTCGGATTCATGTTGCCTGATAGGCATTCAGCAGGAAAGCCTTTAGAAGAAAGAATATCAGCCAAATGTTGAGCTCTGCTGTACAAATTAGAAAAGACTAAAGCTTGATTAAATGGAATTCTGCTGAACAGTTTCTGTCAATGAAAACCCTTTTCTTCAAAAATCTTATGGGCTAAAGGATATGAACTGACAACTTTGTAATACTACTTCAGACCTATGAGACTTGGATTATTGGAATTCAGTCTTACAAAAGTAGGATCTCTCATATATCTTGTCAAAGCATTAGCCAAAAACTCTCAGGGTAAGTAGCTGATACCGCCAATATCTGTTTATGGGCAGGTAAGGAAGAAAAAATCCAATTTATTTGTTCCTGGAAGCTGCCTTCTTCTAAAAACTTATCAGCTTCATTGGGAATAAAAAGACGAATAGTGCCTGGATTCAAATAGTCAAGTTCTATGAGCTGCATAATTCTGCCAGGAGAGCCAACAGCAATATGACACTTTTTAAGTTTAGCTTTGTCTTGTGATAATGGAGTCCTTCCAATAAAGCCATGGCATTCTAAACCTTCCATTTTTATTCCAATGGATGTGATAACAGAATGTATCTGTACAGCAATTTCTCTTGTAGGAGCCAAAATCAAAATCTGTGTTCTGTAATTTTCAAGAATAAGAGAGTCCAAAGCAATGGTGGAGAATACACAGATTTTCCCAGTGCCAGGTTTAGCAAGAACAATTAAGTGGAGTCCGCAGCGCCCCAGCGGGATGGCCTTGAGCTTCACTGGTGATGGCCTCTGGAAGCCCGCCGCCCCTCCAGCACTGTCCGCGACATCAGCAGCGTCTCGAAGTCTGCTGGCTCTGCCAGCAGCACATCCCCCGTGCGGGTCCACAGCCCGCCAATGTCGTGAGCGGTCCTCAGACTCCTCGAGGGACTGGGCTAGGCTACATGCTCCGCTGGCTGCCATCGAGGTCTCCAAGATCGCTAAGGTAGCCGGAGCTTCAAACGCCGCCGTCATGGTAGCCGCGCCCTCAGATAATAATGTTTTTTTTTTTGTTTTTTTTTAATTCAACAATGTTCTAATTGAACCAGGGGCCAGTGTTCTCACCTGTGATCCAATCTACTCAGGAGGCTGAGATCTGATTATCATTGTTCAAAGCTAGCCTGGACAGTAAAGTTTGACAGACTTTTATCTTCAATTAGCTGGAAAAAAAAAAATCCAAAAGTGGAGCCCTGGATCCAATGATAGAGTGCTAGACTTGAGCCAAAATGCTCAGGAACTCCACCCAGGTCCTGATTTCAAGTACCAAGACCTGCACCAAAAAAGGCCAATGTGACAAAATACATCCAAACAATTATTGTTTAAAATTATTCATTTTTAATTCTAATCCCATACCCCCAGCAGTAAATCTCATGTTCATTTTTCTGAAGCAGTGGTATTGGGATTTGTACTCCGGGCCTTGTATTTACAAGGCAAGTGCTCTATCAGGCTGCCAGAGTTTTCTTGCTTTTCATGTTTCTGCTCACATTTATGCCCGTACCATAATAGATTGTAATCCTGTTTATAATTCCTGTGCATCTGGGATGGCAGACACCCATCCCCATGCTCAGCTTTTCTTCTCTTGTAATGAGATTTCGCCTGAACTTTTACCTTCATATCATATTCTTACAACCTCAACCTCTAAGTAGGTAGGATGAGCCACCACACACAGACAGGAGTTAATTCTTAAACATCTTCCTCTGGTCAACTTGAAGGTTGCTTTCTAACTGGCTTAGTGCTTACTTTCTAAACCTCACAGTTCTAACATTTTTCCTTTTCAAGAGAGAAATATATTTCCATTTCATTGCTTCCTATATTCCTTATTATCTCCTTTCCCTGGGGAAATAATTACCTTGGTCAGCACTGGAGTGCAAGGATACAAAGTATGGAATCTTCAACTTTTGGATCACACCTGTTTCTTCTGGCCAGAAGCCCTGAACTGGATACACTAATCGTTTAACATCTCTATTTCAACAGAATGGGAACATGAACATGTAGCCTACCTCTCTATTTAGACGTGTGTGTGTGTGTGTGTGTGTGTGTGTGTGTGTGTGTGATCTTATACCTTCATTTTATTTTTATCTTTTTAATTTTTATTTTATTGTAGGTGATGTACAGAGGGATTACAGTTACATAAGTTAAGGTTAGGACTACATTTCTTGTTGAATATTATTACCCCTCCATCATTTTCTCCTACATTCCCTCCCCACTCCCAACTCCCCTCCCCCCAAGTTGTAAAGTTCATTTCCAAGGATGTATCTTGTGAGTATCACTGTTGCATTTGTTCACTCTTTATCTCACTATTCTGTGATTCCCCTTCTCTTATCCAAGTCAGATAAACATATATACAAGATACAACATACCAGAATCAAAAACAGTGACAACAGAGGATAAACTAAAAAGGTGGCGGGGAGGGGGAGAATAGTACACTAAAAACAAAACAAAACAACATTTTGTTTCCATGTTTTGGAGTTCATTTCCATTAACCTCATTTTTATAGTCATATATACATAGCTATTGAGCTATTAACAGATGCTGGCAGGGATGTGGCCAATAGGGAACTCTGCTACACTATTGATCAAAATGTAAACTTCAACAACTCTGAAAAGCAGTATGGAGATTACTCAAAAGATTAAACATACAGCTACCCTATGATCCAGCAATCCCTCCTAGGCATTTAACAAAATGACCACAAACAAGGCCACACTAAAGCACAACCACGTTCATTGCAGCATTATTTACTATAACTAAGATATGGAATCAACCCAGATGCCCCTCAGTAGAAGAATGGATCAGGAAAATGTGATATATATACACAATGGAATTCTATGCTTCCATCAGAAAGAATGACATCACCCTATTCTTAAGGAAATGGAAAGACTTGAAAAAAATATTAAGTGAAGTAAGCCAGTCCCGAAGAAATATAGGCTCCATGGTTTCTCTCATTTGTAATAATTAGTAAATGTCTATGATAGATCCTTTTAATTTATTTCAGTAGAGTTTTGTAATTTTGCCTCACCTACATCTTATATTTATTTTAGTAGATTTATATTTTGTGGTGTGTGTGTGTGTGTGTGTGTGTGTGCGTGTGTGTGTTCTTACAGATTGTGTTCAGTGTTACTATTATATCCCACATGCTTATTGCTGATTTATAAGAAAGCAGCTGACTTCTGTCTAGTAAGATTGTGTCTTGAAAAATGATAGAATTGCCTATTAGGTCCGAGAGGTAGTTTTGGCCAATTAAAAAATGTTTTCAATATTAGTCATTTCAGCTATGAACAAAGCAGCTTTATCTTTGTGGGAAGTTTCTTTTCTCTGGTTTTCATCTCATGCTATTGCATTTCACTCATAAAGTGTTGGATAGGAGTGACAGAGAGAGCAGCCTTCTCACATTCCTCTTCTTGGGAGGAAAGCATCCTAGGAACTGTGGGGATCTTTTGCCTTGTGGAAAATTCTCTTTGACAAGATGGAGGCTTTATCTCTGTTCTTAGTTCTCTGGGACATTTTTGTTTATTTGATTGATTGATTTTTTTTCTCCCTCATTCCAGGATTTGAATGCAGAAGCCAACTAACTCACTCTTCCTCAGATTGCCTGCTTGTGGCTGGTGCTCTGCCACTTGAGACATGCCTCCAGCCAGAGTTTTTGCTCCTCATTTTGGAAATTTAGTCTAGTGGATTTTTATGCCTGAGATGGCTCCAAACCAAGATCCTTCAGCCCTCAGCCTCCAAAGTATCTGGGATTACAGATCTGAGCCACCAATACCTGACTGGTTTGTTGTCAGTATTATAGGCAGTATATATAGGCAGTATTGGGTATTGGATTCTGTCAAGTATGTGTGTGTGTGTGTGTGTGTGTGTGTGTGTGTGTGTGTAAATTTCTTCTTTAGCTTGTTGACATTATTGATGACATAAATTGATTTTTGAGGGTTTATCCTCCCTGGAATAACTAAGATTGTTCTCACATTGTTATAGTATATAATTCTTTATATACAATGGAAGATTTAATGTTTCATTGGAGGTTTTGTATCTACCACTGAGAGTGCTGGCCTGTAGTTTTCTTTTTTGTGAAGTTTCTATATGGTTTGGGTATTAGGGTAATGTCATACTTACATATATTCTAAATAAGATTACAGCAAGTTGATAATATGTATTCCTAATTTCTTAGGATATAGTGACTATGCCAATTAAACCATGTAAACATGATATTTTCTCATTTGGAAGTTTGTTAAGTGTTAATTCAGCTTCATTAGGGACACAAGCCCATTGAAATGTTATATTTTGAAAATTGTGATTAGTTTATCAATTTTAGGGGCACATTGTCATGATATTCATTTATTAACTTCTTAACTTGAGTGAAATTGTTGGGGACAGTACCCCCTTCACTCTGATGGTAGTAATGCATTACTGCTCTCTCATTTACTTCATTAGCCTAAAAGGAGGTCTATCTTTTTTTAATCTTTCAAAAACAGCTATTGAAGAAACTAAATCCAGTAGGAGAGAAAAATGTCATGTATGATATTTTAACTTCAGATATTAGAACTACAGAAACTATACACAGAGAGTAACTCTTCACCAGAGAACAAAAGTCACAGTATCTGTTTGTGAAGTGAATATGATTGTTATAAATGAGAAGAGGGAACATGGAAATGCCCTGTCATAAGACATTTGTGCTATACATGAGATAGAAGAGTGTTACTTGAAAATGCAGTTGGGTTAAATATAAATGTGCATGTATAAATGCTTAGTTTTACAAAAACATAATGATATAATAGAAAAGAAAAGAAAATATAACCACATAAATATGTTCAGTTGCAACCAAAAACAGCAAAAAACTAATAAAAGACAAAAAGAAGGTAAATCAAGGAAAAGAAAAGGCATTGAATAGGATACTATTAGTGGGTGTTAAGGAAAGTATATTGGTCATCACATTAAAAAGCAATTAAATACACAAATTAAATATTAGTAGAGATTAAATATCATACTCATTAAATATCCCAAGTAAAAGGTATAGATTGTCGGAATTTCTTTTGGAAAGATACAATTATATTATTTACAATAATTCCACCTAAAGTATAAAGACACAGGGCTGGGGATATGCTCTAGTGGCAAGCGTGCTTGCCTTGTATACATGAAGCCCTGGGTTCAATTCCCCAGCACCACATATACAGAAAATAGTCAGAAGTGGCACTGTGGCTCAAGTGGCAGAATGCCAGCCTTGAGCAAAAAGAAGCCAGGGACAGTGCTCAGGCCCTAAGTCCAAGGCCCAGGACTGGCCAAAAAACAACAACAACAACAATAACAACAAATCAAAACCAAACAAACATAAAAAAACCCAAAAGTATAAAGACACAGATTAAAAGCAGTACTATATCAAAAAGGTAAATCATGTTAACATCAATTTAAAAAGCTGGAGTATATGTATCCATTTGAGACCAAGCCAGTCTCACAGAAAGGAAAATTATCAGTAATTAAGAGGCTCATGCCAGGTGCTGGTGTCAAATGCCTATAATCCAGCTACTCAGGAAGCTGATATCTAAGAATCAAGGTTGGAAGCCAGCCCAGGCATAAAAGTCCTTTAGATTCATCTCCAATAAACTATCAAAAAGCCAACCAGGGACCCTGACAACTTCACCCCTTTATAGCAGGAAGCAACTCCAGAAAAAATGACCTCTGCCCACACCCCTAGCCCAGTACAAGTAGATATTAAACAACAAAGGGGAAAATGTTAGCATTACCTCCATCTCAGGTCCTCAGCCCCTCCCACTTCACATCACAGAGCAGCTTGTGGCTGACACCAAATGCATGAGTGGAATGCTCTCAACCCAAACCTGTACTTCATTCTGCCCTTCACAAAGAATTTTCCCAGGGTTCCTCCCAGTCCCACCTCTAGCCCTGTTTTAGGAGGATGTCCCTGGGTAGGTACAAGTGCCATTTTGCTCCCTCTCCCGTGGGAGAGCTGGCCTTGTCAGCCCCACTTATAAACCTCCTTCTTCTGTAAAAAAGAAAAAGAAAAGAAAAAGGTAAAAGTGGAGCTGTGGTCAAGTAATAGAGATTTTGCCTTGAGCAAAAAAAAAAACTCAGGGACTGTATCCAGGCCCTGAGTTCAAGCTTCAGACTGGCAATGTGTACCTATGCCTATTTTGAACCTGAGAGTGAAGTAAAAGGATAATGAATTTTAAAGCACAATTACAGAAAAGAGAGTGGCCCTTTGAGACCTTACAATTACTAACCATGTTAAATATTTGGTTAACGTACTTGGCATTTGGTAGGATAAATAAAAAATAATGCAAGGGGCTGGGGATATAGCCTAGTGGCAAGAGCACTTGCCTCGGGTATACATGAACCCCTGGGTTCAATTCCCCAGCACCACATATATAGAAAACGGCCACAAGTGGCGCTGTGGCTCAAGTGGTAGAGTGCTAGCCTTGAGCAAAAAGAAGCCAGGGACAGTGGTGCTCAGGCCCTAAGTCAAAGGCCCAAGACTGGCAAAAAAAAAAAAAAAAAAAAAAAAAATCAAAAACTGCAAGCTTTAAGATAAAGAGGTGTTGTGATAATCAGTACATGTGTATGAAAATAGAATAATGGGCCTTATTGAGATTGTTTTAAGAGGAATTAAAGAATAACTCACATGATGGAAGGAATGAATTTGAATTGGGGTACAGTGTGTCAGTATGCACAAATATCATAATTTACAACATGTATATATAAATTAAAGTGAGGGAAATTGGTGTTACAATCAAGTTTTTCAATAGACAAAGTTGGAGGAAAACAAACCAGTTAGAAACTACATTTTCAGTCAAGAGATCAGCATACATATAAGTGAGTTATTTCTCAAGCTACAGAAGTTAGTTTATTTGTCATTACTGGTAAAAATTATTGAGGAATGATCTTCTTTTCCTATTTTAAAGTTTTCCTAATCATTCACTAGACAAATAATTCTTCCTGAATACTTACTCTATGTCTGAAAATATATATGATACTCTGTCAAATCCAAGGGTGAAAAGCAAAAAAAATATGTGGCTAAAAAAGACATGTTATTTTTTGTCATCAAAACTTGCCTATTATAATGCCACAAGTTAAGTATACTTTGGAAATTAAATGTGTTAGCTTGTGGTTGTAGTCTGAGATATTTTTCAGGCTCTAGGAGAATTACAGTCCAAGGCAAACCTAGACAGTTAAAAAATAGAGTAGTACCACCATATGGGCATGGCGGTACATTTCTGTAATTCAATCCATGTTGGAAATAAAGTTGGAATATCACAGTCTAATGACGCCCTTAAGCAAAAGTGTGAGACCCTATGTGAAAATTAAACTAAAGCAAGAAGGGATAGACACATGACTTGAGTGGTAGAGTGTGTAAACCCTGAGTTAAAAACTCAGTACTGACCAAAGAAGGGGATAAGAAACTACTTTTATCATTTTCTGACACGAAACCTACTACATCATATTGACTTACTCATTAAATTGATATTCAAATGGAGATTTTATGACAAGTCAAAGACAAAATAAAACAGCTTTTATATAGGTATTATTTCACATATTATATATATGTGTGTGTGTGTATATATATATACATATATAATCCAATACTTACAATGCCAAATCCTGAAAAAGAAAGTAGAGTGAAAGTAGAAAAAATGAAGACAGTTCGTCTAAAAATATCATCCAAAAGTGTACAGTATATATAAATATGTCTACTATTTATGCATACATTTCATTATACATGGATAATGAAATGTTACTATGACTCAGTGATAATCTATGTTGAAGTATCATAATTCCAACTTATTTAGTCAATATATTATTTTCTCTTAGGAAAATAAGCCTTTTAAATATAACCCAATGTTTTATTTGTTCATTCAATAAAACAATAAACTCTGTAGTGAGCAACATTTGGTGATGGTGTGACACTGGAGGAATAAGTGACATGAAGACGAATAACTCAAATAGTCAACTGAAGTCAACTTTATTTATTATTATCTTTTATCTGTCACATCTATAGGATGTGAAGAGGAGCCATGATGTTTGGTAAAAGACTTCAAAACATAGAGTGAAGGATACTCGTTACTTCCCACCACTAAGCCTCTGTCACATTTGATATTTATTTTGTTATTCATAATTTAAAGGAAGAAGCTGGGTACCAGATGGCTCACATCTGTAATCCTAGCTACTCAGGAGGCTGGGATCTAAGGATCATGATTTGCAGCTAGCCTGGGCAAGGAAATCTGTAAAACTCTTCAATTAACCATCAAAAAGGTGGAAGTAGAGCTGTGGTTCACATGGTAGAGTGCTAGCCTTGAGCAAATAACATTCAGGGACAGTCCCCAGGTCCTGAGTTAAAGTTTCGGGACAAGAACAATAAATAAATATGTAAGAAGGAAGAAAGGAAATACATGCCTATAAATACATCTCGGTGTACATTCTAAGTATTAGAGGAAAAGCCATATAGAAAAGAAAGGAGGATTAGAGAAATCTACTTAGATGAGTACTGTCAAGGGGTCTCTTAAGAGCTAAGACCCCACTTTGTAAAGAGTCCAGGGCTGAGCATCTCACAAATGGGAGACAAAGGAATGGATCTTAGGCAAGAAAGAACAAAGTAGGCCTGGAAGCTGTGGGAAATACCAGCTCATACTAAGTTGAGTCTTGTAGTTTCCACCAGGTAAATGTGAATGACAGCTCACATCAGAGAGACACAAAGTATGAATGAGCATAACGGGAAAGATAAAGGCAGATGCAGGCAGGAGGTGGTATTTCAAAGAGCTGAACAAAAGCAAAAATAAAACCTCTAGCAATGTCTATTATCACAGATGATTCATATGTTTGTGCAGGAAGACATGATAGACACATTTGTAATGGTGATTCTGAGACATCTTAATTACTAACAGAAGATGTTCTAGAATCAAGCAATAAGGAAACAACTTAGGCATGTAAACAGAGAGCAGTGTGACCAGAGGAAATTTTATAGGGTTAGTCAAGAGTAATTTGGGAGACAGTTCCAAAGCGAGGATACTCATGAGAAAGTGCAGTGATATAAAAGAGTCTGGCGAAAGATACAGACACTCCCTTGGTGTATTGCCTCTCACCACCAAGACTGCATCAGTGTCTTAGCTCAGTGTTACACTACATCTCTGTGCAACTGTGGTGAGAAGCAGCTTTCCATACATAGTTTGATGACCACCATTTTCCTGGTTGCTCTAAACTTCACCTCTGCAAGGGGACAGGTCACCCAGAAGATGTAGTGCTGAGTGTAGCACTTGACTTCTGGTCAAACTTCATGATCTGAGATTTCCTTTCAGAACTTTACCAGATGGTGAGGAGATGGGTCGTGGATGCCCCCATGGTCTATGCCATTGTGCTGATGCTAAGTGTTGCTCAAGGTATGATTCACTATATCATGTCAGACAGACCACCTTCAGGGTAACCCTGGCAGGCCTTTCATTCTTGTCTCTAAGGAATGTCTGCAGTGGTTTTGCTTCTACAAGGAATGCAGTTTGTTCTATCATGATATCTAGTTATGAAGCTGTTGACTGCTCAGACTTCCTTTGCAGGACTTCCTAGGAAACTTAACCCAGTTTGGTCCTTCTAGTAAGTGCATTCATCTTCATTGATTATCTTCCAATCTCAGTAGCCCAAGACCAGCTTCTAGAGTCGACAGGGTACCAAGAAGGAGTGTGGAGTCAGCCCAGGAATTAGAGACTCGGAGTCAAAAGTGATGAGTTAGTCTCTGGTCTAAATAGCTCAGAGGTCTTTATTTATACTATTTTTAAGCAGGGAAATTGTCACATAAAAGCATCTATTTATTCAAAGAAAGCATCTTTCACACATGACTGCAAGGTTTTTTTCTTTTCCAGTAAACTCTAACCAATTGTTTGTGTATTGCTCAGCTGTCCATAGTTATTCTAACATATCCTGTCCGACTAGATATTGGGATTCTAATCACAATAAAGCTTTGGTCAGAGGTGTGAGATATCTCTTTATCTTAAAGCCAGAAATAGCAACAGAAGGCAAGAGACATGGTGGTATGTTGATGTCTTGAAGGTGAAATAAGGATATTGGGTTTAACTGGCACCATCTTGGCTACATAGTGGATAATAGGTAATTGGGTCTAACTGGTTCCATCTTGTCTTCTTGGTGGATGAAGGTGAAGTCCCACCCTCAGATGATGGGCATGCCTGAATTCCTAGAAGCAGGGCTGGGGGCTTAAACAATAGGCTACTGGACCTTGGAGACCGATACTATGAACTCACGAGACTCTGAACTCTGGAGCTCCCTGTGACCTTACCCCCTGACCAGGACCTTATGTGGGTCCCAGCCTCTCTGTCACCATTTTGCTCTATGTCTCATTTCTCTTGACTCCCCTCAGGTCACCATGGCATCCTCTTCAGTTCTCCATTCATCAATCTTGTTCTTCTACTCTTTTTTTTTTTCTTTCTACCCTTTAACTCAATTTCCTAACAGTACTGAGTATTCAAGGCTGCAAATTTTTGGAGATGTCAGCTAACAGTTGAGTGTTTTTTAATAATGTCTCCTTATTTGACGTCTCAAAATGTGGCATCTCTGTATTTCATGATCAAATTTCCATAAAACAAAGGGAAGTCCTTGTATGTGAAGGAAAAGCTGAGGAAGAATGAGAAACTGATGGATGTACTTATTGAGAACTATAGTTTTTAAGTACATAATCTATTCTAAAGTCACCAGGCAATAGAACAAAATCCAGAATCATGCCAACAAGTAACATCAGATGAAACCAAGCTGTGAAGACTATGAAAGAGGCTAAGAGGTTTTCACACAAATCTAACAAAAAATAATAAGAAGAATAGCAACAGTAATATTACATTTAATTTTAAAGCAGTGATATACACAACAACATTTCCTCTTTAAGGAGGCCAAGAAAAGTAAAGCATATGCGAATGATGATATGATTCTGTGAAGTGGAGAATGGAGATAACCTGGAATGTTAAACTGTACTGAAGAAAATACTCACTAAAATGACAAGCAGTACACCAAGATAGATTTGGGGCAAACAACAGAACTGATTGAAAAATCTGTGCAGGCAGATTAAAAGACTAGCAACATTTCTAAGAAAGAAATACATTATAAAAATTCACACTAGACAAATTCAGGCAAGTGATTTGAAAATAGTAAGAAACATTTGATAATATAAAACAATTGAAATAATAGTAAAAGAAGATAGCAGTTTGAAGCCAGCCCTACAAAAAAGTTCATGAGAGTGTTATCTCCAATTAACTACCAAAAACATGAAAGCGGAGCTGTGATTCAAATGGTAGAGCACTAGCCTTGGGCACAAAAGTCCCCAGGACTGGCATGAAGGGAAGGAAGAAAGGGAAGGAAGGAGGGAGGGAGAGAGGGAGGAGGGGGGGGGGGCATGTATCATTAGGTAGTTGCACAAAGGAGCTACAATTCCATAAGGCAGGCTATGAATACCGTACTTGACAATAACTAAAAAAATTTATGTGTCAGATTGAGCTCAAACCTCATCTCACAATGCAAGAACTACTATCTTTTTAATAAAAAATACTCTGACACAGAATTTCATTACAAACCAGTTGGCTTTCATGGATGAGAGAACACTATCAGTATATTTGGAAATACTTGGAGTCAGGTGCTGGTGGCTCATACCTCTAATCCTAGCTACTCAGCAGGCTGAGATCTGAAGATCACAATTTGAAGCCAGCCAGGACAGGAAAGTCCGTGAACACTCTTATCTACAATAAACTACTCAGAACAAACCAAAAGTGGCACTGTGACTAAAATGGTAGATTACTGGCCTAGAGCACCAAGAGGCTGAAGGACAGCTCCCAGGCCTTGAGTTCAAGCCCCAGGACTGGAAAAAAAATGAAGTTAAAACATAGAATATCATTATTTGAAAGACTTTGTAGTGAGCATTGAAGCAATTAAGTATAAATGATTATACTTAGTTGCAAAAGTATATACCATACTTTAAAAAATACATAACTATTAATTCTTAAATGTACACACATACAAACATACAAGGTATATAAGGCGGGCAATCTTGAACGATTAAATACCTTATTGGTAGTTTTTAAACTATTCTAGGCACTAGTGGTTCACATCTGTAATCCTAGCTATTCAGTCAGGAGGCTGCTATCTGAAGACCAAGTTTCAAAGCCATCCCAGCAGACAAACTCAAAAGATTCTTATTTTAAATTAAAAAGTAAAGAGCAGGAAATGGAGCTATGGCTCAGGCCTGGGGAAAAGTCATGGAGATTCCATCTCCAATTGACCACAAAAACCCAGACTGGAGGCATGGCTCAGTGGTAGAGCATAAGCCAAGTAAGAAAAACTGAGGAGGGCTGGGGATATGGCCTAGTGGCGAGAGAGCTTGCCTCGTATACATGAGGCCCTGGGTTCGATTCCCCAGCACCACATATACAGAAAACGGCCAGAAGTGGTGCTGTGGCTCAAGTGGCAGAGTGCTAGCCTTGAGCAAAAAAAAAAAAAAAAAAAAAAAAAAAAAAGAAGCCAGGGACAGTGCTCAGGCCCTGAGTCCAAGGCCCAGGACTGGCAAAAAAAAAAAAAAAAAAAAAAAAAAAAAAAAAAAAAGAAAAAAGAAAAGAAAAGAAAAGCTGAGGAAACCAGAGGCCTTGAATTCACACCCCAAAACTACCAAAAATAAAATGAGTGGGAAAAGGAGAAAGAAAAGAATGGACAGATGTAGGGAAAAGAGAGACAGCAGAAGAGAGAAAGAGAAAGGGGGAGGAGAGAGAAGGAAATGAAGGAAGCAAGGAGGAAATCAGGCAGAGGAAGGAAACAATGCAGCTTGATCTTTCAGCTTCTTTTCAGCCCCTGACTATAAAGGACTCCATCACAAAATTGCATCTTATTTTTCTTATTTGTGTTCACCACAGAATGAACACATAAGTGACATGTTTCTTCTGTGTTCTTCACAGTTAGTGGCCAAAAGATCAACTTTCAAAAAGTTGCTGTTCTGTAATAAAACATTTTAAAACCAATTCATCATTTGTCAAATTGCCTAGTTGGCTCTCTACAATAAAAACATTACAAAAACAAGAACAAATCTATGCAGTTCTGTGCTTTCTTGTTTGTAAAAAACAAACAACAAAAAAATAACCTCTTCTTTTTCCATGTAAGTCTACAGCCTTATGATTCCCATGGGCCTGTTTGATGCTAATACTCAGAGCTTTGGCAACAGTATGGGATTTTGAGGAGGAATATTGAGGCCCATTATAACAAAACTCTGTCTCGGGGATTCCATGACCAGCACTCTTTGAATGGGATATTGCTATGCAATTCCCTCTTTGCAATTCCAGAGAACTTCTGGAAATCCAGGACAGTAATGTGATCCAGAAATGTGATCTCTTTCTCAATTCAAGCAGAGCTCTGTCTAGTGGTACCTGAGCTTCTTCAAGCAGCTATTTGCATTGACTAAAATAACTGATGTTTCAGAATTAAGCAGGTGATCTCAGACATGCCACAAACTATTCAGCTATCTCCAGATGTTTTGTTTGAATTTTCCATACTATAGCTTAATGCTGGATTTGTGTTAACAAATCTACACATAGAGAAGAATAGTTTTCATCATTTTGGGGGAAGAGCATGAGCACATGGGTTAAAACTTGGGGTTTGGCAATCTGATTAGACAGTTTTGCTTACAGTTAGCATTCTATAAGACCACAGCCTGGTATTTTGTTGGTTAATTGGAGATTGAGTCTTCTGTACTTCTACCCAAGTTGAACCATGATTCTCTGGATCTCTGCCTCCTGAGTAGAAAGGATTACAGGTATGAGCCAACAGGACCTGAGTATATTCATGCTCTTTTAGGACAATAAGTCTGCTCATTTGATTTCTAGGTTAGCAACACCAAAGACTTCTTTGCTATCGTTTTGTGCAAACTCATCCAATTACTAATGCTTGTTCTGAACTGAACAATTTTGTAAATTGAAACCAACTGTCCCATCATTGAGAAAAAAAAAGACCTTGATAAAATACCTGTGATAGTGTTTGTATCTTCAGAATCCACTCCATCAACAAATAACTATGGTTTTCTCGCATGAAGTGAGAGGCAAGTAGGGGAGTGAATGGTG